>NC_091751.1:4141645-4453009 GCF_043380555.1 Nothobranchius furzeri | reverse complement strand
GGAGGGCCTTTGATGCCATGGCGAATTCTGGCATGACGCCATGACCTTACAATTCAATTTAATGGTGAGCTCAAAGGGGATGCTGAGTCAGGGTGAGGTATGGACTAGGAGGCCATTTGCGGTTTCTGGTGTCGGGGTGGTCGACGTTTCTGTTCCGCGGACGTGCCCTTGTGCCCCGGTCTGCCGGCCAGGCCGGAGCGGCGCGGAGCTGCGAGGGCCGAACGACGCTGCTTGCAGCTTTAATTTTTTTTCTTTTTTTTTTTTTTTCTTTTTTTTTCTTCCGCGTCTTTGGATGGCCTTTAGGGGGTCTTAGCATATCCAAAAACTCACCAAATTCTGGCCCAATATAGAAAGTGCGTGAAATTTACGTATTTCACTGGCAACGTGAAAGTTGGTATAAAAATGTTTCAACAGCGCCCCCTGGAAAATTATAAATACCCCTCCGCATTGACCTTTTTTCATAGTAGAGTGATGAAATTTGGTACACCTGTAGAACTCAACAATACGCACAGAAAAGCCTCTTGGACCCATGGTCAATATCAAACAGGAAGTCGGCCATTTTGGACTAAAGTGGCCATTTTTACCCCGTTTTGGCCATTTCTAGGCTCTATATTTGGTTGAACAGTTTGGTCATTTTTCGCACGATTGTCTCAAAAATAGTGTGCGATCGAACAGAAGCGTTGGACGAATCAAATGAGAAAATAAAATTGACTTTTCGTAAATGCTGAAGGGGCGGGGCCAGGCCTCAAAGTTCGAGCACTCGCCAAAAAAATTCAAATTGCTATAATTTCATAAATGAAAGAATTACAGTTAAAGTAATTTTCTATGGACAATCGTCATCACCCCCCGAAGAAAAATGAATGGTTGGTTGATGATGTCACATAAGCCCCGCCCCCTCAGGACTTAAAAGGTCAAGTTTTACTGGGAAAGTGTCCAAAATTCGCCCTTTCAACTAATCACCCCATATTTGTAGCAGGTAACTGAAGACAAGTTGGGATTGCTTGGCGTCACTTTATGGGAGTTTTCTCCTGAAGGCGGGGCTGCGGCGGCGCGGCGAAGTCAGGCGTACCGATGTGGCCTTACGTTTGCCTCCCATTTCATCATTTCTTGAGATATCGCCACAAAACCTCTCGGGAGTGATCCTAGTCCAGCCCCCCAAAAAATTTGATGTGAACATCCGGTGGGCGTGGCCTATTTTCTGAAATAGCGCCCCCTAGGACCATTAAAACTGTCAGCCCCAAGCCATGCTTTGACTGAGGATTTTGAAATTTGGTACACTAATGTGGTGTCTCAGGACCTACAAAAAAGTCTCTTGGAGCCAAATGTAAAGTTGCACAGGAAGTCAGCCATTTTGGTCCAAGTACTCGATTTACTGGTTTTCGCACACGTTGTTTGGAGAGTGATGCTCCATCGCTCTTTTCACCAATCGCCTTCAAACTTCTCTTATATACTCTTAAGACATAAAGGAAAAATTTCAACCGTCGGATTTTAAATAAGTTTAAAGGTGTGGGCGTGGCTAAGCCTCAAACTTTGACCTGTCGCCACGCCACTCTTTTTTTCACAGCTCCCTATTGGATTCCTTTTACCCAATCACCAGCAATCTCTGGCAAATAGCAGCTGACAAGTTGAGGTCACTTGGTCTGCAGTACTGGCAGGTTTGAAAAAAAGGCGGGGCTTTGGGAGCATTGTGAAATTTGCCATCACGCCATGGCAATACGTTTGCCTCTCATTTCTTCAATTATCGTGACATCGCCACAAAATGTCTGGTGAGTGATCTGAGTCTGACCCCCAATAGAACTGCACAGCTGAAGTTTGTGGGCGTGGCCTATTTTCTGAAATAGCGCCCCCTAGGACCATTAAAACTGTCAGCCCCAAGCCAAGCTTTGACTGAGGATCACGAAATTTGGTACACTAATGTAGTGTCTCAGGACCTACAAAAAAGTCTCTTGGAGCCAAGTGCAAAGTCGCACAGGAGGTCGGCCATTTTGGTCCAAGTTCTTGATTTAGTGGTTTTCGCACATGTTGTTTGGACCTTGATGCCCCGTCGCCCTTTTCACCGATCACCTACAAACATCTGCTATGTGCTCTTAAGACAAAGGGGAAAAAATTCAACCGTCGGATTTTAAATAAGTATCAAGGTGTGGGCGTGGCTAAGCCTCAAACTTTGACCTTTCGCCATTACATTACTTGACTTAACTCCCATGTGCATGATCAGATCGTATATCAAACGTTGTCTGTGTGATCACTGACCACATCTGAAGACAAAGATAATGTGGACAGCTGACATCACCTATGCCCCGCCCCCTGACTATTGGAAGTCTAGTTTTATGGTGAAATGCCCATATTTGTCCCCTCTAATTTAGTCAACATGACACTAAGGTCATGCACTGTCTTCATGATGTTGTAATGACCATTCAGATCTGATAGCTTTCCAGATAGGGAGGGACTTTGATGCCATGGCGAATTCTGGCGTGACGCCATGACCTTACGTTTGACTGTAACTTCCACAAACAGCCTCCGATTTGCCCGAGACTGAACATCACATCACCAGTGTGGTAAAGATAGCGTATCTCCTAGTGGTGAGACGTGTAATGGTGGGCTCAGAGGGGATGCTGAGTCAGGGTGAGGTGTGGACGAGGAGGCCGTTCACGGTTTCTGTTGTCGGGTTGGACTTTCTGTTCTGCCAGACGTGCCCTGGTGCCCCCGGCTGCTGGCCAGGACGGAGCAGCGCGGAGCTGGGTTTGGAGAGTGTCGGGTATGGAGCGGAGGGGGTGCGGACGGAGGGCGAGCAGCTTCGCTGCGAGGGCCGAACGACGCTGCTTGCAGCTTTAATTTTTTATTATTTTTTTTCTTTCTTTTTTTTTCTTCCGCGTCTTTGGATGGCCTTTAGGGGGTCTTAGCATATCCAAAAACTCACCAAATTCTGGGCCAATATAGAAAGTGTGTGAAATTTACGTATTTCACTGGCAACGTGAAAGTTGGTGAAAAAATGTTTCGACAGCGCCCCCTGGAAAATTAAAAATACCCCTCCGCTTTGACCTTTTTTTATAGTAGATTGATGAAATTTGGTACAGTTGTAGAACTCAACAATACGCACAGAAAAGCCTCTTGCACCCATGGTCAATATCAAACAGGAAGTCGGCCATTTTGGACTAAAGTAGCGATTTTGACCCCGTTTTGGCCATTTCTAGGGTCTATATTTGGTTGAACAGTTTGGTCATTTTTCGCATCATCGTCTCAAAAATAGTGTGAGATCGAACAGAAGCGATGAACGATTCAAATGAGACAATAAAATTGACTTTTTGTAAATACTGAAGGGGCGGGGCCAGGCCTCAAAGTTCGAGCACTCGCCAAAAAAATTCAAATTGCTATAAAGTCATAAATGAAAGAATTACAGTTAAACAAATGTTCTATGGACAATCGTCATCACCCTCCGAAGACAAATGAATGGTCGATTGATGATGTCACGTAAGCCCCGCCCCCTCAGGACTTAACAGGTCAAGTTTTACTGGGAAATTTTCCAAAATTCGCCCTTTCAAATAATCACCCCAAATTTGTAGCAGGTCACGGAAGACAAGTTGGGGTTGCTTGGCGTCACTTTATGGGAGTTTTCTGCAGAAGGCGGGGCTGTGGCGGCGCGGCAAAGTCAGGCGTACCGACGTGGCCTTACGTTTGCCTCCCATTTAGTCATTTCTAGAGATATCGCCACGAAACTTCTTGTGAGTGATCCTAGTCCGGCTCCCAAAATAATCTGATGTGAAAATCTGGTGGGAGTGGCCTATTTTCTGAAATAGCGCCCCCTAGGACCATTAGAACTGTCAGCCCCAAGCCATGCTTTGACTGAGGATTACGAAATTTGGTACGCTAATGTGGTGTCTCAGGACCTACAAAAAAGTCTCTTGGAGCCAAGTGCAAAGTCACACAGGAAGTCGGCCATTTTGGTCCAAGTACGCGATTTAGTGGTTTTCGCACACGTTGTTTGGAGAGTGATGCTCCGTCACCCTTTTCACCAATCTCCTTCAAACTTCTGCCATATGCTCTAAAGACATAGATGAAAAAATTCAACCGTCGGATTTTAAATAAGTATAAAGGTGTGGGCGTGGCTAAGCCTCAAACTTTGACCTGTTGCCACGCCACTCTTTTTTTCACAGCTCCCTATTGGACTCATTTTACCCAATCACCATCAATCACTGGCAAATAGCAGCAGACAAGTTAAGTTTACTTGGTCTATAGTACTGGTAGGTTTCGAATTAAGGCGGGACTTTGGGCGCATGGCGAAATTCGCCATCACGCCATGGAAATTTGTTTGTCTCTCACTTCTTCAATCATTGTGACATCGCCACAAAATTTCTGATGAGTGATCCTAGTCTGAACCCCAATAGAAATGGACAGGTGAAGTTTGTGGGCGTGGCCTATATTCTGAAATAGCGCCCCCTAGGACCATTAAAACTGTCAGCCCCAAGCCAAGCTTTGACTGAGGATCACGAAATTTGGCACACTAATGTAGTGTCTCAGGACCTACAAAAAAGTCTCTTGGAGCCAAGCGCAATTTCGCACAGGAGGTCGGCCATTTTGGTCCAAGTACTCTATTTAGTGGTTATCACACACGTTATTAGGAGAATGATGGCCCGTCGCCCTTTTCACCAATCGCCTTCAAACTTCTGCTGTAAACTCTTAAGACAAAGGGGGAAAAATTCAACCGTCGGATTTTAAATAAGTATAAAGGTGTGGGCGTGGCTAAGCCTCAAACTTTGACCTTTCGCCATTACGTTACTTGACTTTACAACTCCCATGTGCATGATCAGATCTATATCAAACATTGTCTGTGTGATCACTGACCACATCTCAAGACAATGATAATGTGGACAGCTGACATCACCTAAGCCTCGCCCCCTGACTATAGGAAGTCTATATTTTTATGGTGAAATGCCCATATTTGTCCCCTCTAATTTAGTCAACATGACACTAAGGTCATGCACTGTCTTCATGATGTTGTAATGACCATTCAGATCTGATAGCTTTCCAGATAGGGAGGGGCTTTGATGCCATGGCGAATTCTGGCATGACGCCATGACGTTATGTTTGACTGTAACTTCCACAAACAGCCTCCGATCTGCCTGAGACTGAACATGGCAATGAACAATCATGCCCTTTAGTCAATGAGGCACAAAGGGTTGGAGAACGTTGTATAATATCACCACAGCGCCCCCTACATACCTTTAAAACTGTAATAACTCCTACAGAAGAGGTCGTAACTGCATCAAACTTGCTATGTGTCACAAAGGAACCCAACACAATCATGTGGTAATTGGTATATATAGCTTTAGCTCCGCCCCCTAACAGATATTAGGCCCTGAATAACACATGCATGATGCAATTCACACCAAACTGCACACAAATGACTGTTATCAACATACAAACTTCTTCATGGAATATTTCCTAAATTTGGGACAGCGCCCCTTAGATACAATAAAACTTTTGTAACTTCTGCAAAAAAGGTCTAAACTATATTAAACTTGGTGGGAGTCATCACACAACTGCAATCAACACATGTATGTTGCTCACTTGTTCAAATCACTTTAACTCTGCCCACTTAGAGCCTTTTGTCTCTAGATGACACATGCAACATTTGATTGATGCAAAATTAACAGGAAACCATCTTTGATGAGCAAAGATTACCTCTATGGGATTTACAGTAGTTGTAAATGGTCACAGCACCCCTAGATAGGTTCAAACTTTATTAACTTCTGAAGACAAAGTCAGAATGGCAATATACTTGGCTTGTGACATCACGTGATTGCACCAAACACAATGATGTGGTTGTTGGTTTTAATCCCTGTAGCTCCGCCCCTTTCAGTTCATTGGTTCTAGAAAGAACACACAATGTCTGATTGATGTCAAAATAACAGAAAACCATCTTTGTCAACCAAAGCTGACCTCAATGGGATTTTTCTGTGGTTGGTCACAACGCCCTCTAGATAAATTTAATCTACAATAACTTCAAAAAACGTGGTCAGAAAAGCATTAAAGTTCGTCTCTGTCATCACACCACCAGTGTGGTAAAGATAGAGTATGCCCTAGTGGTGAGACGTTTCTGAGTGCTGTGCGAATGCAATGTGAAAATGTTCTTACTGGAAGGATGGTTCTAGGAACTTATGCAGTTGGTAAGCGCCTATAAATGCAGCGTCTAACTGAACTATGAAAACTGTTAAAGCATGTGATCCATTTTCTCTACAGTGCCACCTACACACTTTTAAAAGTGTAATAATTTCTACAGACAATTGGCTCTAGATAAATAATGCAGTGTGATTTACACCAATTTACACCACATTGATTTTAATTCTCTCAAGAACAGCTCAAAGAGATTTTACGTGAATTAAAGACAGCAACATCTAGATGAATTAAAACTTGAACAACATCAACAAATAAAGTCACAAACATTCCAAACTTGTATTTTATTACACAACACTGGTAAATGTTTTTAGTAGCTCAGCAAATTAAATCACTTTAGCACCATTTCCTTAAACATTGTTTGCTTTGTATGATATGTGCATGATTTGATTGTTTTTACAATTTTCCACTAATATCAACATCCCATTATAATAAATCCAAACTTTTTTGATAAATTGTCTTTTTTTCCCCCAGAATTTAAAAAAACTAAAACAGAATGGTGGCTTAGCAAAAATGACAAATAGTCTCTTACAGTAGAAATTTAGAGGAGAGAAAACAACAATTAGTGACTTTGTTCTCTGACATAAGTTAGATTTAAATTTTATGTTCTGATTTTTTTTCCTCAGACATGTCTGAAGAAATAATAAAGGATTTAATTAGATTTTTTCAACTGTTAAATGCTATTCAAAAGGGTTTGGCTATGAAACAACACAAGTACCTTGTCTGTGTTAGAAGCTTATTATTGGGCTTCTTTAGCACCAGCCTGTCTGATTACTGAAGAACCTTAGCAAGTTTAACCCTTCAGCCTTTATTGTAACAGCATTTCTCCACTGCGCTCATCTCCCATGAGTCCTGGATCACTCTGACGTTACCATTTGGTATGAAGGTTCGTGAGTGGCCAGACCTGCGTCAAAGTCCCACCTTCTAGTTTGATTGGCAGCTGCTGTTTTCGCCTCACAATCAGTTTATGCAAGATTCAAAGACCTGTGAAAAATAATGTAAATTCAGGTCTGTCCCACAGAAAGAAACGTGGTTCCTAATGGCAGCATGTCAACCACTCAGGAAGGCTCAGAGTAGAAGCTGGAAAGGTGAGCACGATCAAACCATTTTTGAGACAGGGGAGATTTGCTATATTATTGTTTGTAAAACAATGTTTTGTCCTATTGTTTTTAGATATTAGTAATGTGTTTAAAAATCACCATAAATTGTAAAAATAAATAAATAAATGTTAAACTTTAGGGGTGCTAGAGATTAATTTACGGGTGCTTCAGTACTCACAAAAGCAGGCTAGAAATGCCCATGAGTGTGATCTTATCAGTTGTCCTTGAAATCAAAATGTGTGTTTAGTTCTAGGGTGAATTGCAGCAAGTAAGATTTTAAACTTAAATTTGATTGTTTTTCGCCTTTCTGAATAATAGTTTTTTTCACTAATCAACACAATTAGCAGGGCAACACAGGGATTTGAACCCTGTCCCACAAGTGGGAGACCAGACCATTGCCTTTGCTTTTTTGTGCATTTTACCAGGTAAAGCAAACCCTGCATTAAAACAGCATGGAATTCACCAGTTTAATTTTTAACATTATGCATAATTTGGTGTTGAATTGTTACATCACTCAATAGTGATGAATGAGAAGCCAATTGTACTAAAGGTTTTCAGTTTAATTTCAATAAATGCCATCTTAATGCAGGAAACGAAACCTTTAGAAAGCTTTTAAACACATTTAATTTTGATGTAAAAAAAGACATGTTTAAAAGCTTTCCAGTACATCCTAGACATTTTGCAACAAAGAAGATGAAATACACACACACACACACACACACACACACAATAAAATTAGTGTATTAATTGCTGATCAGGACAGATATGTTTTTAGTTTTGATTAAAAAGTGGGTGAGAGATTAATGCAGAGGACAAGGGGAAAGAGCATTCTAGAGCTGAGAGAAGGTGGGAAATGGCTAAATGTTATTTTGACTAGGTCAGTAGGGGACATGAAAATTGAAGAAATCACAGAAATGGTGAAGCATACAGCAGCAGTTAGTGGTTTTTCCTACATAGGCGTGGTGCTGCACTACACCCGAAATTCTAGTGCCATGACAAATGCATGACACCAAAACGTTCCGCGCGTTACTACCCCCTTCGTTGCTCTCATGACAGCGAAATAGTTTGCCAATGTAACACTTCTCACCTATATGCACCAGAGAAATTTCAACACCCACAGTTTAAAAATCTTGCTACACTCCTGTGCGCACATTGTCCTGCAACCCCTGCTCTCACACATGGAACGCGGCAGCGAAGTTGTCCTGAGTGTGCACAACCCCTCAACGGCATCGAAACATGTACACTGCTTAAAAACAATACATCCAATATATTTCATATAGAAAAGGTCTGACAGACTATATGTACAATATATATTTAAGTTCTATTGTCATTGCATAGATGTACAACAAAATTGATTTTGCTCTCAGTAGAGATAGCTCATGTAAGGAAAGGTAATATTAGTAAAAGTAAAGCTTAAATTGATCACACACACACACACACACACACACACACACACACACACACACACACACACACACACACACACACACACACACCTCTTTACAAATTCTGCAGTTAGGTGTTGATCAAATCAAATCTGTTTTTTGAGGTAAACTAAAGCCGTGTAAAATCACACATGATGCCCTGATGATCACTAAAATATGTTGGAATAACAGATGCTTCTGTTATATACTTGTTGGATTTTACATAGACATGATCTATTAAAGTGCCTTTCTCGGTTGTTGGCTGTTTGACTATTTGGGCATAGCCTCTGTCAGTCAAAAGTTTTAATATTGTTGATGATTTTAAAATGTCATCATTAAAATCTCCCATTAGTACTAATGTCTCACTTTGTAGCTCCAGCCAATCAAGCAACTTTGTTAAATTTACTTTAAACAAAGAAAGGGGATACAAAGGAGGTCGATAAATGAGTCCAAGTACTATGTGTAAGTTAACAAAGCTATACACTAAACTCTCCAAGTTGACGTCTGGAGCCTGCAACATTTTAAATGCCACACCATCTGCAGTATAAAAGCCAACACCACCATGTTGTTGTTCTTGAAAAGCAATCAAAGACTCATGGGTACTAGAATAAGCTAAACCTCGTGGGCAGTTGTAAAAACTATAGCCATCAATCTTTACTGCATCTGATCTGTCTGTAGATACCCATGTTTCTGTGACAGCAATGCAATTAGGTTGCAAATGCTGTGTGCAGAAAGCCAAGTCTTTAACGTGTCGATTCAGACTTTGGACATTCATTAAAAACACAGTGAATGCAGAAGATTTTGGTCCAAGTACTGGATTTAGTGGTTTTCGCACACGTTGTTTGGAGAGTGTTACACCATTGCCCTTTTCACCAATCACCTTCAAACTTCTGCTATAGACTCTTAAGACAAAGGGGAAAAAATTCAACCAACGGATTTTAAATAAGTATAAAGGTGTGGGCGTGGCTAAGCCTCAAACTTTGACCTGTCGCCACGCCACTCTTTTTTCACAGCTCCCTATTGGACTCCTTTTAACCAATCACCACCAATCACTGGCAAATAGCAGCAGACAAGTTGAGGTCACTTGGTCTATAGTACTGGCAGGTTTTGAATAAAGGCGGGGCTTTGGGAGCATGGCGAAATTCGCCATCACGCCATGGAAATACGTTTGTCTCTCATTTCTTCAATCATTGTGACATCGCCACACAATTTCTGATGAGTGATCGTACTCTGACCCCTAATAGAGTTGGACAGCTGAAGTTTGTGGGCGTGGCCTATTTTCTGAAATAGCGCCCCCTAGGACCATTAAAACTGTCAGCCCCAAGCCATGCTTTGACTGAGGATCACGAAATTTGGCACACTAATGTAGTGTCTCAGGACCTACAAAAAAGTCTCTTGGAGCCAAGCGCAATGTCGCACAGGAGGTCGGCCATTTTGGTCCAAGTACTCGATTTAGTGGTTTTCGCACACGTTATTAGGAGAATGATGTCTCGTCGCCCTTTCCACCGATCACCTTCAAACTCCTGCTATATACTCTTAAGACATAGAGGAAATAATTCAACCGTCGGATTTTAAATAAGTATAAAGGTGTGGGCGTGGCTAAGCCTCAAACTTTGACCAGTCGCCATTACGTTACTTGACTCAATAACTCCCTTGTGCATGATCAGATCAATTTCAAACTTTGTCCGTGTGATCACTGACCACATCTGAAGACAGTGACAATGTGGACAGCTGGCATCACCTAAGCCCCGCCCCCTGACTACAGGAAGTCTTCTGTTTTATGGTGAAATGCCCATATTTGTCCCCTCTAATTTAGTCAACATGACACTAAGGTCATGCACTGTCTTCATGATGTTGTAATGACTATTCAGATCTGATAGCTTTTCAGAAAGGGAGGAGCTTTGATGCCATGGCGATTTCTGGCGTGACGCTGTGACCTTACGTTTGACTGTAACTTCCACAAACAGCCTCCGATTTGCCAGAGACTGAACATCACATCACCAGTGTGGTAAAGATAGAGTATCTCCTAGTGGTGAGACGTGTAATGCTGGGCTCAGAGGGGAGGCTGAATCAGGGTGAGGTGTGGACGAGGAGGCCGTTCACGGTTTCTGGTGTCGGGGTGGTTGACTTTCTGTTCTGCCAGACGTGCCCTGGTGCCCCCGGCTGCCGGCCAGGATGGACAAGCGCGGAGCTGGGTTTGGAGAGCGTCGGGGATGGAGCGGAGGGGGTGCGGAAGGAGGGCGAACAGCTTCGCTGCGAGGGCCGAACGACGCTGCTTGCAGCTTTAATTAGGCCCGAGCAGCGAAGCGCTGCGAAGGCCTATTGTATCTGCTCCGTTTATTTTTTTTTCTTTCTTTTTTTTTCTTTTTTTTTCTTCCGCGTCTTTGGACGGCCTTTAGGGGGTCTTAGCATATCCAAAAAGTCACCAAATTCTGGCCCAATATAGAAAGTGCGTGAAATTTACGTATTTCACTGGCAACGTGAAAGTTGGTATAAAAATGTTTCAACAGCGCCCCCTGGAAAATTAAAAATACCCCTCCGCTTTGACCTTTTTTCATAGTAGAGTGATGAAATTTGGTGCACCTGTAGAACTCAACAATACGCACAGAAAAGCCTCTTGCAGCCATGGTCAATATCAAACAGGAAGTCGGCCATTTTGGACTAAAGTGGCCATTTTGACCCCGTTTTGGCCATTTCTAGGGTCTACATTTGGTTGAACAATTTGACCATTTTTCGCACGATCGTCTCAAAAATAGTGGGCGATCGAACAGAAGCGATGGACGAATCAAATGAGCAAATAAAATTGACTTTTCGTAAATACTGAAGGGGCGGGGCCAGGCCTCAAAGTTCGAGCACTCGCCAAAAAAATTCAAATTGCTATAATTTCATAAATGAAAGAATTACAGTTAAAGTAATTTTCTATGGACAATCGTCATCCGCCCCCGAAGACAAATGAATGGTTGATTGATGATGTCACATAAGCCCCGCCCCCTCAGGCCTTAAAAGGTCAAGTTTTACTGGGAAATTGTCCAAAATTCGCCCTTTCAACTAATCACCCCATATTTGTAGCAGGTAACTGAAGACAAGTTGGGATTGCTTGGCGTCACTTTATGGGAGTTTTCTCCAGAAGGCGGGGCTGTGGCGGCGCGGCGAAGTCAGGCGTACCGATGTGGCCTTACGTTTGCCTCCCATTTCATCATTTCTTGAGATATCGCCACAAAACCTCTTGGGAGTGATCCTAGTCCGGCCCCCCAAAAAATGTGATGTGAACATCCGGTGGGCGTGGCCTATTTTATGAAATAGCGCCACCTAGGATCATTAAAACTGTCAGCCCCAAGCCATGCTTTGACTGAGGTTTACAAAATTTGGTACACTAATGTGGTGTCTCAGGACCTACAAAAAAGTCTCTTGGAGCCTAGTGCAAAGTTGCACAGGAAGTCGGCCATTTTGGTCCAAGTACGCGATTTACTGGTTTTCGCACACGTTGTTTGGACAGTGATGCTCCATCGCCCTTTTCACCAATCGCCTTCAAACTTCTGCTATATACTCTTAAGACATAAAGTAAAAAATTCAACCGTCGGATTTTAAATAAGTATAAAGGTGTGGGCGTGGCTAAGCCTCAAACTTTGACCTGTCGCCACGCCACTCTTTTTTTCACAGCTCCCTATTGGACTCCTTTTACCCAATCACCAGCAATCTCTGGCAAATAGCAGCTGACAAGTTGAGGTCACTTGGTCTACAGTACTGGCAGGTTTTGAAAAAAGGCGGGGCTTTGGGAGCATGGCGAAATTCGCCATCACGCCATGGCAATACGTTTGCCTCTCATTTCTTCAATTATCGTGACATCGCCACAAAATGTCTGGTGAGTGATCCTAGTCTGACCCCCAATAGAATTGGGCAGCTGAGATTTGTGGGCGTGGCCTATATTCTGAAACAGCGCCCCCTAGGACCATTAAAACTGTCAGCCCCAAGACAAGGTTTTACTGAGGATTACGAAAATTGGTACACTCATGTAGGGTCTGTGGACCTACAAAAAAGTCTCTTGGAGCCAAGCGCAATTTCGCACAGGAGGTCGGCCATTTTGGTCCAAGTACTCGATTTAGTGGTTTTCGCACACGTTGTTTGGACATTGATGGCCCGTCGCCCTTTACACCGATCAACTTCAAACTTATGCTATGTACTTTTAAGTCAAAGGGGAAAAAATTCAACCGTCGGATTTTAAATAAGTATAAAGGTGTGGGCGTGGCTAAGCCTCAAACTTTGACCTTTCGCCATGACATTACTTGACTTAATAACTCCCATGTGCATGATCAGATCTAATTCAAACTTTGTCTGTGTGATCACTGACCACATCTCAAGACAACGACAATGTGGACAGCTTACATCACCTAAGCCCCGCCCCCTGACAACAGGAAGTCTATTGTTTTATGGTGAAATGCCCATATTTGTCCCCTCTAATTTAGTGAAAATGACACTCAGGTCATACAGTGTCTTCATGATGTTTTAATGACCATTCAGATCTGATAGCTTTCCAGAAAGGGAGGGGCTTTGATGCCATGGTGAATGCTGACGTGACGCCATGACCTTACATTTGACTGTAACTTCCACAAACGGCCTCCGATTTGCCCGAAACTGAATATGGCAATGAACAATCATGCCCTTTAGCCAATGAGGCACAAACGGTTGGTGAATGTTATATAATGTCACCAAAGCTGACCTCAATGGGACTTTTCTGTAGTTGGTCACAGAGCCACCTAGATAACGTTATCCTTCGATAACTTTAAAAAACATGGTCAGAATAGCATTAAAGTTGGTCACTGTCATCACACAACCAGTGTGGTAAAGATAGAGGATTCCCTAGTGGTGAGACATAAAATATAATGGTGGGCTCAAAGGGGATGCTAAGTCAGGGTGAGGTGCGGAAAAGGTGGCCGTTAGCAGTTTCTGGTGTTGGGGTGGTCGACGTTTGTGTTCTGCAGAGGTGCCCTGGTGCCCCGGGCTGCCGGCCAGGCCGGAGCGGCGCGGAGCTGCGAGGGCCGAACGACGCTGCTTGCAGCTTTAATTACGCTTTCTTTCTTTCTTTCTTTCTTTCATTTTTCTTCCGCGTCTTTGACAGACCTTTAGGGGGTCTTAGCATATCCAAAAAGTCACCAAATTCTGGCCCAATATAGAAAGTGCGTGAAATTTACGTATTTCACTGGCGATGTGAAAGTTCATAAAAAAATGGCTGAACAGCGCCCCCTAGAAAGTGAAAAACACCCCTCTCCATAAAGCTTAGTTTATCGTACAGTTATGAAATTTGGTACACTTGTAGATCTCAACAATATGCACAGAAAAGCCTCTTGCATCCATGGTCAATATCAAACAGGAAGTCGGCCATTTTGGACTAAAGTGGCCATTTTGACCCTGTTTCGGCCATTTCTTGGGTCTATATTTGGTTGAACAGTTTGGTCATTTTTCGCACGATCGTCTCAAAAATAGTCTGCGATCGAACAGAAGCGACGGACGATTAAAATGAGACAATAAAATTGACTTTTCGTAAATACTGAAGGGGCGGGACCAGGCCTCAAAGTTCGAGCACTCGCCAAAAAAATTCAAATTGCTATAATTTCATAAATGAAAGAATTACAGATAAAGTAACTTTCTATGGACAATCATCATCGCCCCCCGAAGACAAATGAATGGTCGATTGATGATGTCACATAAGCCCCGCCCCTTCAGGACTTAAAAGGTCAAGTTTTACTAGGAAATTTTCCAAAATTCGCCCTTTCGAATAATCATCCCAAATTTGTATCAGGTAACTGAACACAAGTTGGGGTTGCTTGGCGTCACTTTATGGGAGTTTTCTGGAGAAGGCGGGGCTGTGGCGGCGCGGCGAACTCAGGCGTACCGCTTAGGCCTTACGTTTGCCTCCCATTTCGTCATTTCTAGAGATATCGCCACGAAACTTCTTGTGAGTGATCCTAGTCCGGCCCCCAAAAAAATCTGATGTGAAATTCCGGTGGGCGTGGTCTATTTTCTGAAATAGCGCCCCCTAGGACCATTAAAACTGACAGCCCCAAGCCATGCTTTGACTGAGGATTACGAAATGTGGTACACTAATGTGGTGTCTCAGGACCTACAAAAAAGTCTCTTGGAGCCAAGTGCAAAGTCGCACAGGAAGTCGGCCATTTTGGTCCAAGTGCGCGATTTAGTGGTTTTCGCACACGTTGTTTGGAGAGTGATGCTCCGTCGCCCTTTTCACCAATCGCCTTCACACTTCTGCTATATACTCTTAAGACATAGATGAAAAAATTCAACCGTCGGATTTTAAATAAGTATAAAGGTGTGGGCGTGGCTAAGCCTCAAACTCTGACCTGTCGCCACGCCACTCTTTTTTTCACAGCTCCCTATTGGACTCCTTTCATCCAATCACCACCAAACAGTGGCAAATAGCAGCAGACAAGTTAAGGTCACTTGGTCTATAGTACTGGCAGGTTTCGAATAAAGGCGGAGCTTTGGGAGCATGGCGAAATTCACCATCACGCCATGGAAATACGTTTGTCTCTCATTTCTTCAATCATTGTGACATTGCCACACAATTTCTGATGAGTGATCCTACTCTGACCCCTAATATAACTGGACAGCTGAAGTTTGTGGGCGTGGCCTATTTTCCGAAACAGTGCCCCCTAGGACCATTAAAACAGTCAGCCCCAAGCCATGCTTTGACTGAGGATCACAAAATTTGGCACACTAATGTAGTGTCTCAGGCCCTACAAAAAAGTCTCTTGGAGCCAAGCGCAATGTCGCACAGGAGGTCGGCCATTTTGGTGCAATTACTCAATTTAGTGGTTTTCGCACACGTTATTAGGAGAATTATATCTCCTCGCCCTTTCCACCGATCACCTTCAAACTTCTGCTATATACTCTTAAGACATAGAGGAAAAAATTCAACCGTCGGATTTTAAATAAGTATAAAGGTATGGGCGTTGCTAAGCCTCAAACTTTGACCAGTCGCCATTACTTTATTTGACTTAACAACTCCCATGTGCATGATCAGATCAATTTCATACTTTGTCTGTGTGATCACTGACCACATCTGAAGACAGTGACAATGTGGACAGCTGACATCACCTAAGCCCCGCCCCCTGACTACAGGAAGTCTATTGTTTTATGGTGAAATGCCCATATTTGTCCCCTCTAATTTAGTCAAGATGACACTAAGGTCATGCACTGTCTTCATGATGTTGTAATTACCATTCAGATCTGATAGCTTTTCAGAAAGTGAGGGGCTTTGATGCCATGGCGATTTCTGGCGTGACGCTGTGACCTTACGTTTGACTGTAACTTCCACAAACAGCCTCCGATTTGCCCGAGACTGAACATCACATCACCAGTGTGGTAAAGATAGAGTATCTCCTAGGGGTGAGACATGTAATGGTGGGCTCAGAAGGGATGCTGAGTCAGGGTGAGGTGTGGACGAGGAGGCCTTTCACGGTTTCCGGTGTTGGGGTGGCTGACTTTCTGTTCCGCCAGGCATGCCCTGGTGCCCTCGGCTGCCGGCCAGGATGGAAAAGCGCGGAGCCGGGTTTGGAGAGCGTCGGGGATGGAGCGGAGGGGGTGTGGAAGGAGGGCGAGCAGCTTCGCTGCGAGGGCCGAACGACGCTGCTTGCAGCTTTAATTTATTATTAGGCCCGAGCAGCGAAAGCGCTGCGAAGGCCTCTTGTTTTTGTTTGCTCTGATTATTCTTTCTTTATTATTCCGTGCGCGAAATGAATGGCTTTTTGGGGACCTTAACATACCCCAAAACTCACAATATTTTGAAAACTTGTCAGGCCTGGTGAAAAATTTGATATTTTAAAGGTCCCAAAAAAATCGCTAAGAAAATGGCTGAACAGCGCCCCCTACAAAGTGAAAAAAACCCTCTCGATAAAGCTGTTTATCGTACAGTTATGAAATTTGGTACACTTGTAGTACTCAACAGTCCGCACAGAAAATTCTCTTGCAAGCATGGTCAATATCAAACAGGAAGTCGGCCATTTTGGATTGAAATGGCGATTTTTAGCCGTTTTTGCCGTTTTTAGGGTCCGTTTCTGATTGGATTGCTCGATCATTTTTCGCACGATCGTCTCAAAAATTGTGTAAAATTGCTCAGAAGGGATGGGCGAACAAAATGACACAAGGATTCTGAGTTTTCGTATATGTTGAAGGGGCAGGGCCAGGCCTCGAAGTTTGACTACTCGCCAAAATTTTTTAAATTCCTATAACTTCATAACTGAATGGAAAGAATTACCAAACTTTCTGTGGTCATTCGTCATCCACCCACAAAGTAAATTGAATGGTCGGATGATGACATCACACAAGCCCCGCCCCCTCCGGACCAAAAAGGTCAAGTTTTACTGTGAAAGGTCCCAAATTGCCCCATTTCACTTAATCACCACAAACTTGTAGCTGGTATCTCAAGACAAGTGGAGGTTGCTTGGCGTCACTTTATGGGAGTTTTCGGCAGAAGGCGGGGCTGTGGCGGCGCGGCGAAGTCAGGCATACCGCCATGGCCTTACGTTTGGCTTCCATTTCATCATTTCTAAAGATATCGTCACGAAACTTGTTGTGAGTGATCCTAGTCCGGCCCCCCAAAAGATCTGATGTAAACATCTGGTGGGCGTGGCCTATTTTCTGAAATAGCGCCCCCTTGGACCATTAAAACTGTCAGCCCCAAGCCATGCTTTGACTGAGGAGTACGAAATGTGGTACACAAATGTGGTGTCTCAGGACCTACAAAAAAGTCTCTTGGAGCCAAGTGCAAAGTTGCACAGGAAGTCGGCCATTTTGGTCCAAGTACGCGATTTAGTGGTTTTCGCACACGTTGTTTGGAGAGTGATGCTCCGTCGTCCTTTTCACCAATCTCCTTCAAGCTTCTGCTATATACTCTTAAGACATAGGGGAAAAAATTCAACTGTCGGATTTATCAAAAGTTGAAAGGTGTGGGCGTGGCTAAGCCTCAAACTTTGACCTGCCGCCACGCCACTCTTTTTTTCACAGCTCCCTACTGGACTCCTTTTACCCAATCACCAAGAATCTCTGGCAAATAGCAGTAGACAACTTGAGGTCACTTGTTCTCCAGTACTGGCAGGTTTCAAAAAAAGGCGGGGCTTTGGGAGCATGGCGAAAATCGCCATCACGCCATGGAAATACGTTTGCCTCTCATTTCTTTACTTATGGTGATATCGCTATGAAACTGCTGGTGAGTGATCATATTCTGACCCCTAAGAGAAATAGACAGCTGAAGTATGTGGGCGTGGCCTATTTTCTGAAATAGCGCCCCCTAGGACCATTTAAACAAACAGCCCCAAGCCATGCTTTGACTGAGGATTACGAAATTTGGTACACTAATGTGGTGTCTCAGGACCTACAAAAAAGTCTTTTGGAGCCAAGTGCAAAGTTGCACAGGAAGTCCGCCATTTTGGTCCAAGTACGCATTTTACTGGTTTTCGCACACTTTGTTTGGAGAGTGGTGCTCCGTCGCCCTTTTCACCGATCTTCTTCAAACTTCTGCTATATGCTCTTAAACCACAGAGGAAAAAATTCAACTGTCGGATTTTTCAAAAGTTGAAAGTTGTGGGCGTGGCTAAGCCTCAAACTTTGACCTGTCGCCACGCCACTCTTTTTTTCACAGCTCCCTACTGGACTCCTTTTACCCAATCACCAGGAACATCTGGCAGATAGCAGTAGACAACTTGAGGTCACTTAATCTCCAGTACTGGCAGGTTTCGAAAAAAGGCGGGGCTTTGGGAGCATGGCGAAAATCGCCATCATGCCATGGAAATACGTTTGCCTCTCATTTCTTCATTTATGGTGATATTGCTACAAAACTGCTGGTGAGTGATCATATTCTGACCCCCAAGAGAAATAGACAGCTTAAGTTTGTGGGCGTGGCCTATTTTCTGAAATAGCGCCCCCTAGGACCATTTAAACAATCAGCCCCAAGCCATGCTTTGACTGAGGATTACGAAATTTGGTACACTAATGTGGTGTCTCAGGACCTACAAAAAAGTCTTTTGGAGCCAAGTGCAAATTCGCACAGAAAGTCGGCCATTGTGGTCCAAGTA
This sequence comes from Nothobranchius furzeri, assembly GCF_043380555.1. NCBI lineage: Eukaryota > Metazoa > Chordata > Actinopteri > Cyprinodontiformes > Nothobranchiidae > Nothobranchius > Nothobranchius furzeri. Next base: position 4,434,226 of record NC_091751.1, on the reverse strand, counting down.
CGCGATTTAGTGGTTTTCGCACACGTTGTTTGGAGAGTGATGCTCCGTCGCCCTTTTGACCAATCGCCTCTAAACTTCTGCTATATACTCTTAAGACAGGGGAAAAAATTCAACTGTCGGATTTTTCAAAAGTTGAAAGGTGTGGGCGTGGCTAAGTCTCAAACTTTGACCTTTCGCCATTACATTACTTGACTTAATAACTCCCATGTGCATTATCAGATCTATATCAAACTTTGTCTGTGTGATCACTGACCACATCTGAAGAAAATGACAACGTGGACAGCTGACATCACCTAAGCCCCGCCCCCTGACTACAGGGCATTCAGTTGTAAATGGTCACAGCACCCCCTGGATGGTTTCAAACTTTATTAACTTCTAAAGACAAGGTTAGAATGGCATTATACTTGGCTTGTGACATCACGTGACTGAACCAAACACATTGGAGTTGTTCAAATCCCTGTAGCTCTGCCCCTTTCAGCTCACTGGCTTTAGATAACACACACAACGTCCGATTGATGCCAAAATAACAGAAAACCATCTTTGTCAACCAAAGCTGACCTCAATGGGACTTTTCTGTAGTTGGTCACAGTGCCGCCTAGTTAACTTTAACCTTCGGTAACTTTAAAAAACGTGGTCAGAATAGCATTAACGTTGGTCACTGTCATCACACCACCAGTGTGGCAAAGATGGAGTATGCCCTAGTGGTGAGACGTGTAATATAATGGTGTGCTCAGAGGGGATGCTAAGTCAGGGTGAGGTGCAGACGAGGTGACCGTTAGCGGTTTCATGTGTCGGGGTGGTCGACGTTTCTTTTCCGGGGACGTGCCCTGGTGCCCCTGGCTGCCGGCCAGGCCGGAGCGGCGCGGAGCTGCGAGGGCCGAACGACGCTGCTTGCAGCTTTAATTATTCTTAGCCCGCTTTGAACGGCTTTTTGGGGACCTTAACATACCCCAAAACTCACAATATTTTGCACACTTGTCAGGCCTGGTGAAAAATTTGATATTTTAAAGGTCCCAAAAAATCGCAAAGAAAATGGCTGAACAGCGCCCCCTACAAAATGAAAAAAAAAACCCTCTCCATAAAGCTTAGTTTATCGTACAGTTTTGAAATTTGGTACACTTATAGTACTCAACAGTCCGCACAGAAAAGTCTCTTGCAAGCATGGTCAATATCAAACAGGAAGTCGGCCATTTTGGGTTGAAATGGCGATTTTTAGCCGTTTTTTCCGTTTTTAGGGTCCGTTTCTGATTGGATTGCTCGATCAGTTTTTTCACGATCGTCTCAAAAATTGTGTAAAATTGCTCAGAAGAGATGGATGAACGAAATGAGACGATAAAATTGACTTTTCGTAAATACTGAAGGGGCGGGGCCAGGCCTCGAAGTTTGACTACTCGCCAAAAAAATTTAAATTGCTATAACTTCATAAATGAATGGAATAGAGTTACCAAACTTTCTGTGTCATTCGTCATCCACCCACAAAGTAAATTGAATGGTCGGATGATGACGTCACAAAAGCCACGCCCCCTCAGGACCAAAAAGGTCAAGTTTTACTGTGAAAGGTCCCAAATTGCCCCATTTCACTTAATCACAACAAGTTTGTAGCTGGTAACTCAAGACAAGTGGGGGTTGCTTGGTGTCACTTTATGGGAGTTTTCGGCAGAGGGCGGGGCTGTGGCGGCGCGGCGAAGTCAGGCGTACCGCCGTGGCCTTACGTTTGCCTCCCATTTCGTCATTTCTAAAGATATCGTCACGAAACTTCTTGTGATTTATCCTAGTCCGGCCCATCAAAAGATCTGATGTGAACATCCGGTGGGCGTGGCCTATTTTCTGAAATAGCGCCCCCTAGGACCATTAAAACTGTCAGCCCCAAGCCACGCTTTGACTGAGGATTACGAAATTTGGTACACTAATTGGTGTCTCAGGACCTACAAAAAAGTCTCTTGGAGCCAAGTGCAAAGTCGCACAGGAAGTCTGCCATTTTGGTCCAAGTGCGCGATTTAGTGGTTTTCGCAGGCATTGTTTGGAGTATTATGCCCCATCGTCCTCTTCACCAATTGCCTTCAAACTTCTGCTATATCCTCTTAAGACATAGGGAAAAAATTTCAACCGTCGGATTTTTCAAAAGTTGAAAAGTGTGGGCGTGGCTAAGCCTCAAACTTTGACCTTTCGCCATTACATTTCTTGACAATAACTCCCATGTGCATGATCAGATCTATATCAAACTTTGTCTGTGTGATCACTGACCACATCTAAAGACAATGACAATGTGGACAGCTGACATCCCCTAAGTCCCGCCCCCTACTACAGGACGTCTATTGTTTTATGGTGAAATGCCCATATTTGTCAAGATCTGAAAGCTTTCCAGTGCACCAAGATAAGTTTAACCTACAATAACTTCAAACAGCGTGGTCAGAAAAGCATTACAGTTGGTCTGTGTCATCACACCACCAGAGTCGTAAAGGTAGAGTATGCCCTAGTTTTGAGACGTGTAATATAATGGTGTGCTCAGAGGGGATGCTGAGTCAGGGTGAGATGCGGACGAGGTGATCGCTTGCGGTTTCTGGTGTCGGGATGGTCGACGTTTCTGTTCCGCGGACGTGCCCTGGTGCCCCGGGCTGCCAGCCAGGCCGGAGCGGCGCGGAGCTGCGAGGGCCGAACGACGCTGCTTGCAGCTTTAATTAGGCCCGAGCAGTGAAGCTGCGAAGGCCTATTGTATCTGCTCCGTTTATTTATTTTTTTTTCTTTTTTTTTTTTCTTTTTCTTCCGCGTCTTTGGGTGGCCTTTAGGGGGTCTTAGCATATCCAAAAAGTCACCAAATTCTGGCCCAATATAGAAAGTGCGTGAAATTTACGTATTTCACTGGCAACGTGAAAGTTGGTAAAAAAATGTTTCAACAGCGCCCCCTGGAAAATTAAAAATACCCCTCTGCTTTGACCTTTTTTCATAGTAGAATGATGAAATTTGGTACACTTGTAGAACTCAACAATACGCACAGAAAAGCCTCTTGCACCCATGGTCAATATCAAACAGGAAGTCGGCCATTTTGGAGTAAAGTGGCCATTTTGACCCCGTTTTGGCCATTTCTAGGGTCTATATTTGGTTGAACAGTTTGGTCATTTTTCGCACCATCGTCTCAAAAATAGTGCGAGATCGAACAGAAGTGATGGACGATTCAAATGAGACAATAAAATTGACTTTTCGTAAATACTGAAGGGGCGGGGCCAGGCCTCAAAGTTCGAGCACTCGCCAAAAAAATTCAAATTGCTATAATTTCATAAATGAAAGAATTACAGTTAAAGAAACGTTCTTTGGACAATCGTCATCGCCCTCCGAAGACAAATGAATGGTCGATTGATGATGTCACATAAGCCCCGCCCCCTCAGGACTTAAAAGGTCAAGTTTTACTGGGAAATTTCCAAAATTCGCCCTTTCCAATAATCACCCCAAATTTGTAGCGGGTAACTGAAGACAAGTTGGGGTTGCTTGGCGTCACTTTATGGGAGTTTTCTGCAGAAGGCGGGGCTGTGGCGGCGCGGCGAAGTCAGGCGTACCGCTTAGGCCTTACGTTTGCCTCCCATTTCGTCATTTCTAGAGATATCGCCACGAAACTTCTTGTGGGTGATCCTAGTCTGGCCCCCCAAAAGATCTTATGTGAAATTCCGGTGGGCGTGGTCTATTTTCTGAAATAGCGCCCTCTAGGACCATTAAAACTGACAGCCCCAAGCCATGAGCGTCGGGGATGGAGCGGAGGGGGTGCGGTTGGAGGACGAGCAGCTTCACTGCGAGGGCCGAACGACGCTGCTTGCAGCTTTAATTAGGCCCGAGCAGCGAAGCGCTGCAAAGGCCTATTGTATCTGCTCCGTTTATTAGGCCCGAGCAGTGAAGCTGCGAAGGCCTATTGTATCTGCTCCGTTTATTATTATTAGGCCCGAGCAGCGAAGCGCTGCGAAGGCCTATTGTATCTGCTCCGTTTCTTTTTTTTCTTTCTTTCTTCTTTTTTTTTCTTTTTTTTTCTTCCGCGTCTTTGGACGGCCTTTAGGGGGTCTTAGCATATCCAAAAACTCACCAAATTCTGGCCCAATATAGAAAGTGCGTGAAATTTACGTATTTCACTGGCAATGTGAAAGTTGGTATAAAAGTGTTTCAACAGCGCCCCCTGGAAAATTAAAAATACCCCTCCGCATTGACCTTTTTTCATAGTAGAGTGATAAAATTTGGTACACCTGTAGAATTCAACAATACGCACAGAAAAGCCTCTTGCACCCATGGTCAATATCAAACAGGAAGTCGGCCATTTTGGACTAAAGTGGCCATTTTTACCCCATTTTGGCCATTTCTAGGCTCTATATTTGGTTAAACAGTTTGGTCATTTTTCGCACGATTGTCTCAAAAATAATGTGCGATCGAACAGAAGCGATGGACGAATCAAATGAGAAAATAAAACTGACTTTTCGTAAATACTGAAGAGGCGGGGCCAGGCCTCAAAGTTCGAGCACTCGCCAAAAAAATTCAAATTGCTATAATTTCATAAATGAAAGAATTACAGTTAAAGTAATTTTCTATGGACAATCGTCATCGCCCCCCGAAGACAAATGAATGGTTGATTGATGATGTCACATAAGCCCCGCCCCCTCACGCCTTAAAAGGTCAAGTTTTACTGGGAAATTGTCCAAAATTCGCCCTTTCAACTAATCACCCCATATTTCTAGCAGGAAACTGAAGACAAGTTGGGGTTGCTTGGCGTCACTTTATGGGAGTTTTCTCCAGAAGGCGGGGCTGTGGCGGCGCGGCGAAGTCAGGCGTACCGACGTGGCCTTACGTTTGCCTACCATTTCGTCATTTCTAGAGATATCGCCACAAAACCTCTTGTGAGTGATCCTAGTCCAGCCTCCAAAAAAATTTGATGTGAACATCCGGTGGGCGTGGCCTATTTTCTGAAATAGCGCCCCCTAGGACCATTAAAACTGTCAGCCCCAAGCCATGCTTTGACTGAGGATTTCGAAATTTGGTACACTAATGTGGTGTCTCAGGACCTACAAAAAAGTCTCTTGGAGCCAAGTGCAAAGTTGCACAGGAAGTCAGCCATTTTGGTCCAAGTACTCGATTTACTGGTTTTCGCACACGTTGTTTGGAGAGTGATGCTCCATCGCCCTTTTCACCAATCGCCTTCAAGCTTCTGCTATATACTCTTAAGACATAAAGGAAAATTTTCAACCGTCGGATTTTAAATAAGTATAAAGGTGTGGGCGTGGCTAAGCCTCAAACTTTGACCTGTCGCCACGCCACTCTTTTTTTCACAGCTCCCTATTGGATTCCTTTTACCCAATCAACAGCAATCTCTGGCAAATAGCAGCTGACAAGTTGAGGTCACTTGGTCTGCAGTACTGGCAGGTTTCGAAAAAAGGCAGGGCTTTGGGAGCATGGCGAAATTTGCCATCACGCCATGGCAATACGTTTGCCTCTCATTTCTTCAATTATCGTAACATCGCCACAAAATGTCTGGTGAGTGATCTGAGTCTGACCCCCAATAGAACTGGACAGCTGAAGTTTGTGGGCGTGGCCTATTTTCTGAAATAGCGCCCCCTAGGACCATTAAAACTGTCAGCCCCAAGCCAAGCTTTGACTGAGGATCACGAAATTTGGTACACTAATGTAGTGTCTCAGGACCTACAAAAAAGTCTCTTGGAGCCAAGTGCAAAGTCGCACAGGAGGTCGGCCATTTTGGTCCAAGTACTTGATTTAGTGGTTTTCGCACATGTTGTTTGGACCTTGATGCCCCGTCGCCCTTTTCACCGATCACCTTCAAACATCTGCTATGTGCTCTTAAGACAAAGGGGAAAAAATTCAACCGTCGGATTTTAAATAAGTATCAAGGTGTGGGCGTGGCTAAGCCTCAAACTTTGACCTTTCGCCATTACATTACTTGACTTAACTCCCATGTGCATGATCAGATCGTATATCAAACGTTGTCTGTGTGATCACTGACCACATCTGAAGACAATGATAATGTGGACAGCTGACATCACCTATGCCCCGCCCCCTGACTATTGGAAGTCTAGTTTTATGGTGAAATGCCCATATTTGTCCCCTCTAATTTAGTCAACATGACACTAAGGTCATGCACTGTCTTCATGATGTTGTAATGACCATTCAGATCTGCTAACTTTTCAGAAAGGGAGGGGCTTTGATGCCATGGCGAATTCTGGCATGACGCCGTGACCTTACAATTCAATTTAATGGTGAGCTCAGAGGGGATGCTGAGTCAGGGTGAGGTGCGGACTAGGAGGCCATTTGCGGTTTCTGGTGTCGGGGTGGTTGACGTTTCTGTTCTGCCAGACGTGCCCTGGTGCCCCGGGCTGCCGGCCAGGCCGGAGCGGCGCGGAGCTGCGAGGGCCGAACGACGCTGCTTGCAGCTTTAATTAGGCCCGAGCAGTGAAGCTGCGAAGGCCTATTGTATCTGCTCCGTTTCTTCTTCTTATTATTATTATTATTATTCTTTTTTCTTCCGCGTCTTTGGGTGGCCTTTAGGGGGTCTTAGCATATCCAAAAAGTCACCAAATTCTGGCTCAATATAGAAAGTGCGTGAAATTTACGTATTTCACTGGCGATGTGAAAGTTCATAAAAAAGTGGCTCGACAGTGCCCCCTAGAAAGTGAAAAATACCCCTCTCCATAAAGCTTAGTTTATCGTACAGTTATGAAATTTGGTATACTGATAATACTCAACAGTCCGCACAGAAAAGCCTCTTGCAACCATGGTCAATATAAAACAGGAAGTCGGCCATTTTGGGTTGAAATGAGGATTTTTAGCCGTTTTGGCCAATTCTAGGGTCTATATTTGGTTGAACAGTTTGGTCATTTTTCGCACCATCGTCTCAAAAATAGGGCGAGATCGAACAGAAGCGATGGACAATTCAAATGAGACAATAAAATTGACTTTTCGTAAATACTGAAGGGGCGGGGCCAGGCCTCAAAGTTCGAGCACTCGCCAAAAAAATTCAAATTGCTATAATTTCACAAATGAAAGAATTACAGTTAAAACAATTTCTAAGGACAATTGCCATCGCCCCCCGAAGACAAATGAATGGTCGATAGATGATGTCACACAAGCCCCGCCCCCTCAGGACTTAAAAGGTCAAGTTTTACTGGGAAATTTTCCAAAATTCGCCCTTTCAAATAATCACCCCAAATTTGTAGCAGGTAACTGAAGACAAGTTGGGGTTGCTTGGCGTCACTTTATGGGAGTTTTCTGCAGAAGGCGGGGCTGTGGCGGCGCGGCGAAGTCAGGCGTACCGCTTAGGCCTTACGTTTGCCTCCCATTTCGTCATTTCTAAAGATATCGCCACAAAACTTCTTGGGAGTGATCCTAGTCCTGCCCCCCAAAAAATGTGATGTGAAAATCCTGTGGGCGTGGCCTATTTTCTGAAATAGCGCCCTCTAGGACCATTAAAACTGTCAGCCCCAAGCCAGGCTTTGACTGAGGATTACGAAATTTGGTACACTAATGTGGTGTCTCAGGACCTACAAAAAAGTCTCTTGGAGCCAAGCACCAAGTCGCACAGGAAGTCGGCCATTTTGGTCCAAGTACTCGATTTAGTGGTTTTCGCACACGTTGTTTGGAGAGTGTTGCACCATCGCCCTTTTCACCAATCACCTTCAAACATCTGCTATACACTCTTAAGACATAGATGAAAAAATTCAACCGTCGGATTTTAAATAAGTATAAAGGTGTGGGCGTGGCTAAGCCTCAAACTTTGACCTGTCGCCACGCCACTCTTTTTTTCACAGCTCCCTATTGGACTCCTTTTAACCAATCACCAGCAATCACTGGCAAATAGCAGCAGACAAGTTGAGGTCACTTGGTTTATAGTACTGGCAGGTTTCGAATAAAGGCGGGGCTTTGGGAGCATGGCGAAATTCACCATCACGCCATGGAAATACGTTTGTCTCTCATTTCTTCAATCATTGTTACATCACCACACAATTTCTGATGAGTGATCTTACTCTGACCCCTAATAGAATTGGACAGCTGAAGTTTGTGGGCGTGGCCTATTTTCTGAAATAGCGCCCCCTAGGACCATTAAAACTATCAGCCCCAAGCCATGCTTTGACTGAGGATCACGAAATTTGGCACACTAATGTAGTGTCTCAGGACCTACAAAAAAGTCTCTTGGAGCCAAGTCCAATGTCGCACAGGAGGTCGGCCATTTTGGTCCAAGTACTCGATTTAGTGGTTTTCCCACACGTTATTAGGAGAATGATGTCTCGTCGTCCTTTCCACCGATCACCTTCAAACTCCTGCTATATACTCTTAAGACATAGAGGAAAAAATTCAACCGTCGGATTTTAAATAAGTATAAAGGTGTGGGCGTGGCTAAGCCTCAAACTTTGACCAGTCGCCATTACGTTACTTGACTTAATAACTCCCATGTGCATGATCAGATCAATTTCAAACTTTGTCTGTGTGATCACTGACCACATCTGAAGACAGTGACAATGTGGACAGCTGACATCACCTAAGCCCCGCCCCCTGACTACAGGAAGTCTACTGTTTTATGGTGAAATGCCCATATTTGTCCCCTCTAATTTAGTCAACATGACACTAAGGTAATGCACTGTCTTCATGATGTTGTAATGACCATTCAGATCTGATAGCTTTTCAGAAAGGGAGGGGCTTTGATGCCATGGCGATTTCTGGCGTGAAGCTGTGACCTTACGTTTGACTGTAACTTCCACAAACAGCCTCCGATTTGCCCGAGACTGAACATCACATCACCAGTGTGGTAAAGATAGAGTATCTCCTAGTGGTGAGACGTGTAATGGTGGGCTCAGAGGGGATGCTGAGTCAGGGTGAGGTGTGGACGAGGAGGCCATTCACGGTTTCTGGTGTCGGGGTGGTTGACTGTCTGTTCTGCCAGACGTGCCCTGGTGCTCCCGGCTGCCGGCCAGGATGGAGAAGCGCAGAGCTGGGTTTGGAGAGCGTCGGGGATGGAGCGGAGGGGGTGCGGAAGGAGGGCGAGCTGCTTCGCTGCGAGGGCCGAACGACGCTGCTTGCAGCTTTAATTATTATTATTATTATTTTTTTTTTTTCTTCCGCGTCTTTGGATGGCCTTTAGGGGGTCTTAGCATATCCAAAAAGTCAGCAAATTCTGGCCCAATATAGAAAGTGCGTGAAATTTACATATTTCACTGGCAACGTGAAAGTTGGTAAAAAAATGTTTCAACAGCGCCCCCTGGAAAATTAAAAATACCCCTCCGCTTTGACCTTTTTTCATAGTAGAGTGATGAAATTTGGTACACTTGTAGAACTCAACAATACGCACAGAAAAGCCTCTTGCACCCATGGTCAATATCAAACAGGAAGTCGGCCATTTTGGACTAAAGTGGCCATTTTGACCCCGTTTTGGCCATTTCTAGGGTCTATATTTGGTTTAACAGTTTGGTCATTTTTTGCACGATCGTCTCAAAAATAGTGTGCGATCGAACAGAAGCGATGGACGATTAAAATGAGACAATAAAATTGACTTTTCGTAAATACTGAAGGGGCGGGACCAGGCCTCAAAGTTCGAGCACTCGCCAAAAAAATTCAAATTGCTATAGATTCATAAATGAAAGAATTACAGTTAAAGAAATGTTCTAAGGACAATCGTCGTCGACCTCCGAAGACAAATGAATGGTCGATTGATGATGTCACATAAGCCCCGCCCCCTCAGGACTTAAAAGGTCAAGATTTACTGGGAAATTTTCCAAAATTCGCCCTTTCCAATAACCACCCCAAATTTGTAGCGGGTAACTGAAGACAAGTTGGGGTTGCTTGGCGTCACTTTATGGGAGTTTTCTCCAGAAGGCGGGGCTGTGGCGGCGCGGCGAAGTCAGGCGTACCGCTTAGGCCTTACGTTTGCCTCCCATTTCGTCATTTCTAGAGATATCGCCACAAAACCTCTTGGGAGTGATCCTAGTTCAGCCCCCCACAAAATGTGATGTGAACATCCGGTGGGCGTGGCCTATTTTCTGAAATAGCGCCCCCTAGGACCATTAAAACTGTCAGCCCCAAGTCATGCTTTGACTGAGGATTATGAAATTTGGCACACTAATGTGGTGTCTCAGGACCTACAAAAAAGTCTCTTGGAGCCAAGTGCAAAGTCGCACAGGAAGTCGGCCATTTTGGTCCAAGTACTCGATTTAGTGGTTTTCGCACACGTTGTTTGGAGAGTGATGCTCCATCGCCCTTTTCACCAGTCGCCTTCAAACTTCTGCTATAGACTCTTAAGACATAAAGGAAAAAATTCAACCGTCGGATTTTAAATAAGTATAAAGGTGTGGGCGTGGCTAAGCCTCAAACTTTGACCTGTCACCACGCCACTCTTTTTTTCACAGCTACCTATTGGACTCCTTTTACCCAATCGCCAGCAATCTCTGGCGAATAGCAGCTGACAAGTTGAGGTCACTTAGTCTCCAGTACTGGCAGGTTTTGAAAAAAGGCGGGGCTTTGGGAGCATGGCAAAATTCACCATCACGCCATGGCAATACGTTTGCCTCTCATTTCTTCAATTATCGTGCCATCACCACAAAATGTCTGGTGAGTGATCCTAGTCTGACCCCCAATAGATTTGGACAGCTGTAGTTTGTGGGCGTGGCCTATTTTCTGAAATGGCGCCCTCTAGGACCATTAAAACTGTCAGCCCCTAGCCATGCTTTGACTGAGGAGTACGAAATCTGGTACACTAATGTGGTGTCTCCGGTCCTACAAAAAAGTCTCTTGGAGCCAAGTGCAAAGTCGCACAGGAAGTCGGCCATTTTGGTCCAAGTAGTCGATTTAGTGGTTTTCGCACACGTTGTTTGGAGAGTGTTACACCATTGCCCTTTTCACCAATCACCTTCAAACTTCTGCTATAGACTCTTAAGACAAAGGGGAAAAAATTCAACCTACGGATTTTAAATAAGTATAAAGGTGTGGGCGTGGCTAAGCCTCAAACTTTGACCTGTCGCCACGCCACTCTTTTTTTCACAGCTCCCTATTGGACTCCTTTTAACCAATCACCAGCAATCACTGGCAAATAGCAGCAGACAAGTTGAGGTCACTTGGTCTATAGTACTGGCAGCTTTCGAATAAAGGCGGGGCTTTGGGAGCATGGCGAAATTCGCCATCACGCCATGGAAATACGTTTGTCTCTCATTTCTTCAATCATTGTGACATCGCCACACAATTTCTGATGAGTGATCCTACTCTGACCCCTAATAGAATTGGACAGCTGAAGTTTGTGGGCGTGGCCTATTTTCTGAAATAGCGCCCCCTAGGACCATTAAAACTGTCAGCCCCAAGCCGTGCTTTGACTGAGGATCACGAAATTTGGCACACTAATGTAGTGTCTCAGGACCTACAAAAAAGTCTCTTGGAGCCAAGCGCAATGTCGCACAGGAGGTCGGCCATTTTGGTCCAAGTACTCGATTTAGTGGTTTTCGCACACGTTATTAGGAGAATGATGTCTCGTCGCCCTTTCCACCGATCACCTTCAAACTCTTGCTATATACTCTTAAGACATAGAGGAAAAGATTCAACCGTCGGATTTTAAATAAGTATAAAGGTGTGGGCGTGGCTAAGCCTCAAACTTTGACCAGTCGCCATTACGTTACTTGACTCAATAACTCCCTTGTGCATGATCAGATCAATTTCAAACTTTGTCCGTGTGATCACTGACCACATCTGAAGACAGTGACAATGTGGACAGCTGGCATCACCTAAGCCCCGCCCCCTGACTACAGGAAGTCTTCTGTTTTATGGTGAAATGCCCATATTTGTCCCCTCTAATTTAGTCAACATGACACTAAGGTCATGCACTGTCTTCATGATGTTCTAATGACTATTCAGATCTGATAGCTTTTCAGAAAGGGAGGAGCTTTGATGCCATGGCGATTTCTGGCGTGACGCTGTGACCTTACGTTTGACTGTAACTTCCACAAACAGCCTCCGATTTGCCAGAGACTGAACATCACATCACCAGTGTGGTAAAGATAGAGTATCTCCTAGTGGTGAGACGTGTAATGCTGGGCTCAGAGGGGATGCTGAATCAGGGTGAGGTGTGGACGAGGAGGCCGTTCACGGTTTCTGGTGTCGGGGTGGTTGACTTTCTGTTCTGCCAGACGTGCCCTGGTGCCCCCGGCTGCCGTCCAGGATGGACAAGCGCGGAGCTGGGTTTGGAGAGCGTCGGGGATGGAGCGGAGGGGGTGCGGAAGGAGGGCGAGCAGCTTCGCTGCGAGGGCCGAACGACGCTGCTTGCAGCTTTAATTTTTTTTATTTTTTATTTATTTTTTTTTCTTTCTTTTTCTTCCGCGTCTTTGGGTGGCCTTTAGGGGGTCTTAGCATATCCAAAAACTCACCAAATTCTGGCCCAATATAGAAAGTGCGTGAAATTTACATATTTCACTGGCAACGTGAAAGTTGGTAAAAAAATGTTTCAACAGCGCCCCCTGGAAAATTAAAAATACCCCTCCGCTTTGACCTTTTTTCATAGTAGAATGATGAAATTTGGTACACTTGTAGAGCACAACAATATGCACAGAAAAGCCTCTTGCACCCATGGTCAATATCAAACAGGAAGTCGGCCATTTTGGAGTAAAGTGGCCATTTTGACCCCGTTTTTGCCATTTCTAGGGTCTATATTTGGTTGAACAGTTTCGTCATTTTTCGCACCATCGTCTCAAAAATAGTGCGAGATCGAACAGAAGCGATGGACGATTCAAATGAGACAATAAAATTGACTTTTCGTAAATACTGAACGGGCGGGGCCAGGCCTCAAAGTTCGAGCACTCGCCAAAAAAATTCAAATTGCTATAATTTCATAATTGAAAGAATTATAGTTAAAGAAATGTTATATGGACAATCGTCATCGCCCTCCGAAGACAAATGAATGGTCGATTGGTGATGTCACATAAGCCCCGCCCCCTCAGGCCTTAAAAGGTCAAGTTTTACTGGGAAATTGTCCAAAATTTGCCCTTTCAACTAATCACCCCATATTTGTAGCAGGTAACTGAAGACAAGTTGGGGTTGCTTGGCGTCTCTTTATGGGAGTTTTCTCCAGAAGGCGGGGCTGTGGCGGCGCAGCGAAGTCAGGCGTACCGACGTGGCCTTACGTTTGCCTCCCATTTCGTCATTTCTAGAGATATTGCCACAAAACCTCTTGTGAGTGATTCTAGTCCGGCCCCCCAAAAAATTTGATGTGAACATCCGGTGGGCGTGGCCTATTTTCTGAAATAGCGCCCCCTAGGACCATTAAAACTGACAGCCCCAAGCCATGCTTTGACTGAGGAGTACAAAATATGGTACACTAATGTGGTGTCTCAGGCCCTACAAAAAAGTCTCTTGGAGCCAAGTGCAAAATCGCACAGGAAGTCGGCCATTTTGGTCCAAGTACTCGATTTAGTGGTTTTCGCACACGTTGTTTGGAGAAGGATGCTCCATCACCCTTTTCACCAATCACCTTCAAACATCTGCTATACACTCTTAAGACATAGATGAAAAAATTCAACCGTCGGATTTTAAATAAGTATAAAGGTGTGGGCGTGGCTAAGCCTCAAACTTTGACCTGTCGCCACGCCACTCTTTTTTTCACAGCTCCCTATTGGACTCCTTTTAACCAATCATCAGCAATCACTGGCAAATAGCAGCAGACAAGTTGAGGTCACTTGGTCTATAGTACTGGCAGGTTTCGAATAAAGGCGTGGCTTTGGGAGCATGGCCAAATTCGCCATCACGCCATGGAAATACGTTTGTCTCTAATTTTTTCAGTCATTTTGACATCGCCACAAAATTTCTGATGAGTGATCCTACTCTGACCCCTAATAGAACTGGACAGCTGAAGTTTGTGGGCGTGGCCTAATTTCTGAAATGGCGCCCCCTAGGACCATTAAAACTGTCAGCCCCAAGCCATGGTTTGACTGAGGATCACGAAATTTGGCACACTAATGTAGTGTCTCAGGACCTACAAAAAAGTCTCTTGGAGCAAAGCGCAATGTCGCACAGAAGGTCGGCCATTTTGGTCCAAGTACTCGATTTAGTGGTTTTCGCACACGTTATTAGGAGAATGATGTCTCATCCTACTTTCCACTGATCACCTTCAAACTTCTTCTATATTCTCTTGAGACATAGAGGAAAAAATTCAACCGTCGGATTTTAAATAAGTATAAAGGTGTGGGCGTGGCTAAGCCTCAAACTTTGACCAGTCCCCATTACGTTACTTGACTTAATAACTTCCATGTGCATGATCAGATCAATTTCAAACTTTGTCTGTGTAATCACTGACCACACCTGAAGACAGTGACAATGTGGACAGCTGACATAACCTAAGCCCCGCCCCCTGACTACAGGAAGTCTACTGTTTTATGGTGAAATGCCCATATTTGTCCCCTCTAATTTAGTCAACATGACACTAAGGTCATGCACTGTCTTCATGATGTTGTAATGACCATTCAGATCTGATAGCTTTCCAGATAGTGAGGGACTTTGATGCCATGGCGAATTCTGGCGTGACGCCATGACCTTACGTTTGACTGTAACTTCCACAAACAGCCTCTGATCTGCCCGAGACTGAACATGGCAATGAACAATCATGCCCTTTAGCCAACGAGGCACAAACGGTTGGAGAATGTTGTGCAATATCACCACAGGGCCCCCTACACACCTTTAAAACTGTAACAACTGCTACAGAAGAGGTCGTAACTGCATCAAACTTGCCATATGTCATCACACAAAGGAACCCAACACAATCATGTGGTAATTGGTAGATATAGCTTTAGCTCCGCCCCTTGACAGATATTAGGCCCTGAATAACACATGCATGATGCAATTCACACCAAACTGCACACAAATGACTGTTATCAACCTACAAACTTCTTCATGGAATATTTCCTATATTCGGAACAGCACCCCCTAGATACAATAAAACCTTTGTAACTTCTGCAAAAAAGCTCCAAACTATATTAAACTTGATGGGAGTCATCACACAACTGCAATCAACACTTGTATGTGCTCACTTGTTCAAATCACTTTAACTCTGCCCACTTACAGCCTTTTGTCTCTAGATGACACATGCAACAATTGATTGATGCCAAATTAACAGGAAACCATCTTTGATGAGCAAAGATACCTCTATAGCCCCATTCCCACCTGTACCGGGTCAGCCCGGGCCGGGCCCGTGAGTGTGTGCCTCTGAGGAAGATTGTGGCTATTGCTTTGTGGAAATTTGCTACAGGTTCAGATTACAGACCCATCAGTGTTCTGTTTGGTGTTGGCATCTCAACTGTTGCCAAGTGTGTGAAGGACTTTTGTGCTGCTGCAGAAGCATGGCTGTTGCCAGAACTGATTCATTTACCCGATGAGGGTAAATTTCGGGAGATAGCATCCTATTTTGAGAGCAGGTGGGGGTTGCCACAGTGTGTGGGTGCTATTGATGGCTCACACATCCCCATCATAGCACCCAGAACCTTTCACACAGACTATTTCAACCGGAAAGGGTGGCACTCACTCATCTTGCAAGCTGTGGTTGATGGCAAGGGACTGTTTTGGAACGTTTTTGCAGGGCTTCCAGGGAGCATGCACGACGCGAGGGTCCTGAGACTCTCCTCCATCTGGGATTTGGCAAGCCGTGGAAATCTCTTCCCTGACCATTCCATCCAAATTGCTGGCGTTGACTTTGGATACTGCATCCTGGGTGACTCTGCTTACCCGCTGCAAGACTGGCTGCTGAAAACCTGGGATTTGGCATGCCGTGGAAATCTCTTCCCTGACCATTCCATCCAAATTGCTGGCGTTGACTTTGGATACTGCATCCTGGGTGACTCTGCTTACCCGCTGCAAGACTGGCTGCTGAAAACCTTCACAGACACTGGGCGACTGACAGAGCAGCAACTTCTTTATAACAAGAAGTTCAGCCGGGCACGTGTGGTGGTTGAAAATGCCGTTGGTAGGCTGAAGGGAAGGTGGCGTTGCCTGCTGAAAAGGAATGATTGTGATGTTAGTCTGGTGCGTTCCATGATTCTGACCTGCTGTGCACTGCATAATCTGTGTGAGAGCCACGGGGAGCATTATGACAATGTGTGGACAACTGAGACAGAATACCCTGAACCTGTGGCTGTACCCCCACCGCCACAAAACACAGGAGATGAGGGAGGGAGAGCAAAGCGTGATGATCTGATGATGTACCTTGTGGGGCAGCAGTGATTTAATTTCATTTGACTGAATGTTTTGCCCAAATAAAGTTTTCTCCACGCAGCTAATGTTTGACCCTTGAACTTTTTAATGCACCACCACCTAAACATTGTAAACATGAGCAAATATATTTCATGAGTTTGTATCTAGTCAAGTGTGGACTGTACACATTTGAGCTTCTGGGACTTCTAAACACGCCTGCTGACAAATAAAGGAAATACTCTTAAATCCAAATAAATTATATGGACATCATGTGCAAATGAATGCAGATCAGCTAGATATATTTGACTTAAGCAATTGTTTTATGCACATCCAAGGCTTAGCCATATGACTCAAGTCGTTATGGTAAGTGCAGGTAAATATATGGCAAGTGCAGGTAAATATATGGCAAGTGCAGGTAAATATTTGGACTCTACATTGCCTGACAAAAGTTCTTAATAGCCAAGTGTGCAGGGCACATTTGAGCTTCTGATCCTGCTCTACACTCCTGCTGACATAACATAATCTTGTCTACACTGACACCTACCTGGTATTTATTCCTATATAAATCTGAGATGAATAAAGCAAATACCCAAGGCTGGTGTATGCTATTTTAGCACACAGTTATATATTGAAACCATGATTGGACCTTTCAACTTCACATTCAGAGAACAGAACAATGATGGATTACACATTGCATTGTCAAACACTTTATTGCACACCTAACACAATAAAAGAAAATCAGGTCATTTGGTTGATTTCTCAACAGCAGACAGCAAACTGCGCAGCACATCCAAAAAGGAGTCATTGAATTGCTGCTGTGCCATCCTCTCCTCTCGTCTCTCCTCCCTGTCCAGGCGTCTGTCCTCCGCATCTGCCTCCATTTGCTGCTCCATTAAGCTGTTCATCCTCCTCGCAGTCTCCAGGAACCCCGCGTCACTCTCCACCAGCGTCTCCAACAATGGTGACACGCTGGTGCTCCCCCGCTACCTTTTTCCTGAATAAACGCCAAGAAGATGTATATGTAATCACACGTGCTTGTCATATTTAGGCCCGAGCAGTGAAGCTGCGAAGGCCTATTGTATCTGCTCCGTTTCTTTTTTTAGGCCCGAGCAGTGAAGCTGTGAAGGCCTATTGTATCTGCTCCGTTTATTATTATTATTAGGCCCGAGCAGCGAAGCGCTGCAAAGGCCTATTGTATCTGCTCCGTTTATTAGGCCCGAGCAGTGAAGCTGCGAAGGCCTATTGTATCTGCTCCGTTTATTAGGCCCGAGCAGTGAAGCTGCGAAGGCCTATTGTATCTGCTCCGTTTATTAGGCCCGAGCAGCAAAGCGCTGCGAAGGCCTATTGTTTTTGCTCTGTTTATTATTAGGCCCGAGCAGCGAAGCGCTGCGAAGGCCTATTGTATCTGCTCCGTTTATTAGGCCCGAGCAGCGAAGCGCTGCGAAGGCCTATTGTATCTGCTCCGTTTCTTTTTCTTTTTTTTTCTTTTTTTTTCTTCCGCGTCTTTGGACGGCCTTTAGGGGGTCTTAGCATATCCAAAAAGTCACCAAATTCTGGCCCAATATAGAAAGTGCGTGAAATTTACGTATTTCACTGTCAACGTGAAAGTTGGTATAAAAATGTTTCAACAGCGCCCCCTGGAAAATTAAAAATACCCCTCCGCATTGACCTTTTTTCATAGTATAGTGATGAAATTTGGTACACCTGTAGAACTCAACAATACGCACAGAAAAGCCTCTTGCACCCATGGTCAATATCAAACAGGAAGTCGGCCATTTTGGACTAAAGTGGCCATTTTTACCCCGTTTTGGCCATTTCTAGGCTCTATATTTGGTTGAACAGTTTGGTCATTTTTCGCACGATTGTCTCAAAAATAGTGTGCGATCGAACAGAAGCGATGGACGAATCAAATGAGAAAATAAAATTGACTTTTCGTAAATACTGAAGGGGCGGAGTCAGGCCTCAAAGTTCGAGCATTCGCCAAAAAAATTCAAATTGCTATAATTTCATAAATGAAAGAATTACAGTTAAAGTAATTTTCTATGGACAATCGTCATCGCCCCCCGAAGACAAATGAATGGTTGATTGATGATGTCACATAAGCCCCACCCCCTCAGGCCTTAAAAGGTCAAGTTTTACTGGGAAATTGTCCAAAATTCGCCCTTTCAACTAATCACCCCATATTTGTAGCAGGTAACTGAAGACAAGTTGGGGTTGCTTGGCGTCACTTTATGGGAGTTTTCTCCAGAAGGCGGGGCTGTGGCGGCGTGGCGAAGTCAGGCGTACCGACGTGGCCTTACGTTTGCCTCCCATTTTGTCATTTCTAGATATATTGCCACAAAACCTCTTGTGAGTGATCCTAGTCCGGCCCCCCAAAAAATTTGATGTGGACATCCGGTGGGCGTGGCCTATTTTCTGAAATAGCGCCCCCTAGGACCATTAAAACTGTCAGCCCCAAGCCATGCTTTGACTGAGGATTTCGAAATTTGGTACACTAATGTGGTGTCTCAGGACCTACAAAAAAGTCTCTTGGAGCCAAGTGCAAAGTTGCACAGGAAGTCAGCCATTTTGGTCCAAGTACGCGATTTACTGGTTTTCGCACACGTTGTTTGGAGAGTGATGCTCCATCGCCCTTTTCACCAATCGCCTTCAAACTTCTGCTATATACTCTTAAGACATAAAGGAAAAAATTCAACCGTCGGATTTTAAATAAGTATAACGGTGTGGGCGTGGCTAGGCCTCAAACTTTGACCTGTCGCCACGCCACTCTTTTTTTCACAGCTCCCTATTGGACTCCTTTTACCCAATCACCAGCAATCTCTGGCAAATAGCAGCTGACAAGTTGAGGTCCCTTGGTCTCCAATACTGGAAGCTTTCGAAAAAAGACGGGGCTTTGGGAGCATGGCGAAATTCGCCATCACGCCATGGCAATACGTTTGCCTCTCATTTCTTCAATTATCGTGACATCGCCACAAAATGTCTGGTGAGTGATCCGAGTCTGACCCCCAATAGAATTGGACAGCTGAAGTTTGTGGGCGTGGCCTATATTCTGAAATAGCGCCCCCTAGGACCATTAAAACTGTCAGCCCCAAGCCAAGGTTTGACTGAGGATTACGAAATTTGGTACACTAATGTGGTGTCTCAGGACCTACAAAAAAGTCTCTTGGAGCCAAGTGCAAAGTCGCACAGGAAGTCGGCCATTTTGGTCCAAGTGCGCAATTTAGTGGTTTTCACACACGTTGTTTGGAGAGTGATGCTCCGTCGCCCTTTTCACCAATCGCCTTCAAACTTCTGCTATATACTCTTAAGACATAGAGGAAAAAATTCAACCGTCGGATTTTAAATAAGTATAAAGGTGTGGGCGTGGCTAAGCCTCAAACTTTGACCTTTCGCCACGCCACTCTTTTTTTCACAGCTCCCTATTGGACTCCTTTTAACCAATTACCAGGAATCTGTGGTAAATAGCAGCAGACAAGTTGAGGTCACTTGGTCTCCAGTACTGGAAGGTTTTGAAAAAAGGCGGGGCTTTGGGAGCATGGCGAAATTCGCCATCACGCTATGGAAATACGTTTGCCTCTCATTTCTTCATTTATCGTGATATCACCTCGAAATTTGTTGTGAGTGATCCTAGTCTGACCCCCAATAGAAATGGTCAGCTTAAGTTTGTGGGCGTGGCCTATTTTCTGAATTAGCGCCCCCTAGGACCAATAAAACTGTCAGCCCCAAGCCATGCTTTGACTGAGGATTACGAAATTTGGTACACTAATGTGGTGTCTTAGGTCCTACAAAAAAGTCTCTTGGAGCAAAGTGCAAAGTCGCACAGGACGTCGGCCATTTTGGTCCAAGTACTCGATTTAGTGGTTTTCGCACACGTTGTTTGGAGAGTGATGCTCCGTTGCCCTTTTCACCAATCGCCTTCAAACTTCTGCTATATGCTCTTAAGACATAGAGGAAAAAATTCAACCGTCGGATTTTAAATAAGTATAAAGGTGTAGGCGTGGCTAAGCCTCAAACTTTGACCTGTCGCCACGCCACTCTTTTTTTCACAGCTCCTTACTGGACACCTTTTACCCAATCACCAGGAATCTCTGGCAAAGATCAGCAGACAAGTTGAGGTCACTTGGTCTCCAGTACTGGCAGGTTATGAAAAAAGGCGGGGCTTTGGGAGCATGGCGAAATTCGCCATCACGCCATGGAAATACGTTTGTCTCTCATTTCTTCATTTATCGTGATATCCCCTCGAAATTTGTTGTGAGTGATCCTAGTCTGATCCCAAATAGAAATCGACAGCTGAAGTTTGTAGGCGTGGCCTAATTTTTGAAATAGCGCCCCCTAGGACCATTAAAACTGTTAGCCCCAAGCCATGCTTTGATTGAGCATTACGAAATTTGGTAAACTAATGTGGTGTCTCAGGACCTACAAAAAAGTCTCTTGGAGCCAAGTGCAAAGTCGCACAGGAAGTCGGCCATTTTGGTCCAAGTGCGCGATTTAGTGGTTTTCACACACGTTGTTTGGAGAGTGATACTCCGTCGCCCTTTTCACCAATCACTTTCAAACTTCTGCTATATAGTCTTAAGACATAGAGGAAAAAATTCAACCGTCGGATTTTAAATAAGTATAAAGGTGTGGGCGTGGCTAAGCCTCAAACTTTGACCTTTCGCCACGCCACTCTTTTTTTCACAGCTCCTTATTGGACTCCTTTTACCCAATCACCAGGAATCTCTGGTAAATAGCAGCAGGCAAGTTGAGGTCACTTGGTCTCCAGTACTGGAAGGTTTTGCAAAAAGGCGGGGCTTTGGGAGCATGGCGAAATTCGCCATCACGCCATGGAAATACGTTTGCCTCTCATTTCTTCATTTATCGTGATATCACCTCGACCATTGTTGTGAGTGATCCTAGTCTGACCCCCAATAGAAAAGGTCAGCTTAAGTTTGTGGGCGTGGCCTATTTTCTGTATTAGCGCCCCCTAGGACCATTAAAACTGTCAGCCCCAAGCCATGCTTTGACTGAGGATTACGAAATTTGGTACACTAATGTGGTGTCTCAGGACCTACAAAAAAGTCTCTTGGAGCCAAGTGCAAAGTCGCACAGGAAGTCGGCCATTTTGGTCCAAGTGCGCGATTTAGTGGTTTTCACACACGTTGTTTGGAGAGTGATGCTCCGTCGCCCTTTTCACCAATCGCCTTCGAGCTTCTGCTATATACTCTTAAGACATAGAGGAAAAAATTCAACCGTCGGATTTTAAATAAGTATAAAGGTGTGGGCGTGGCTAAGCCTCAAACTTTGACCTTTCGCCACGCCACTCTTTTTTTCACAGCTCCCTATTGGACTCCTTTTACCCAATCACCTGGAATCTCTGGTAAATAGCAGCTGACAAGTTGAGGTCACTTGGTCTACAGTACTGGCAGGTTTTGAAAAAAGGCGGGGCTTTGGGAGCATGGCGAAATTCGCCATCACGCCATGGCAATACGTTTGCCTCTCATTTCTTCAATTATCGTGACATCGCCACAAAATGTCTGGTGAGTGATCCTAGTCTGACCCCCAATAGAAATGGGCATCTGAGATTTGTGGGCGTGGCCTATATTCTGAAATAGCGCCCCCTAGGACCATTAAAACTGTCAGCCCCAAGACAAGGTTTGACTGAGGATTACGAAAATTGGTACACTCATGTAGGGTCTCTGGCCCTACAAAAAAGTCTCTTGGAGCCAAGCGCAATTTCGCACAGGAGGTCGGCCATTTTGGTCCAAGTACTCGATTTAGTGGTTTTCGCACACGTTGTTTGGACATTGATGGCCCGTTGCCCTTTACACCGATCACCTTCAAACTTATGCTATGTACTTTTAAGTCAAAGGGGAAAAAATTCAACCGTCGGATTTTAAATAAGTATAAAGGTGTGGGCGTGGCTAAGCCTCAAACTTTGACCTTTCGCCATGACATTACTTGACTTAATAACTCCCATGTGCATGATCAGATCTAATTCAAACTTTGTCTGTGTGATCACTGACCACATCTCAAGACAACGACAATGTGGACAGCTGACATCACCTAAGCCCCGCCCCCTGACAACAGGAAGTCTATTGTTTTATGGTGAAATGCCCATATTTGTCCCCTCTAATTTAATGAAAATGACACTCAGGTCATACAGTGTCTTCATGATGTTTTAAAGACCATTCAGATCTGATACCTTTCCAGAAAGGGAGGGGCTTTGATGCCATGGTGAATGCTGGCGTGACGCCATGACCTTACATTTGACTGTAACTTCCACAAACGGCCTCCGATTTGCCCGAAACTGAATATGGCAATGAACAATCATGCCCTTTAGCCAATGAGGCACAAACGGTTGGTGAATGTTATATAATGTCACCAAAGCTGACCTCAATGGGACTTTTCTGTAGTTGGTCACAGCGCCACCTAGATAACGTTATCCTTCGATAACTTTAAAAAACATGGTCAGAATAGCATTAAAGTTGGTCACTGTCATCACACCACCAGTGTGGTAAAGATAGAGGATTCCCTAGTGGTGAGACATAAAATATAATGGTGGGCTCAAAGGGGATGCTGAGTCAGGGTGAGTTGCGGACAAGGTGGCCGTTAGCAGTTTCTGGTGTTGGGGTGGTCGACGTTTGTGTTCTGCGGACGTGCCCTGGTGCCCCGGGCTGCCGGCCAGGCCGGAGTGGCGCGGAGCTGCGAGGGCCGAACGACGCTGCTTGCAGCTTTAATTAGGCCCGAGCAGCGAAGCGCTGCGAAGGCCTATTGTATCTGCTCCGTTTCTTTTTTTTCTTTCTTTCTTCTTTTTTTTTCTTTTTTTTTCTTCCGCGTCTTTGGACGGCCTTTAGGGGGTCTTAGCATATCCAAAAACTCACCAAATTCTGGCCCAATATAGAAAGTGCGTGAAATTTACGTATTTCACTGGCAATGTGAAAGTTGGTATAAAAGTGTTTCAACAGCGCCCCCTGGAAAATTAAAAATACCCCTCCGCATTGACCTTTTTTCATAGTAGAGTGATAAAATTTGGTACACCTGTAGAATTCAACAATACGCACAGAAAAGCCTCTTGCACCCATGGTCAATATCAAACAGGAAGTCGGCCATTTTGGACTAAAGTGGCCATTTTTACCCCATTTTGGCCATTTCTAGGCTCTATATTTGGTTAAACAGTTTGGTCATTTTTCGCACGATTGTCTCAAAAATAATGTGCGATCGAACAGAAGCGATGGACGAATCAAATGAGAAAATAAAACTGACTTTTCGTAAATACTGAAGAGGCGGGGCCAGGCCTCAAAGTTCGAGCACTCGCCAAAAAAATTCAAATTGCTATAATTTCATAAATGAAAGAATTACAGTTAAAGTAATTTTCTATGGACAATCGTCATCGCCCCCCGAAGACAAATGAATGGTTGATTGATGATGTCACATAAGCCCCGCCCCCTCACGCCTTAAAAGGTCAAGTTTTACTGGGAAATTGTCCAAAATTCGCCCTTTCAACTAATCACCCCATATTTCTAGCAGGAAACTGAAGACAAGTTGGGGTTGCTTGGCGTCACTTTATGGGAGTTTTCTCCAGAAGGCGGGGCTGTGGCGGCGCGGCGAAGTCAGGCGTACCGACCTGGCCTTACGTTTGCCTACCATTTCGTCATTTCTAGAGATATCGCCACAAAACCTCTTGTGAGTGATCCTAGTCCAGCCTCCAAAAAAATTTGATGTGAACATCCGGTGGGCGTGGCCTATTTTCTGAAATAGCGCCCCCTAGGACCATTAAAACTGT
Source organism: Nothobranchius furzeri (assembly GCF_043380555.1). Classification (NCBI taxonomy): domain Eukaryota; kingdom Metazoa; phylum Chordata; class Actinopteri; order Cyprinodontiformes; family Nothobranchiidae; genus Nothobranchius; species Nothobranchius furzeri. The sequence continues at coordinate 4,410,276 of NC_091751.1, read as the reverse complement.
CAGCCCCAAGCCATGCTTTGACTGAGGATTTCGAAATTTGGTACACTAATGTGGTGTCTCAGGACCTACAAAAAAGTCTCTGGAGCCAAGTGCAAAGTTGCACAGGAAGTCAGCCATTTTGGTCCAAGTACTCGATTTACTGGTTTTCGCACACGTTGTTTGGAGAGTGATGCTCCATCGCCCTTTTCACCAATCGCCTTCAAGCTTCTGCTATATACTCTTAAGACATAAAGGAAAATTTTCAACCGTCGGATTTTAAATAAGTATAAAGGTGTGGGCGTGGCTAAGCCTCAAACTTTGACCTGTCGCCACGCCACTCTTTTTTTCACAGCTCCCTATTGGATTCCTTTTACCCAATCAACAGCAATCTCTGGCAAATAGCAGCTGACAAGTTGAGGTCACTTGGTCTGCAGTACTGGCAGGTTTCGAAAAAAGGCAGGGCTTTGGGAGCATGGCGAAATTCGCCATCACGCCATGGCAATACGTTTGCCTCTCATTTCTTCAATTATCGTAACATCGCCACAAAATGTCTGGTGAGTGATCTGAGTCTGACCCCCAATAGAACTGGACAGCTGAAGTTTGTGGGCGTGGCCTATTTTCTGAAATAGCGCCCCCTAGGACCATTAAAACTGTCAGCCCCAAGCCAAGCTTTGACTGAGGATCACGAAATTTGGTACACTAATGTAGTGTCTCAGGACCTACAAAAAAGTCTCTTGGAGCCAAGTGCAAAGTCGCACAGGAGGTCGGCCATTTTGGTCCAAGTACTTGATTTAGTGGTTTTCGCACATGTTGTTTGGACCTTGATGCCCCGTCGCCCTTTTCACCGATCACCTTCAAACATCTGCTATGTGCTCTTAAGACAAAGGGGAAAAAATTCAACCGTCGGATTTTAAATAAGTATCAAGGTGTGGGCGTGGCTAAGCCTCAAACTTTGACCTTTCGCCATTACATTACTTGACTTAACTCCCATGTGCATGATCAGATCGTATATCAAACGTTGTCTGTGTGATCACTGACCACATCTGAAGACAATGATAATGTGGACAGCTGACATCACCTATGCCCCGCCCCCTGACTATTGGAAGTCTAGTTTTATGGTGAAATGCCCATATTTGTCCCCTCTAATTTAGTCAACATGACACTAAGGTCATGCACTGTCTTCATGATGTTGTAATGACCATTCAGATCTGCTAGCTTTTCAGAAAGGGAGGGGCTTTGATGCCATGGCGAATTCTGGCATGACGCCGTGACCTTACAATTCAATTTAATGGTGAGCTCAGAGGGGATGCTGAGTCAGGGTGAGGTGCGGACTAGGAGGCCATTTGCGGTTTCTGGTGTCGGGGTGGTTGACGTTTCTGTTCTGCCAGACGTGCCCTGGTGCCCCGGGCTGCCGGCCAGGCCGGAGCGGCGCGGAGCTGCGAGGGCCGAACGACGCTGCTTGCAGCTTTAATTTTTCTTTTTTTTTCTTTTTTTTTCTTCCGCGTCTTTGGACGGCCTTTAGGGGGTCTTAGCATATCCAAAAAGTCACCAAATTCTGGCCCAATATAGAAAGTGCGTGAAATTTACGTATTTCACTGGCAACGTGAAAGTTGGTATAAAAATGTTTCAACAGCGCCCCCTGGAAAATTAAAAATACCCCTCCGCATTGACCTTTTTTCATAGTAGAGTGATGAAATTTGGTGCACCTGTAGAACTCAACAATACGCACAGAAAAGCCTCTTGCAGCCATGGTCAATATCAAACAGGAAGTCGGCCATTTTGGACTAAAGTGGCCATTTTGACCCCGTTTTGGCCATTTCTAGGGTCTACATTTGGTTGAACAATTTGACCATTTTTCGCACGATCGTCTCAAAAATAGTGGGCGATCGAACAGAAGCGATGGACGAATCAAATGAGCAAATAAAATTGACTTTTCGTAAATACTGAAGGGGCGGGGCCAGGCCTCAAAGTTCGAGCACTCGCCAAAAAAATTCAAATTGCTATAATTTCATAAATGAAAGAATTACAGTTAAAGTAATTTTCTATGGACAATCGTCATCCGCCCCCGAAGACAAATGAATGGTTGATTGATGATGTCACATAAGCCCCGCCCCCTCAGGCCTTAAAAGGTCAAGTTTTACTGGGAAATTGTCCAAAATTCGCCCTTTCAACTAATCACCCCATATTTGTAGCAGGTAACTGAAGACAAGTTGGGATTGCTTGGCGTCACTTTATGGGAGTTTTCTCCAGAAGGCGGGGCTGTGGCGGCGCGGCGAAGTCAGGCGTACCGATGTGGCCTTACGTTTGCCTCCCATTTCATCATTTCTTGAGATATCGCCACAAAACCTCTTGGGAGTGATCCTAGTCCGGCCCCCCAAAAAATGTGATGTGAACATCCGGTGGGCGTGGCCTATTTTATGAAATAGCGCCACCTAGGATCATTAAAACTGTCAGCCCCAAGCCATGCTTTGACTGAGGTTTACGAAATTTGGTACACTAATGTGGTGTCTCAGGACCTACAAAAAAGTCTCTTGGAGCCTAGTGCAAAGTTGCACAGGAAGTCGGCCATTTTGGTCCAAGTACGCGATTTACTGGTTTTCGCACACGTTGTTTGGACAGTGATGCTCCATCGCCCTTTTCACCAATCGCCTTCAAACTTCTGCTATATACTCTTAAGACATAAAGTAAAAAATTCAACCGTCGGATTTTAAATAAGTATAAAGGTGTGGGCGTGGCTAAGCCTCAAACTTTGACCTGTCGCCACGCCACTCTTTTTTTCACAGCTCCCTATTGGACTCCTTTTACCCAATCACCAGCAATCTCTGGCAAATAGCAGCTGACAAGTTGAGGTCACTTGGTCTACAGTACTGGCAGGTTTTGAAAAAAGGCGGGGCTTTGGGAGCATGGCGAAATTCGCCATCACGCCATGGCAATACGTTTGCCTCTCATTTCTTCAATTATCGTGACATCGCCACAAAATGTCTGGTGAGTGATCCTAGTCTGACCCCCAATAGAATTGGGCAGCTGAGATTTGTGGGCGTGGCCTATATTCTGAAATAGCGCCCCCTAGGACCATTAAAACTGTCAGCCCCAAGACAAGGTTTTACTGAGGATTACGAAAATTGGTACACTCATGTAGGGTCTGTGGACCTACAAAAAAGTCTCTTGGAGCCAAGCGCAATTTCGCACAGGAGGTCGGCCATTTTGGTCCAAGTACTCGATTTAGTGGTTTTCGCACACGTTGTTTGGACATTGATGGCCCGTCGCCCTTTACACCGATCAACTTCAAACTTATGCTATGTACTTTTAAGTCAAAGGGGAAAAAATTCAACCGTCGGATTTTAAATAAGTATAAAGGTGTGGGCGTGGCTAAGCCTCAAACTTTGACCTTTCGCCATGACATTACTTGACTTAATAACTCCCATGTGCATGATCAGATCTAATTCAAACTTTGTCTGTGTGATCACTGACCACATCTCAAGACAACGACAATGTGGACAGCTTACATCACCTAAGCCCCGCCCCCTGACAACAGGAAGTCTATTGTTTTATGGTGAAATGCCCATATTTGTCCCCTCTAATTTAGTGAAAATGACACTCAGGTCATACAGTGTCTTCATGATGTTTTAATGACCATTCAGATCTGATAGCTTTCCAGAAAGGGAGGGGCTTTGATGCCATGGTGAATGCTGACGTGACGCCATGACCTTACATTTGACTGTAACTTCCACAAACGGCCTCCGATTTGCCCGAAACTGAATATGGCAATGAACAATCATGCCCTTTAGCCAATGAGGCACAAACGGTTGGTGAATGTTATATAATGTCACCAAAGCTGACCTCAATGGGACTTTTCTGTAGTTGGTCACAGAGCCACCTAGATAACGTTATCCTTCGATAACTTTAAAAAACATGGTCAGAATAGCATTAAAGTTGGTCACTGTCATCACACAACCAGTGTGGTAAAGATAGAGGATTCCCTAGTGGTGAGACATAAAATATAATGGTGGGCTCAAAGGGGATGCTGAGTCAGGGTGAGGTGCGGAAAAGGTGGCCGTTAGCAGTTTCTGGTGTTGGGGTGGTCGACGTTTGTGTTCTGCAGAGGTGCCCTGGTGCCCCGGGCTGCCGGCCAGGCCGGAGCGGCGCGGAGCTGCGAGGGCCGAACGACGCTGCTTGCAGCTTTAATTATTTTTTATTATTCTTAGCCCGCTTTGAACGGCTTTTTGGGGACCTTAACATACCCCAAAACTCACAATATTTTGCAAACTTGTCAGGCCTGGTGAAAAATTTGATATTTTAAAGGTCCCAAAAAAATCACAAAGAAAATGGCTGAACAGCGCCCCCTAGAAAGTGAAAAAAACCCCTCTTCATAAAGCTTAGTTTATCGTACAGTTATGAAATTTGGTACACTTGTAGTACTCAACAGTCCGCACAGAAAAGTCTCTTGCAACCATGGTCAATATCAAACAGGAAGTCGGCCATTTTGGGTTGAAATGGCGATTTTTTGCAGTTTTTGCCGTTTTTAGGGTCCGTTCCTGATTGGATTGCTCGATCATTTTTCGCACGATCGTCTCAAAAATTGTGTAAAATTGCTAAGAAGGGATGGGCGAACAAAATGAGATGAGAATTCTGAGTTTTCGTATATGTTGAAGGGGCGGGGCCAGGCCTCGAAGTTTGACTACTCGCCAAAAATATTTAAATTGCTATAACTTCATAACTGAATGGAATAGAGTTACCAAACTTTCTGTGGTCATTCGTCATCCACCCACAAAGTAAATTGAATGGTCGGATGATGACATCACACAAGCCCCGCCCCCTCAGGACCAAAAAGATCAAGTTTTACTGTGAAAGGTCCCAAATTGCCCCATTTCACTTAATCACCACAAATTTGTAGCTGGTAACTCAAGACAAGTGGGGGTTGCTTGGCGTCACTTTATGGGAGTTTTCGGCAGAGGGCGGGGCTGTGGCGGCGCGGCGAATTCAGGCGTACCGCCGTGGCCTTACGTTTGCCTCCCATTTCGTCATTTCCAAAGATATCGTCACGAAACTTCTTGTGAGTGATCCTAGTCCGGCCCCCCAAAAGATCTGATGTGAACATCTGGTGGGCGTGGCCTATTTTCTGAAATAGCGCCCCCTAGGACCATTAAAACTGTCAGCCCCAAGCCATGCTTTGACTGAGGATTACGAAATTTGGTACACTAATGTGGTGTCTCAGGACCTACAAAAAAGTCTCTGGGAGCCAAGTGCAAAGTCGCACAGGAAGTCGGCCATTTTGGTCCAAGTTCTCGATTTAGTGGTTTTCGCACACGTTGTTTGGACAATGATACCCCGTCGCCCTTTTCACCGATCACCTTCAAACTTCTGTTATATTTTCTTAAGACAAAGGGGAAAAAATTCAACCGTCGGATTTTAAATAAGTATAATGGTGTGGGCGTGGCTAAGCCTCAAACTTTGACCTTTCGCCATTACATTACTTGACTTAACAACTCCAATGTGCATGATCAGATCTATATCAAACTTTGTCCGTGTGATCAATGACCAAATCTCAAGACAACGTCATTGTGGACAGGTGACATCACCTAAGCCCCGCCCCCTGACAACAGGAAGTCTATTGTTTTATGGTGAAATGCCCATATTTGTCCTCTCTAATTTAGTCAACATGACACTAAGGTCAGGCACTGTCTTCATGATGTTGCAATGACCATTCAGATCTGATAGCTTTCCAGATAGGGAGGGGCTTTGATGCCATGGCGATTTCTGGCATGACGCCATGAGCTTTCGTTTGATCGTAACTTCCACAAACAGCCTCCCATCTGCACGAGACTGAACATGGCAATAAACAATCATGCCCTTTAGCCAATGAGACACAAATGGTTGGTGAAATTCGTATAATAACACCACAGCACCCCCTACACAACATTAAAACTGTGATAACTCCTACAGACGAGGTCGTAACTGCACCAAACTTGGTGTGCTCAGAGGGGATGCTCAGTCAGGGTGAGGTGCGGACGAGGTGACCGTTAGCTGTTTCTGGTGTCGGGGTGGTCAAAATTTTTGTTCCACGGACGTAACCTGGTGCGTCGGGCTGCCGGCCAGGCCGGAGCGGCGCGGAGCTGCGAGGGCCGAACGACGCTGCTTGCAGCTTTAATTATTATTTTTTTTTTTTCTTTTTTTTTCTTCCGCGTCTTTGGATGGCCTTTAGGGGGTCTTAGCATATCCAAAAAGTCACCAAATTCTGGCCCAATATAGAAAGTGCGTGAAATTTACGTATTTCACTGGCAACGTGAAAGTTGGTAAAAAAATGTTTCAACAGCGCCCCCTGGAAAATTAAAAATACCCCTCCGCTTTGACCTTTTTTCATAGTAGAGTGATGAAATTTGGTACACTTGTAGAACTCAACAATACGCACAGAAAAGCCTCTTGCACCCATGGTCAATATCAAACAGGAAGTCGGCCATTTTGGACTAAAGTGGCCATTTTGACCCCGTTTTGGCCATTTCTAGGGTCTATATTTGGTTTAACAGTTTGGTCATTTTTCGCACGATTGTCTCAAAAATAGTGTGCGATCGAAGAGAAGCGATGGACGAATCAAATGAGCAAATAAAATTGACTTTTCGTAAATACTGAAGGGGCGGGGCCAGGCCTCAAAGTCCGAGCACTCGCCAAAAAAATTCAAATTGCTTTAATTTCATAAATGAAAGTATTACAGCTAAAGTAATTTTCTATGGACAATCGTCATCGCCCCCCGAAGACAAATGAATGGTCGATTGATGATGTCACATAAGCCCCGCCCCCTCAGGCCTTAAAAGGTCAAGTTTTACTGGGAAATTTTCCAAAATTCGCCCTTTCAAATAATCAGCCCAAATTTGTAGCAGGTAACTGAAGACAAGTTGGGGTTGCTTGGCGTCACTTTATGGGAGTTTTCTGCAGAAGGTGGGGCTGTGGTGGCGCGGCGAAGTCAGGCGTACCGCTTAGGCCTTACGTTTGCCTCCCATTTCGTCAATTCTAGAGATATCGCCACAAAACCTCTTGGGAGTGATCCTAGTTCAGCCCCCCACAAAATGTGATGTGAACATCCGGTGGGCGTGGCCTATTTTCTGAAATAGCGCCCCCTAGGACCATTAAAACTGTCAGCCCCAAGTCATGCTTTGACTGAGGATTATGAAATTTGGCACACTAATGTGGTGTCTCAGGACCTACAAAAAAGTATCTTGGAGCCAAGTGCAAAGTCGCACAGGAAGTCGGCCATTTTGGTCCAAGTACTCGATTTAGTGGTTTTCGCACACGTTGTTTGGAGAGTGATGCTCCATCGCCCTTTTCACCAATCGCCTTCAAACTTCTGCTATAGACTCTTAAGACATAAAGGAAAAAATTCAACCGTCGGATTTTAAATAAGTATAAAGGTGTGGGCGTGGCTAAGCCTCAAACTTTAACCTGTCACCACGCCACTCTTTTTTTCACAGCTACCTATTGGACTCCTTTTACCCAATCGCCAGCAATCTCTGGCGAATAGCAGCAGACAAGTTGAGGTCACTTAGTCTCCAGTACTGGCAGGTTTTGAAAAAAGGCGGGGCTTTGGGAGCATGGCAAAATTCACCATCACGCCATGGCAATACGTTTGCCTCTCATTTCTTCAATTATCGTGCCATCGCCACAAAATGTCTGGTGAGTTATCCTAGTCTGACCCCAAATAGATTTGGACAGCTGTAGTTTGTGGGCATGGCCTATTTTCTGAAATGGCGCCCCCTAGGACCATTAAAACTGTCAGCCCCTAGCCATGCTTTGACTGAGGAGTACGAAATCTGGTACACTAATGTGGTGTCTCCGGACCTACAAAAAAGTCTCTTGGAGCCAAGTGCAAAGTCACACAGGAAGTCGGCCATTTTGGTCCAAGTACTCGATTTAGTGGTTTTCGCACACATTGTTTGGAGAGTGATACACCATTGCCCTTTTCACCAATCACCTTCAAACTTCTGCTATAGACTCTTAAGACAAAGGGGAAAAAATTCAACCTACGGATTTTAAATAAGTATAAAGGTGTGGGCGTGGCTAAGCCTCAAACTTTGACCTGTCGCCACGCCACTCTTTTTTTCACAGCTCCCTATTGGACTCCTTTTAACCAATCACCAGCAATCACTGGCAAATAGCAGCAGACAAGTTGAGGTCACTTGGTCTATAGTACTGGCAGCTTTCGAATAAAGGCAGGGCTTTGGGAGCATGGCGAAATTCGCCATCACGCCATGGAAATACGTTTGTCTCTCATTTCTTCAATCATTGTGACATCGCCACACAATTTCTGATGAGTGATCCTACTCTGACCTCTAATAGAATTGGACAGCTGAAGTTTGTGGGCGTGGCCTATTTTCTGAAATAGCGCCCCCTAGGACCATTAAAACTGTCAGCCCCAAGCCATGCTTTGACTGAGGATCACGAAATTTGGCACACTAATGTAGTGTCTCAGGACCTACAAAAAAGTCTCTTGGAGCCAAGCGCAATGTCGCACAGGAGGTCGGCCATTTTGGTCCAAGTACTCGATTTTGTGGTTTTCGCACACGTTATTAGGAGAATGATGTCTCGTCGCCCTTTCCACCGATCACCTTCAAACTCTTGCTATATACTCTTAAGACATAGAGGAAAAGATTCAACCGTCGGATTTTAAATAAGTATAAAGGTGTGGGCGTGGCTAAGCCTCAAACTTTGACCAGTCGCCATTACGTTACTTGACTCAATAACTCCCTTGTGCATGATCAGATCAATTTCAAACTTTGTCCGTGTGATCACTGACCACATCTGAAGACAGTGACAATGTGGACAGCTGGCATCACCTAAGCCCCGCCCCCTGACTACAGGAAGTCTTCTGTTTTATGGTGAAATGCCCATATTTGTCCCCTCTAATTTAGTCAACATGACACTAAGGTCATGCACTGTCTTCATGATGTTCTAATGACTATTCAGATCTGATAGCTTTTCAGAAAGGGAGGAGCTTTGATGCCATGGCGATTTCTGGCGTGACGCTGTGACCTTACGTTTGACTGTAACTTCCACAAACAGCCTCCGATTTGCCAGAGACTGAACATCACATCACCAGTGTGGTAAAGATAGAGTATCTCCTAGTGGTGAGACGTGTAATGCTGGGCTCAGAGGGGATGCTGAATCAGGGTGAGGTGTGGACGAGGAGGCCGTTCACGGTTTCTGGTGTCGGGGTGGTTGACTTTCTGTTCTGCCAGACGTGCCCTGGTGCCCCCGGCTGCCGTCCAGGATGGACAAGCGCGGAGCTGGGTTTGGAGAGCGTCGGGGATGGAGCGGAGGGGGTGCGGAAGGAGGGCGAGCAGCTTCGCTGCGAGGGCCGAACGACGCTGCTTGCAGCTTTAATTATTGTTTTTTTTTCTTTATTTATTATTCCGGTGCCCCTTTGAATGGCTTTTTGGGGACCTTATCATAACCCAAAACTCACAATATTTTGCAAACATGTAAGGCCTGGTGAAAAATTTGATATTTCAAAGGTCCCAAAAAAATCGCACAGAAAATGACTGAACAGCGCCCCCTAGAAAGTGAAAAAAAACCCTCTCCATAAAGCTTAGTTTATCGTACAGTTATGAAATTTGGTACACTTGTAGTACTTAACAGTCCGCACAGAAAAGTCTCTTGCAAGCATGGTCGATAGCAAACAGGAAGTCGGCCATTTTGGGTTGAAATGGCGATTTTTGGCCGTTTTTGCCGTTTTTAGGGTCCGTTTCTGATTGGATTGCTCGATCATTTTTCGCACGATCATCTCAAAAATGGTGTAAAATTGCTCAGAAGGGATGGCCAAACAAAATGAGACAAGGATTCTGAGTTTTCGTATATGCTGATGGGGCGGGGCCAGGCCTCGAAGTTTGACTACTCGCCAACAAAATTTTAACTGCTATAACTTCAGAACTGAATGGAATAGAGTTACCAAACTTTCTGTGGTCATTCGTCATCAACCCACAAAGAAAATTGAATGGTCGGATGATTACATCACACAAGCCCCGCCCCCTCAGGACCAAAAAGGTCAAGTTTTACTGTGAAAGGTCCCAAATGGCCCCATTTCACTCAATCACCACAAATTTGTAGCTGATAACTCAAGACAAGTGGGGGTTTCTTGGCGTCACTTTATGGGAGTTTTCGGCAGAGGGCGGGGCTGTGGCGGCGCGGCAAAGTCAGGCGTACCGCCGTGGCCTTACGTTTGCCTCCCATTTCGTCATTTCTAAAGATATCGTCACAAAACTTCTTCTGAGTGATCCTAGTCCGGCCCCCCAAAAGATCTGATGTGAACATCCGGTGGGCGTGGCCTATTGTCTGAAATAGCGCCCCCTAGGAACATTAAAACTGTCAGCCCCAAGCCATGCTTTGACTGAGGATTACGAAATTTGGTACACTAATGTGGTGTCTCAGGACCTACAAAAAAGTCTCTTGGACCCAAGTGCAAAGTCGCACAGGAAGTCGGCCATTTTGGTCCAAGTGCGCAATTTAGTGGTTTTCACACACGTTGTTTGGAGAGTGATGCTCCGTCGCCCTTTTCACCAATCGCCTTCAAACTTCTGCTATCTACTCTTAAGACATAGAGGAAAAAATTCAACCGTCGGATTTTAAATAAGTATAAAGGTGTGGGCGTGGCTAAGCCTCAAACTTTGACCTTTCACCAGGCCACTCTTTTTTTCACAGCTCCCTATTGGACTCCTTTTACCCAATCACCAGGAATCTCTGGTTAATAGCAGCAGACAAGTTGAGGTAACTTGGTGTCCAGTACTGGAAGGTTTTGAAAAAAGGCGGGGCTTTGGGAGCATGGCGAAATTCGCCATCACGCCATGGAAATACGTTTGCCTCTCATTTCTTCATTTATCGTGATATCACCTCGAAATTTGTTGTGAGTGATCCTAGTCTGACCCCCAATAGACATGGTCAGCTTAAGTTTGTGGGCATGGCCTATTTTCTGAATTAGCTCCCCCTAGGACCATTTAAACTGTCAGCCCCAAGCCATGCTTTGACTGAGGTTTACGAAATTTGGTACACCAATGTGGTGTCTCAGGACCTACAAAAAAGTCTCTTGGAGCCAAGTGCAAAGTCGCACAGGAAGTCGGCCATTTTGGTCCAAGTACTCGATTTAGTGGTTTTCGCACGCGTTGTTTGGAGAGTGATGCTCCGTCGCCCTTTTCACCATTCGCCTTGTAACTTCTGCTAGATACTCTTAAGATATAGTGGAAAAAATTCAACCGTCGGATTTTAAATAAGTATAAAAGTGTGGGCGTGGCTAAGCCTCAAACTTTGACCTTTCGCCATTACATTACTTAATAACTCCCATGTGCACGATCAGATCTATATCAAACTTTGTCTGTGTGATCACTGACCACATCTGAAGACAATGACAATGTGGACAGCTGACATCCCCTAAGTCCCGCCCCCTACTACAGGAAGTCTATTGTTTTATGGTGAAATGCCCATGTTTGTCATGATCTGAAAGCTTTCCAGCGCCCATAGATAAGTTTAACCTACAATAACTTCAAAAAACGTGGTCAGAAAAGCATTACAGTTGGTCTGTGTCATCACACCACCAGAGTCGTAAAGGTAGAGTATGCCCTAGTTGTGGGACGTGTAATATAATGGTGGGATAAGAGGTGATGCTGAGTCAGGTTGAGGTGCGGATGAGGTGATCGTTTGCGGTGTCTGGTGTCGGGGTGGCCGACGTTTCTGTTCCGCAGATGTGCCCTGGTGCCCCGGGCTGCCGGCTAGGCCGGAGCGGCGCGGAGCTGCGAGGGCCGAACAACGCTGCTTGCAGCTTTAATTAGGCCCGAGCAGCGAAAGCGCTGCGAAGGCCTCTTGTTTTTGCTCCGTTTATTAGGCCCGAGCAGCGAAAGCGCTGCGAAGGCCTCTTGTTTTTGCTCTGTTTATTATTATTTTTCTTTATTTATTATTCCGGTTCCGCTTTGAATGGCTTTTTGGGGACCTTAACATACCCCAAAACTCACAATATTTTGCACACTTGTCAAGCCTGGTGAAAAATTTGATATTTTAAAGGTCCCAAAAAAATCGCAAAGAAATTGGCTGAACAGCGCCCGCTACAAAATGAAAAAAAACCCTCTCCATAAAGCTTAGTTTACCGTACAGTTTTGAAATTTGGTACACTTATAGTACTCAACAGTCCGCACAGAAAAGTCTCTTGCAAGCATGGTCAATATCAAACAGGAAGTCAGCCATTTTGGGTTGAAATGGCGATTTTTTGCCGTTTTTGCCGTTTTTAGGGTCCGTTTCTGATTGGATTGCTCGATCATTTTTTGCACAATCCTCTTAAAAATTGTATACAATTGCTCAGAAGAGATGGGCGAACAAAATGAGACAATAAAATTGACTTTTCGTAAATGCTGAATGGGCGGGGCCAGGCCTCGAAGTTTGACTACTCGCCAAAAAAAATTAAATTGCTATAACTTCATAAATGAATGGAATAGAGTTACCAAACTTTCTGTGGTCATTCGTGATCCACCCACAAAGTAATTTGAATGGTTGGATGATGACATCACACAAGCCCCGCCCCCTCAGGACCAAAAAGGTCAAGTTTTACTGTGAAAGGTCCCAAATTGCCCCATTTCACTTAATCACCACAAATTTGTAGCTGGTAACTCAAGACAAGTGGGGGTTGCTTGGCGTCACTTTATGGGATTTTTCGGCAGAGGGCGGGGCTGTGGCGGGGCGGCGAAGTCAGGCATACCACCGTGGCCTTACGTTTGCCTCCCATTTCGTCATTTCTAAATATATCGTCACGAAACTTCTTGTGAGTGATCCTAGTCCGACCCCCCAAAAGATCTGATGTGAATATTTGGTGGGCGTGGCCTATTTTCTGAAATAGCGCCCCCTAGGACCATTAAAACTGTCAGCCCCAAGCCATGCTTTGACTGAGGATTACGAAATTTGGTACACTAATGTGGTGTCTCAGGACCTACAAAAAAGTCTCTTGGAGCCAGTGCAAAGTCGCACAGGAAGTCGGCCATTTTGGTCCAAGTACGCGATTTAGTGGTTTTCGCACACGTTGTTTGGAGAGTGATGCTCCGTCGCCCTTTTCACCAATCGCCTTCAACCGTCTGCTACTTATTCTTAAGACATACAGGAAAAAATTCAACCGTCGGATTTTAAATAAGTATAAAGGTGTGGGCGTGGCTAAGCCTCAAACTTTGACCTGTCGCCACTCCAGTCTTTTTTTCACAGCTCCCTACTGGACTCCTTTTACCCAATCAGCAAGAATCTCTGGCAAATAGCAGTAGACAACGTGAGGTCACCTGGTATCCAGCACTGGCAGGTTTAAAAAAAAAGGAGGGGCTTTGGGAGCATGGCAGAAATCCCCATCACGCCATGGAAATACGTTTGCCTCTCATTTCTTCAGTTATCGTGATATCGCTACAACAGTTCTGGTGAGTTATCCTAGTCTGACCCCCAAGAGAAATAGATAGCTGAAGTTAGTGGGCGTGGCCTATTTTCTGAAATAGCGCCCCCTAGAGACATTAATACTGTCAGCCCCACGCGATGGTTTGACTGAGAAATCCGAAATTCGGAACACTTATGTAGTGTCCCAGGGCCTACAAAAAAGTCTCTTGGAGCCAAGTGCTAAGTAGCACAGGAAGTCGGCCATTTTGGTCCAAGTGCGCGATTTAGTGGTTTTCACACACGTTGTTTGGAGAGTGATGCTCCGTCGCCCTTTTCACCAATCGCCTTCAAACTGCTGCTATATACTCTTAGGACATAGAGGAAAAAATTCAACCGTCGGATTTTAAATAAGTATAAAGGTGTGGGCGTGGCTAAGCCTCAAACTTTGACCTTTCGCCACGCCACTCTTTTTCCCACAGCTCCCTATTGGACTCCTTTTACCCAATCACCAGGAATCTCTGGTAAATAGCAGCAGACAAGTTGAGGTGATTTGGTCTCCAGTACTGGAAGGTTTTGAAAAAAGGCGGGGCTTTGGGAGCATGGCGAAATTCGCCATCACGCCATGGAAATACGTTTGCCTCTCATTTCTTCATTTATCGTGATATCACCTCGAAATTTGTTGTGAGTGATCCTAGTCTGACCCCCAATAGAAATGGCCAGCTTAAGTTTGTGGGCGTGGCCTTTTTTCTGAAATAGCGCCCCCTAGGACCATTAAAACTGTCAGCCCCTAGCCATGCTTTGACTGAGGATTACGAAATTTGGTACACTAATGTGGGGTCTCAGGACATACAAAAAAGTCTCTTGGAGCCAAGTGCAAAGTCACACAGGAAGTCGGCCATTTTGGTCCAAGTGCGCGATTTAGTGGTTTTCACACATGTTGTTTGGAGAGTGATGCTCCATCGCCCTTTTCACCAATCGCCTTCAGACATCTGCTATATACTCTTAAGACATAGAGGAAAAAATTCAACCGTCGGATTTTAAATAAGTGTAAAGGTGTGGGCGTGGCTAAGCCTCAAACTTTGACCTTTCGCCACACCACTCTTTTTTTCACAGCTCCCTATTGGACTCCTTTTACACAATCATCAGGAATCTCTGGTAAGTAGCAGCAGACAAGTTGAGGTCACTTGGTCTCCAGTACTGGAAGGTTTTGAAAAAAGGCGGGGCTTTGGGAGGATGGCGAAATTCGCCATTACGCCATGGCAATACGTTTGCCTCTCATTTCTTCAATTATCGTGACATCGCCACAAAATGTCTGGTGAGTGATCCTAGTCTGACCCCCAATAGAATTGGGCAGCTGAGATTTGTGGGCGTGGCCTATATTCTGAAATGGCGCCCCCTAGGACCATTAAAACTGTCAGCCCCAAGACAAGGTTTGACTGAGGATTACGAAAATTGGTACACTCATGTAGGGTCTGTGGACCTACAAAAAAGTCTCTTGGAGCCAAGCGCAATTTCGCACAGGAGGTCGGCCATTTTGGTCCAAGTACTCGATTTAGTGGTTTTCGCACACGTTGTTTGGACATTGATGGCCCGTCACCCTTTACACCGATCACCTTCAAACTTATGCTATGTACTTTTAAGTCAAAGGGGAAAAAATTCAACCGTTGGATTTTAAATAAGTATAAAGGTGTGGGCGTGGCTAAGCCTCAAACTTTGACCTTTCGCCATGACATTACTTGACTTAATAACTCCCATGTGCATGATCAGATCTAATTCAAACTTTGTCTGTGTGATCACTGACCACATCTATAGACAACGACAATGTGGACAGCTTACATCACCTAAGCCCCGCCCCCTGACAACAGGAAGTCTATTGTTTTATGGTGAAATGCCCATATTTGTCCCCTCTAATTTAGTGAAAATGACACTCAGGTCATACAGTGTCTTCATGATGTTTTAATGACCATTCAGATCTGATAGCTTTCGAGAAAGGGGGGGGCTTTGATGCCATGGTGAATGCTGGCGTGACGCCATGACCTTACATTTGACTGTAACTTCCAGAAACGGCCTCCGATTTGCCCGAAACTGAATATGGCAATGAACAATCATGCCCTTTAGCCAATGAGGCACAAACGGTTGGTGAATGTTATATAATGTCACCAGAGCTGACCTCAATGGGACTTTTCTGTAGTTGGTCACAGAGCCACCTAGATAACGTTATCCTTCGATAACTTTAAAAAACATGGTCAGAATAGCATTAAAGTTGGTCACTGTCATCACACCACCAGTGTGGTAAAGATAGAGGATTCCCTAGTGGTGAGACATAAAATATAATGGTGGGCTCAAAGGGGATGCTGAGTCAGGGTGAGGTGCGGAAAAGGTGGCCGTTAGCAGTTTCTGGTGTTGGGGTGGTCGACGTTTGTGTTCTGCAGACGTGCCCTGGTGACCCGGGCTGCCGGCCAGGCCGGAGCGGCGCGGAGCTGCGAGGGCCGAACGACGCTGCTTGCAGCTTTAATTATTATTTATTATTCCGGTGCCCCTTTGAACGGCTTTTTGGGGACCTTATCATACCCCAAAACTCACAATATTTTGCATACTTGTCAGGCCTGGT
Source organism: Nothobranchius furzeri (assembly GCF_043380555.1). Classification (NCBI taxonomy): domain Eukaryota; kingdom Metazoa; phylum Chordata; class Actinopteri; order Cyprinodontiformes; family Nothobranchiidae; genus Nothobranchius; species Nothobranchius furzeri. The sequence continues at coordinate 4,394,312 of NC_091751.1, read as the reverse complement.
GAAAAATTTCATATTTTAAAGGTCCCAAAAAAATCGCAAAGAAAATGGCTGAACAGCGCCCCCTAGAAAGTGAAAAAAACCCTCTCCATAAAGCTTAGTTTATCGTACAGTTATGAAATTTGGTACACTTGTAGTACTCAACAGTCCGCACAGAAAAGTCTCTTGCAAGCATGGTCAATATCAAACAGGAAGTCGGCCATTTTGGGTTGAAATGGCGATTTTTAGCCGTTTTTGCCGTTTTTAGGGTCCGTTTCTGAGTGGATTGCTCGATCATTTTTCGCACTATCGTCTCAAAAATTGTGTAAAATTGCTCAGAAGGGCTGGACGAAAAAAATGAGACGAGGATTCTGAGTTTTCGTATATGTTGAAGGGGAGGGGCCAGGCCTCAAAGTTTGACTACTCGCCAAAAATATTTAAATTGCTATAACTTCATAACTGAATGGAATAGAGTTACCAAACTTTCTGTGCTGATTTGACAACCACCCACAAAGTAAAATGAATGGTCGGATGATGACATCACACAAGCCCCGCCCCCTCAGAACTAAAAAGATCAAGTTTTACTGTGAAAGGTCCCAAATTGTCCCATTTCAGTTAATCACCACAAATTTGTAGCTGGTAACTCAAGACAAGTGGGGGTTGCTTGGCGTCACTTTATGGGAGTTTTCGGCAGAGGGCGGGGCTGTGGCGGCGCAGCGAAGTCAGGCGTACCGCCGTGGCCTTACGTTTGCCTCCCATTTCGTCATTTCTAAATATATCGTCACGAAACTTCTTGTGAGTGATCCTAGTCCGGCCCCCCAAAAGATCTGATGTGAACATGCGGTGGGCGTGGCCTATTTTCTGAAATAGCGCCCCCTAGGACCATTAAAACTGCCAGCCCCAAGCCATGCTTTGACTGAGGATTACGATATTTGGTACACTAATGTGGTGTCTAAGGACATACAAAAAAGTCTCTTGGAGCCAAGTGCAAAGTCGCACAGGAAGTCGGCCATTTTGGTCTAAGTACGCTATTTAGTGGTTTTCACACACGTTGTTTGGAGAGTGATGCTCCGTCGCCCTTTTCACCAATCGCCTTCAAACTTCTGCTATATACTCTTAAGACATAGAGGAAAAACTTCAACCGTCGGATTTCAAATAAGTATAAAGGTGTGGGCGTGGCTAAGCCTCAAACTTTAACCTTTCGCCACGCCACTCTTATTTTCACAGCTCCCTAATGGACCTATTTTACCCAATCACCAGGAATCTCTGGTAAATAGCAGCAGACAAGTTGAGGTCACTTGGTGTCCAGTACTGGAAGGTTTTGAGAAAAGGCGGGGCTTTGGGAGCATGGCGAAATTCACCATCACGTCATGGAAATACGTTTGCCTCTCATTTCTTCATTTATCGTGATATCACCTCAAAATTTGTTGTGAGTGATCCTAGTCTGACCCCCAATAGAAATGGTCAGTTTAAGTTTGTGGGCGTGGCCTATTTTCTGAATTAGCGCCCCCTAGGACCATTAAAACTGTCAGCCCCAAGCCATGCTTTGACTGAGGATTACGAAATTTGGTCCACTAATGTGGTGTCTCAGGACGTACAAAAAAGTCTCTCGGAGCCAAGTGCAAAGTCGCACAGGAAGTCGGCCATTTTGGTCCAAGTACTCGATTTAGTGGTTTTCGCACACGTTGTTTGGAGAGTGATGCTCCATCGCCCTTTTCACCAATCACCTTCAAACTTCTGCTATATCCTCTTAAGACATGGAGGAAAAAATTCAACCGTCGGATTTTAAATAAGTGTAAAGGTGTGGGCGTGGCTAAGCCTCAAACTTTGACCTTTCGCCACGCCACTCTTTTTTTCACAGCTCCCTATTGGACTCCTTTTACCCAATCACCTGGAATCTCTGGTAAATATTAGCTGACAAGTTGAGGTCACTTGGTCTACAGTACTGGCAGGTTTTGAAAAAAGGCGGGGCTTTGGGAGCATGGCGAAATTCGCCATCACGCCATGGCAATACGTTTGCCTCTCATTTCTTCAATTATCGTGACATCGCCACAAAATGTCTGGTGAGTGATCCTAGTCTGACCCCCAATAGAAATGGGCATCTGAGATTTGTGGGCGTGGCCTATATTCTGAAATAGCGCCCCCTAGGACCATTAAAACTGTCAGCCCCAAGACAAGGTTTGACTGAGGATTACGAAAATTGGTACACTCATGTAGGGTCTCTGGACCTACAAAAAAGTCTCTTGGAGCCAAGCGCAATTTCGCACAGGAGGTCGGCCATTTTGGTCCAAGTACTCGATTTAGTGGTTTTCGCACACGTTGTTTGGACATTGATGGCCCGTTGCCCTTTACACCGATCACCTTCAAACTTATGCTATGTACTTTTAAGTCAAAGGGGAAAAAATTCAACCGTCGGATTTTAAATAAGTATAAAGGTGTGGGCTTGGCTAAGCCTCAAACTTTGACCTTTCGCCATGACATTACTTGACTTAATAACTCCCATGTGCATGATCAGATCTAATTCAAACTTTGTCTGTGTGATCACTGACCACATCTCAAGACAACGACAATGTGGACAGCTGACATCACCTAAGCCCCGCCCCCTGACAACAGGAAGTCTATTGTTTTATGGTGAAATGCCCATATTTGTCCCCTCTAATTTAGTGAAAATGACACTCAGGTCATACAGTGTCTTCATGATGTTTTAAAGACCATTCAGATCTGATAGCTTTCCAGAAAGGGAGGGGCTTTGATGCCATGGTGAATGCTGGCGTGACGCCATGACCTTACATTTGACTGTAACTTCCACAAACGGCCTCCGATTTGCCCGAAACTGAATATGGCAATGAACAATCATGCCCTTTAGCCAATGAGGCACAAACGGTTGGTGAATGTTATATAATGTCACCAAAGCTGACCTCAATGGGACTTTTCTGTAGTTGGTCACAGCGCCACCTAGATAACGTTATCCTTCGATAACTTTAAAAAACATGGTCAGAATAGCATTAAAGTTGGTCACTGTCATCACACCACCAGTGTGGTAAAGATAGAGGATTCCCTAGTGGTGAGACATAAAATATAATGGTGGGCTCAAAGGGGATGCTGAGTCAGGGTGAGTTGCGGACAAGGTGGCCGTTAGCAGTTTCTGGTGTTGGGGTGGTCGACGTTTGTGTTCTGCGGACGTGCCCTGGTGCCCCGGGCTGCCGGCCAGGCCGGAGCGGCGCGGAGCTGCGAGGGCCGAACGACGCTGCTTGCAGCTTTAATTAGGCCCGAGCAGCGAAAGCGCTGCGAAGGCCTCTTGTTTTTGCTCTGATTATTCTTTCTTTTTTGTTATTCTTAGCCCGCTTTGAACGGCTTTTTGGGGACCTTAGCATACCCCAAAACTCACAATATTTTGCAAACTTGTCAGGCCTGGTGAAAAATTTGATATTTTAAAGGTCCCAAAAAAATCACAAAGAAAATGGCTGAACAGCGCCCCCTAGAAAGTGAAATAAATCCCTCTCCATAAAGCTTAGTTTATCGTACAGTTATGAAATTTGGTACACTTGTAGTACTCAACAGTCCGCACAGAAAAGTCTCTTGCAACCATGGTCAATATCAAACAGGAAGTCGGCCATTTTGGGTTGAAATGGCGATTTTTTGCAGTTTTTGCCGTTTTTAGGGTCCGTTCCTGATTGGATTGCTCGATCATTTTTCGCATGATTGTCTCACAAATTGTGTAAAATTGCTCAGAAGGGATGGGCGAACAAAATGAGACAATAAAATTGACTTTTCGTAAATACTGAAGGGGCGGGGCCAGGCCTCGAAGTTTGACTACTCGCCAAAAAATTTTAAATTGCTATAACTTCATAAATGAATGGAATAGAGTTACCAAACTTTCTGTGGTCATTCGTCATCCACCCACAAAGTAAACTGAATGGTCGGATGATGACATCACACAAGTCCCGCCCCCTCAGGACCAAAAAGGTCAAGTTTTACTGTGAAAGGTCCCAAATTGCCCCATTTCACTTAATCACCACAAATTTGTAGCTGGTAACTAAAGACAAGTAAGGGTTGCTTGGCGTCACTTCATGGGAGTTTTCGGCAGAGGGCGGGGCTGTGGCAGCGCGGCGAAGTAAGGCGTACCGCCGTGGCCTTACGTTTGCCTCCCATTTAGTCATTTCTTAAGATATCGTCGCGAAACTTCTTGTGAGTGATCCTAGTCTGGCCCCTCAAAAAATCTGATGTGAACAACCGGTGGGCGTGGCCTATTTTCTGAAATAGCGCCCCCTAGGACCATTAAAACTGTCAGCCCCAAGCCATGCTTTGACTGAGGATTACGAAATTTGGTACAATAATGTGGTGTCTCAGGACCTACAAAAAAGTCTCTTGGAGCCAAGTGCAAAGTTGCACAGGAAGTCGGCCATTTTGGATCAAGGACGCGATTTAGTGGTTTTCGCACACGTTGTTTGTAGAGTGATGCTCCGTCGCCCTTTTCACCAATCTCCTTCAAACTTCTGCTATATACTCTTAACACATAGGGGAAAAAATTCAACCGTCGGATTTTTCAAAAGTTGAAAGGTGTGGGCGTGGCTAAGCCTCAAACTTTGACCTGTCGTCACGCCACTCTTTTTTTCACAGCTCCCTACTGGACTCCTTTTACCCAATCACCAGGATTCTGTGGCAAACAGCAGTAGACAAGTTGAGGTTACTTGGTCTCTAGTACTGGCATGTTTCGAGAAAAGGCGGGGCTTTGGGAGCATGGCGAAAATCGCCATCACGCCGTGGAAATACGTTTGCCTCTCATTTCTTCAGTTATCGTGATATCGCTACGAAACTTCGGGTGAGTGATTCTAGTCTGACCCCCAAGAGAAATAGATAGATGAAGTTTGTGGGCGTGGCCTATTTTCTTAAATAGCGCCCCCTAGAGCCATTAAAACTGTCAGCCCCAAGCCATGCTTTGACTGAGGATGACAAAATTTGGAACACTAATGTGGTGTCTCAGGACCTACAAAAAAGTCTCTTGGAGCCAAGCACAAAGTCGCACAGGAAGTCGGCCATTTTGGTCCAAGTACTCGAATTAGTGGTTTTCGCACACCTTGTTTGGACAGTGATGCTCCATCGCCCTTTTCACCAATCGTCTTCAAACTTCTGCTATATACTCTTAAGACATAAAGTAAAAAATTCAACCGTCGGATTTTAAATAAGTATAAAGGTGTGGGCGTGGCTAAGCCTCAAACTTTGACCTGTCGCCACGCCACTCTTATTTTCACAGCTCCCTATTGGACTCCTTTTACCCAATCACCAGCAATCTCTGGCAAATAGCAGCTGACAAGTTGAGGTCACTTGGTCTACAGTACTGGCAGGTTTTGAAAAAAGGCGGGGCTTTGGGAGCATGGCGAAATTCGCCATCACGCCATGGCAATACGTTTGCCTCTCATTTCTTCAATTATCGTGACATCGCCACAAAATGTCTGGTGAGTGATCCTAGTCTGACCCCCAATAGAATTGGGCAGCTGAGATTTGTGGGCGTGGCCTATATTCTGAAATGGCGCCCCCTAGGACCATTAAAACTGTCAGCCCCAAGACAAGGTTTGACTGAGGATTACGAAAATTGGTACACTCATGTAGGGTCTGTGGACCTACAAAAAAGTCTCTTGGAGCCAAGCGCAATTTCGCACAGGAGGTCGGCCATTTTGGTCCAAGTACTCGATTTAGTGGTTTTCGCACACGTTGTTTGGACATTGATGGCCCGTCACCCTTTACACCGATCACCTTCAAACTTATGCTATGTACTTTTAAGTCAAAGGGGAAAAAATTCAACCGTCGGATTTTAAATAAGTATAAAGGTGTGGGCGTGGCTAAGCCTCAAACTTTGACCTTTCGCCATGACATTACTTGACTTAATAACTCCCATGTGCATGATCAGATCTAATTCAAACTTTGTCTGTGTGATCACTGACCACATCTCAAGACAACGACAATGTGGACAGCTTACATCACCTAAGCCCCGCCCCCTGACAACAGGAAGTCTATTGTTTTATGGTGAAATGCCCATATTTGTCCCCTCTAATTTAGTGAAAATGACACTCAGGTCATACAGTGTCTTCATGATGTTTTAATGACCATTCAGTTCTGATAGCTTTCCAGAAAGGGGGGGGCTTTGATGCCATGGTGAATGCTGGCGTGACGCCATGACCTTACATTTGACTGTAACTTCCACAAACGGCCTCCGATTTGCCCGAAACTGAATATGGCAATGAACAATCATGCCCTTTAGCCAATGAGGCACAAACGGTTGGTGAATGTTATATAATGTCACCAGAGCTGACCTCAATGGGACTTTTCTGTAGTTGGTCACAGAGCCACCTAGATAACGTTATCCTTCGATAACTTTAAAAAACATGGTCAGAATAGCATTAAAGTTGGTCACTGTCATCACACCACCAGTGTGGTAAAGATAGAGGATTCCCTAGTGGTGAGACATAAAATATAATGGTGGGCTCAAAGGGGATGCTGAGTCAGGGTGAGGTGCGGAAAAGGTGGCCGTTAGCAGTTTCTGGTGTTGGGGTGGTCGACGTTTGTGTTCTGCAGACGTGCCCTGGTGCCCCGGGCTGCCGGCCAGGCCGGAGCGGCGCGGAGCTGCGAGGGCCGAACGACGCTGCTTGCAGCTTTAATTAGGCCCGAGCAGCGAAGCGCTGCGAAGGCCTATTGTATCTGCTCCGTTTCTTTTTTTTTTTCTTTCTTTCTTTCTTTTTTTTTTTTTTTTTCTTTTTTTTTCTTCCGCGTCTTTGGACGGCCTTTAGGGGGTCTTAGCATATCCAAAAACTCACCAAATTCTGGCCCAATATAGAAAGTGCGTGAAATTTACGTATTTCACTGGCAATGTGAAAGTTGGTATAAAAGTGTTTCAACAGCGCCCCCTGGAAAATTAAAAATACCCCTCCGCATTGACCTTTTTTCATAGTAGAGTGATAAAATTTGGTACACCTGTAGAATTCAACAATACGCACAGAAAAGCCTCTTGCACCCATGGTCAATATCAAACAGGAAGTCGGCCATTTTGGACTAAAGTGGCCATTTTTACCCCATTTTGGCCATTTCTAGGCTCTATATTTGGTTGAACAGTTTGATCATTTTTCGCACGATTGTCTCAAAAATAATGTGCGATCGAACAGAAGCGATGGACGAATCAAATGAGAAAATAAAACTGACTTTTCGTAAATACTGAAGGGGCGGGGCCAGGCCTCAAAGTTCGAGCACTCGCCAAAAAAATTTCAAATTGCTATAATTTCATAAATGAAAGAATTACAGTTAAAGTAATTTGCTATGGACAATCGTCATTGCCCCCCGAAGACAAATGAATGGTTGATTGATGATGTCACATAAGCCCCGCCCCCTCAGGCCTTAAAAGGTCAAGTTTTACTGGGAAATTGTCCAAAATTCGCCCTTTGTACTAATCACCCCATATTTCTAGCAGGAAACTGAAGACAAGTTGGGGTTGCTTGGCGTCACTTTATGGGAGTTTTCTCCAGAAGGCGGGGCTGTGGCGGCGCGGCGAAGTCAGGCGTACCGACGTGGCCTTACGTTTGCCTACCATTTCGTCATTTCTAAAGATATCGCCACAAAACCTCTTGGGAGTGATCCTAGTCCAGCCCCCCAAAACATTTGATGTGAACATCCGGTGGGCGTGGCCTATTTTCTGAAATAGCGCCCCCTAGGACCATTAAAACTGTCAGCCCCAAGCCATGCTTTGACTGAGGATTTTGAAATTTGGTACACTAATGTAGTGTCTCAGGACCTACAAAAAAGTCTCTTGGAGCCAAGTGCAAAGTCGCACAGGAGGTCGGCCATTTTGGTCCAAGTACTTGATTTAGTGGTTTTCGCACATGTTGTTTGGACCTTGATGCCCCGTCGCCCTTTTCACCGATCACCTACAAACATCTGCTATGTGCTCTTAAGACAAAGGGGAAAAAATTCAACCGTCGGATTTTAAATAAGTATCAAGGTGTGGGCGTGGCTAAGCCTCAAACTTTGACCTTTCGCCATTACATTACTTGACTTAACTCCCATGTGCATGATCAGATCGTATATCAAACGTTGTCTGTGTGATCACTGACCACATCTGAAGACAAAGATAATGTGGACAGCTGACATCACCTATGCCCCGCCCCCTGACTATTGGAAGTCTAGTTTTATGGTGAAATGCCCATATTTGTCCCCTCTAATTTAGTCAACATGACACTAAGGTCATGCAATGTCTTCATGATGTTGTAATGACCATTCAGATCTGATAGCTTTCCAGATAGGGAGGGACTTTGATGCCATGGCGAATTCTGGCTTGACGCCATGACCTTACGTTTGACTGTAACTTCCACAAACAGCCTCCGATCTGCCCGAGACATCACGTGGCTGCACCAAACACATTGATGTGGTTGTTGGTTTTAATCCCTGTAGCTCCGCCCCTTTCAGCTCACTGGTTTTAGAAAGAACACACAGTGTCTGATTAATGTCAAAATAACAGAAAACCATCTTTGTCAACCAAAGCTGACCTCAATGGGATTTTTCTGTGGTTGGTCACAACGCCCTCTAGATAAATTTAATCTACAATAACTTAAAAAAAAACGTGGTCAGAAAAGCATTAAAGTTTGTCTCTGTCATCACACCACCAGTGTGGTAAAGATAGAGTATGCCCTAGTGGTGAGACGTGTAATATAATGGTGGGCTCAGAGGGGATGCAGAGTCTCACCTCCTCAGCCCCGTTAGTGTAATTGTGAGCTTAGCTTCTTGGTGTTGTTATTCCGGCACTTAACATTTCACACTGCTGTATGTGGTTTTGTCATGGCCGCCTCCAAAAGGTTTCTGAGTGCTGTGCGAATGCAACGTGAAAATGTTCTTACTGGAAGGATGGTTCTAGGAACTTATGCAGTTGGTAAGCGCCTATAAATGCAACCTCTAACTGAACTATGTGAAAATTGTTCTTGCATGTGATCCATTTTCTCTACAGTGCAACCTACAAACTTTTAAAAGTGTAATAATTTCTACAGACAATTGGCTCTAGATAAAATATGCAGTGTAATTTACACCAATTTACACCACATTGATTTTGGTTCTCTCAAGAACAGCTCAAAGAGATTTTACGTGAATTAAAGACAGCAACATCTAGATGAATTAAAACTTGAACAACATCAACAAATAAAGTCACAAACATGCCAAAGTTGTTGTATTTTATCACACAACACTGGTAAATGTTTTTACTAGCTCAGCAAAATCAATATAGCACCATTTCCTTAAACATTGTTTGCTTTGTATGACATATGCATGATTTGATTTTTTTCACAATTTTCCACTAATATCAACATCCCATTGAAATAAATCCAATTTTTTTGATAAATTGTCTTTTTTTCCCCCCAGAAATTAAAAAACTAAAACAGAATGGTGGCTTAGCAAAAATGACAAATAGTCTCTTACAGTAGAAATTTAGAGGAGAGAAAACAATAATTAGTGACTTTGATCTCTGACATAAGTTAGATTTAAATTTAATGTTCTGATTTTTTTCCTCAGACATGTCTGAAGAAATAATCAAGGATTTAATTAGATTTTTTCAACTGTTAAATGCTATTCAAAAGGGTTTGGCTATGAAACAACACAAGTACCTTGTCTGTATTAGAAGCTTATTATTGGGCTTCTTTAGCACCAGCCTGTCTGATTACTGAAGAACCTGAGCAAGTTTAGAGGTTGGTTTATGCTTGACGCGTCCGCGAGGTCCGCACGGCTCCGCGCGGAAAAGTTGCGTCATTTTAACAACCACGCCCCTCCACCGCGTCTCCGCACGGCCCAAGATTTCCGCAACGCGCACCTCGGAAAATTTCTAACCACGCGGACGGTCGGACGCGGAAAAACATGGCGGACCGGCACGGCAGAGGTTCGTAAATACAGACATTTGTATGATTCAGCGCTCAAAGATCACCGTGATCAACATGTTGTTAATAATTCTTGGAGAGAAATAGCTCGCACTGTCAGAAAAGACGAGAACGCTGTTAAAAATGCTGAAATGCCATGTTGTAAACAGTGATTTCTACTTCTACTGTGGTGTAGTGTTGGATGCATGCCGTAGAGCTCCATGCTGCCCCGTTCAGTTTGGGAGAATATTGGCTCACCGCAGAGACGAGCCGCACAAACCATAAACACTGCGAGTTGTGAAGCGCGTTCCAGCCGCGAGCCGCATCACCGCGCGGAAAGTGAATGCGTCAAGCATAAACCAAGCTTAACCCTTCAGCCTTTATTGTAACAGCATTTCTCCACTGCGCTCATCTCCCATGAGTCCTGGATCACTCTGACGTTACCATTTGGAGGTTCGTGAGTGGCTAGACCTGCGTCAAAGTCCCACCTTCTAGTTTGATTGACAGCTGCTGTTTTCACCTCACAATCAGTTTATGCAAGATTCAAAGACCTGTGAAAAATAATGTAGATTCAGGACTTTCCCACAGAAAGAAACGTGGTTCCTAATGGCAGCATGTCAGCCACTCAGGAAGGCTCAGAGTAGAGGCTGGAAAGGTGAGCACGATCAAACCATTTTTGAGACAGGGGAGATTTGCTATATTATTGTTTGTAAAACAATGTTTTGTTCTATTGTTTTTAGATATTAGTAATGTGTTTAAAAATCACCATAAATTGTAAAAATACATAAATAAATGTTAAACTTTAGGGGTGCTAGAGATGAATTTAGGGGTGCTTCAGTACTCACAAAAGCAGGCTAGAAATGCCCATGGGTGTGATCTTATCAGTTGTCCTTGAAATCAAAATGGGTGTTTAGTTCTAGGGTGAATTGCAGCAAGTAAGATTTTAAACTTACATTTTATTGTTTTTCGCCTTTTTGAATAATAGTTTTTTCCACTGATCAACACAATTAGCAGGGCAACACAGGGATTTGAACCCTGTCCCACAAGTGGGAGACCAGACCATTGCCTTTGCTTTTTTGTGCATTTTACCAGGTAAAGCAAACCCTGCATTAAAACAGCATGTAATTAACCAGTTTAATTTTTAACATCATGCATAATTTGGTGTTGAATTGTTACATCATCAATAGTGATGAATGAGAAGCCAATTGTACAAAAGGTTTTCAGTTTAATTTCAATAAATGCCATCTTAATGCAGGAAACGAAACCTTTAGAAAGCTTTTAATTTAATAACACATTTAATTTTGATGTAAAAAAAAAGACATGTTTAAAAGCTTTCCAATACATCCTAGACATTTTGCAACAAAGAAGATGACACACACACACACACACACACACACACACACACACACACACACACACACACACACACACACACACACACACACACATTAAAACAATAAAATTAGTGTATTAATTGCTGATCTGGACAGAAATGTTTTTAGTTTTGATTAAAAAGTGGGTGAGAGATTAATGCAGAGGACAAGGGGAAAGAGCATTCTAGAGCTGAGAGAAGGAGGGAAATGGCTAAATGTTATTTTGACTAGGTCAGTTGGGGACATGAAATTTGAAAAAAAAAAAAAAAAAAAAAAAAAAACAACACAGAAATGGTGAAGCATACAACAGCAGTTAGTGGTTTTTCCTACATAGGCGTGGTGCTGCACCACACCCGAAATTCTAGTGCCATGACAAATGCACGACACCAAAACGTTCCGCGCGTTATTACCCCCTTCGTTGCTCTCACGACAGCGAAATAGTTTGCGAATGTAACACTTCTCACCTATATGCATCAGAGAAATTTCAACACCCACAGTTTAAAAATCTTGCTACACTCCTGTGCGCACAATGTCCTGCAACCCCTGCTCTCACACATGGAACGCGGCAGCGAAGTTGTCCTGAGTGTGCACAACCCCTCAACAGCATCGAAACATGTACACTGCTTAAAAACAATACATCCAATATATTTCATATAGAAAAGTTCTGACAGACTATATGTACAATATATATATGTTCTATTGTCATTGCATAGATGTACAACGAAATAGATTTTGCTCTCAGTAGAGATAGCTCATGTAAGGAAAGGTAATATTAGTAAAAGTAAAGCTAAAATTGATCACACACACACACACACACACACACACACACACACCTCTTTACATTACAAATTCTGTAGTTAGGTGTTGATCAAATCAAATGTGCTTTTTGAGGTAAACTAAAGCCGTGTAAAATAACACATGATGCCCTGATGATCACTAAAATATGTTGGAATAACAGATGCTTCTGTTATATACTTGTTGGATTTTACATAGACATGATCTATTAAAGTGCCTTTCTCGGTTGTTGGCTGTTTGACTATTTGGGCATAGCCTCTGTCAGTCAAAAGTTTTAATATTGTTGATGATTTTAAAATGTCATCATTAAAATCTCCCATTAGTACTAATGTCTCGCTTTGTACCTCCAGCCAATCAAGCAACTTTGTTAAATTTACTTTAAACAAAGAAAGGGGATACAAAGGAGGTCGATAAATGAGTCCAAGTACTATGTGTAAGTTAACAAAGTTATACACTAAACTCTCCAAGTTGACGTCTGGAGCCTGCAACATTTTAAATGCCACACCATCTGCAGTATAAAAGCCAACACCACCATGTTGTTGTTCTTGAAAAGCAATCAAAGACTCATGGGTACTAGAATAAGCTAAACCTCGTGGGCAGTTGTAAAAACTATAGCCATCAATCTGTACTGCATCTGATCTGTCTGTAGATACCCATGTTTCTGTGACAGCAATGCAATTAGGTTGCAAATGCTGTGTGCAGAAAGCTAAGTCTTTAACGTGTCGATTCAGACTTTGGACATTCATTAAAAACACAGTGAATGCAGAAGAGTTAAATCTGTCGAACTGTGAGTTTGGAGTCAAAAAAGGTGTCATATTACTAACTGCAACTGTAATGTCATCTTTACAATAGATTCGTTTTTCATCAAAGTCCTGAATTGTGAGCCCTGAAAGACTTGTTACACGGCTAAGTGCTACGTATGCTTGACCTGGTGCAAATATTTTCCTAAAACTAACAACGGCGTTTTCAAGAGTGAGTCCCTGAACTTTATGAACCGTAACCGCCCAAGCTAATTTAAGAGGAAATTGTCGACGTAATCCACCTTTAACAGTGGCTCTTTCCTCCTCGGGTTCAATAGGTGTAGATCCAGCTAAATTTGCTGACAGAGACTGGGAGGTTTTCCTCCTCTGCAAGCCGACACGATGGTCATCAAACTGAACATAAACCTTTTTAGGAAAGGTGTCATTTTCTAACATTACCATTTCTGTCAATGTACCACAAATTCCGTTTACCAAACCGTCATTGAGATCCACATTTTTACACAACATTACACGAGCACCCTTCCCCAACTGTAACACTTCTGACAAGTTAGTATTAGAAGCTCTGGCATGATTCCCTTCCAACAACTTCAGTTTGCCTGTTCTTTTATCATTAACATAATCTTTGGCTGTAATTGATATGTAATCAGGACAAACGTGACATAACTGATGGATGTTGTGATTATTTACTTGATTATTTGTTGCAAATATGTGCAATGCTGAGCTTGCCTCACCGGTTTCACACGTTTTTAAAACCTTTAAATCCTCAGGTAATAATGGTGTACCTTTTGTATGAGTTCTGATTCTATTTAGCAGTCCAGAAAACACAGCATCTTTCTGTCTAACGACTTCAGTTAACTGTACAACTTTAAATAGGCTTGACCATAAGTTGCTACCTACACCATCAGAATAGAGTGGCTTCCCTTTAACAGGAGGTAGCTGGAAGAAATCTCCAACAGCCACTACACTGACATTTCCAAAAGGTGAAAAATCACCCGTTTGTTTAATTTGACGTAATCTACCATGAACATAGGACAACAGGTTATGATCTACCATTGATATTTCATCAATAATAAGGAGCTGCAGATCACAATATTTTGTACGTAAAGAATTTAGTTTTTCTTCACCCAGAGGAGTGTACGGTAAGCGTACATCCTTTCCTATAGACGGTGTAGTGTGGATTGTTGTTGCACCTAAATTATATGCTGCAATCCCAGTAGGAGCTGCCAATACTACACATGCATTATCAGGATGTCTACAGCTTGGTGACAGTAATCTCTGCGTTTCATACTCAATTGCTCGAATTAAATGACTTTTCCCAACGCCCGCCCCGCCTGTAACAAAAACATGCAGCGGTTCAGGGTTATTACCATTAACTTTATCTACACACCACTGCCTGATTTGATTAAAAACAGAAAACTGTTTTTCATTTAAAGACCTAATCAATGCCAGACCTTCACCTCTACTCATCGTGTTTCTCTTCTCTAAATGTGCAGTTTGGTTTGAACATGGAGCCAAATCTGGGATTACTTCTGCCTCGTCACTTACTGTCGGTTCTGATTCTTTCAGTATTTCAACACACTCCAAACGTTCCATTTCAACTGCCGGACACAACTCACACCATGCATCTTCTAACATTACATCACCGACTAGATTATTCACAGCATCCAAATGATCAGATTCTAACTCAAATTTACTCCGATTTAAATCTACAACAGCCTTTACAGAGTGGTTTGTTCCATCAAAAAATCTAATTAAACCAGTTCTGTAAAATTCCTCAAAAGTTTCACAGTTAAGCTTAAGTTGACTATCATGGCGGTACGGTAAAAACAACTGCAACATGCTTTGAAAAAATTTCTCTGGGTCTTTGGTTTCAGAGAAACGCGCGTAACGAACAACCGCTGGTTTAGTCCGAGTTCTTTTTGTAACAAATCCTAAATCATTACTTAACTTTATAGGATTTCTACATTTTTCGTTTTTACTCAAAACACGATATTCTGATGCAAACGTAGCCAGGCACATATCATTGAACACATCATCATTTGGCCTCTTCTTATAACGATCAACTAATCCGGTCATCCACATGTCATCTGAAGTAAGATCCTGTGATGCTGCTTTTTGCTTCAAAACAGAAATAGGCAAACTCATTTTCACTATATTATCACCGGTGGGAACAAACACAACTTTCCTAGAACACTCCTTTAGATGCATGTTAGTTAGCCTGTAGACTGCTTCCTGCGCACAAACATCCCGATTATGAAGATAAACATTGCCAAGACTCTTCAAGGCCTCTTTTGCACTAAGATTACCATCTTTGGCTGCTTCTCTTTGAGAATTAGCAAGCAGAAGGCCAATTTCCCGTTCACTTTTAGACATGTATGATATTATGTATACACAGCACGCATAAGCATCGACGCAATACTGGATATCAAGATTAGCATTCCAAGCTTTTAACAGCAACTTGCTATACTGATTAATCCAGATTTCATTAACTTCCCTTTTCAAAACAACATGTGTATTTCGACTAAATCGTTTATATGCCATTTCAAATAGTTCCTGACTGATACCTAGGCCCTGAAACAGACCTTCTACACTGTTATATGGACAGTCTTCACTAGAAATAGCAGTCTTCACTTTAGTTAAAATGGCACTTGCTACTTCTTTGTCCATTTCCTGTTTACGACCTTTATCTTGAGACGCACAGGCACACTGTACAGTGCTATCTGTTTTATCACACTTGCAACTCTTCACTGCATCTTGATACTTTTCACCGCGGCTAATAAAAGTTCTAACAGATGCGGGTCGTGGAAAATTAAAACGACAAACAGTTTTTTTCTTTCTACAAGTCTTTGAATGCCGTTTGGAGTGCTGCTGGACAGATGAGACAACTTCATGTAGTGAATCGTCTTCAGAAGGAAGTTCACATGTCACATATTCATCAACAAATGCAATGACCTCCTCATCTGTGTTCTTATCTAAAATGGGAGCACCAGAAACCCAGAAAAGGCAATGACAGTGAGGAGAACCACGCTGCTGGAACTCAACACGATAATAATAATCTTCTATTTTACCAATGGGATTGGCAGGAGACATTAGCACTTCCCTTAAGAAGACATGCCATCTAAAATCAAACATTCGGGCAGCAGTTACTGGATTCCTACGTAGGAGGTCACATTTATCAGCCCACTCCAGCTGTTCCACTGTCTCTGTTCTGCCTTCCTGTTTCAAAATACTATAAAGAAGGTTAGTCCACCTCAAATCTGCTGACGAAAATGATGCGAACCAAGTAGGTTTGCCCAACATTTTTACACAGGCCAGGAGGTCTCGCTGTGCAGATTGCCAAAAAGCAGGTGTGCCGCGAATTGGTTTAAGAAACCGGTAGCCATCATCAAACTCTAACAGCTTATTCAAAGAATCCTGATCCTGTATCAAATTACCCAACTTCTGAGATTCACCGCTTTTACCTTTACGCAAAGCTATAGAAACTTTGGACACAACTTGCTCTAGTTCAGACATGTACTGTGCAAAAAATATATATTCTACATTGTTAGCAAATCGACCATCGACATGAAGAAGCCTGTTGTTGAAATACCGATTCAGAGTCAAACGAAATTGTCTGCTTTCATAGTAAGTATTCGATCCTGAAGGAAACAAGACGGGAAAACATTTTGCTTCATTTGTAAAATCTGAAAGCAATTTCACTGGATTGTTACCTTCACCTGGAGCTAAATTTAATATGTTATCCACATACTGGTCCAATGCTTCTTGTCCTATATCTACTGGCATGAGACAGGTGTCCTGAAACATACAGTGCTGTTGTCTGTCATGCAATAACTCATCTTCTCCATCTATGCAAGTATCTTCATCTTTACTAGAACCACTATCGTCTTCCAAGACCGATGACTCATCTTCCTGAGTAAAAGTGTTAATCCAAGACTCATTGAACTCTACATCTTTGTAATGCAAATTATGATGTTTTAAATACTGAAGAGCTTCCTGAACATGCTGTGTGTCAACATACTGATAATCATAGTGTCCTTTATATGTCAATTTACGCTTTAACTTTACAGGTAATAAAGACCCCTCCATGTTGGTACGTGGTAACAAACTGCACGTTTCCACTATATTTGCAGGAACACAACATATCGGGCCATGAACCCCATTCTGACCACCTTTGGGCAGAGCCAACATTTTCATAAATGGTATATTCATCGCTATTAAATGTTGCTCTAATGTATTTAAACATGCCAGTTGAGGTGGGATGGGATCAACAGTCAGCCTGTTGATTGAACTTTCTGGGGGTATCTGACATTTACTAATTTTATAATGACACGTGTAACAGATGTACAGTTTATTTCTACATACATTCAATTTGCAAGGTAATCTACACGCATCATTGCATTTGTGTAGATGATTGTCACTTATACATTTATCTGCTATAAGTGACATTTCTTTGGTTTTTCTATAGTATTCTTGATTAAAATTTAAGACCTGATGTCTAAACAACAACCGTGAGCAGACACAACACACAAAATCAGGTCCATCTTTCACCTTCTCTAAAAACTGATCTACAACAAAATCAAAGTTTTGTGAATTTACTTTAATCAGCATTCTTTTATGCTGGATACTTTCTATTAAACATGTCTTATGTTTAACATTAAGGTATTTCTTTCTACTCAACTCTTTCATTTTGTCTTGATGAGCCAAATTATGATGGTAGTTGAAAACGGCCCTCCGTCTAACTTTGTCTTTGTGAGCCAAATTATGATGGTAGTTGAAAATGGCCCTCCGTTTAACTTTGTCTTTGTGAGCCAAATTATGATGGTAGTTGAAAATGGCCCTCCGTTTAACTTTGTCTTTGTGAGCCAAATTATGATGGTAGTTGAAAATGGACCTATGTTTGGCCCTCTGTTTAACTTTGTCTTTGTGAGTCAAATTATGATGGTAGTTGAAAATGGACCTATGTTTGGCCCTCTGTTTAACTTTGTCTTTGTGAGTCAAATTATGATGGTAGTTGAAAATGGACCTATGTTTGGCCCTCTGTTTAACTTTGTCTTTGTGAGTCAAATTATGATGGTAGTTGAAAATGGACCTATGTTTGGCCGTCTGTTTAACTTTGTCTTTGTGAGTCAAATTATGATGGTAGTTGAAAACGGCCCTCTGTTTAACTTTGAATTTGTGAGCCAAATTATGATGGTAGTTGAAAACGGCCCTCTGTTTAACTTTGTCTTTGTGAGCCAAATTATGATGGTAGTTGAAAACGGCCCTCTGTTTAACTTTGTCTTTGTGAGCCAAATTATGATGGTAGTTGAAAACGGCCCTCTGTTTAACTTTGTCTTTGTGAGCCAAATTATGATGGTAGTTGAAAATGGACCTATGTTTGGCCCTCTGTTTAACTTTCTCTTTCTTAGACAAGTTGCAATGGTAGTTAAACAAAGCCATCTTTTTCACTTTCTCATTATGTGCAAGAAGAAATTTGTATTTAAATTTGGTCGTGCTGATCTTTTTCATTCTGTAAGCAACATTTTCCTTGTATGCATTTTTCTTCTGACTTTTTATTTTGTCTTTAACTGCACTTCTCAAAGTCCCCAACTGACCCTTCCATTTATCACAAGTGGGTTGAAAAACCGTGTCACAAACTTAGGGGTTGTGATGGACGCTAAACTAAAAATGGACATTCATGTCAACCAGGTAGTTAAGACCTGTTATTACCACCTGAGGCGTCTCTCTAAAGTTAAGCCCATTTTAAAAAGGCATCATCTTCATTCAGTTGTCCATGCATTTATTACTTCCCGTCTCGACTACTCTAACTCAGTGCTATACGGTATCTCCTCCTCCACTCTCGCTCGACTTCAGCTAGTGCAGAACGCAGCAGCTCGCTTCTTGACTGGCACCAGGCAGCGGGAACACATCACACCGGTTTTAGCAAATCTTCATTGGCTCCCCATCCATCTCCGGATAGAGTTTAAGATCCTGGTTTTTGTGTTTAAATCCCTAAATAACTTAGCACCTGGCTACTTGTCTGAGCTCATTCACCCATATGTCCCTACAAGATCCCTCCGATCAGCTGACCAACACCTCCTACATGTCCCTAGCTCTCGCTGTAAGTCCCGCGGGGAGCGCGCCTTTTCAGTTTGTGCACCGAAGCTCTGGAACCACTTGCCCCTCCCGATCAGACTCTCTTCCTCTCTTTCCCTTTTTAAGTCTCGTTTAAAAACTCACTTTTATTCTCTGGCTTTTAATTCTGTCTAACTTATTCCCTTTCTACCTTTCCTTTTAGGGTTGGATTACTTGATTTTAATGGATTTAGTTTTTATTTTTGATTGTTTTTATTGTGTGTTTTGTTCAGCACTTTGGTCGGCTCTCATGCCGTGTTTAAATGTGCTATATAAATAAAATTGGTATGGTATGGTACTTATCGTTTTATAATTAGAGGCTTCTGCATGAGCCTTATTTTGCTTTAAATATCTGGAAAAACTCTTCCTCGTTTTTACCTTTTCCATGTTTGGGTCAGCATTTACCTGCATCATAGTTGACCTTCTGCATTTGTTTACGTTGTCTGACAAAGAATCAACTTTACAAAACCCAAAGCATGTTTCTTTATTACCCAGTCTTATGCAAATAATGGGTTCAAAATGATTATTACAGTTTGACAAATATAGTCCCTCAGTGACGAAATTACCAGCTTGAGAACTATATTTGACCCACTCTGTGCCATTGTTGATAAATATGGGTATCCCTAAAACACTGGCTGTAGTTCTAAATTCTACATCTGTAGCACAGTGACCGACATAATTCATCTGTGACTTTTTTATGTATTCTGACACAGAAGCATGTTCTTTTCCCAGAAACTTCTCACACTCTTCAGCATTTTTGGACATATAAGAAACAACAGCGAGTCTGATCTTACGATGGCCCTTCTGTGACCCACTAATTACATGAGCTACAGCTCTAAAAAAACTGTTACCATCTTCAATAATATGTTCTGTCTTACACACATTTCCTAAAGGCCCACCTGATGTGGACTCTTGGGAATTGTGTTTCTCAAAATCAATTTTCAACCGATTACAGAGTTTTACAAAAATCTGCAGACATAGGAGTAAATAAAGTATTTGAATGAACACCAACACCATCTGTATCTATGGAACTCGGCTCAAGCGTCACAGTTTCTACTGAACATTTTAAATGTTCTGTAGCAGCATGTCGAGTATTGTATCTACCAGAAACACTATCTACAGGGCCACAATAACCATAACAAGTTCCTGTGTTAGGTTGTTTTACACAAACCACTGTCTCATAATGGTTACCATTACTATTCTCCAAATAAACAGCCTGCTGTGAAAAGATGCTGTTGGAAGTATATTTAAGCCATTTATCATTACAGTAAGTAAATATGTTAATGCCAAAATAATCAGCAGCAGCTTGAATTTCCACTTCAGTTGCCCAACTGCCAACGTACTGCATCCTGGATGAGGTGAGGTACTGCGAAACTGAGGAATACTCACTTCTTAAAATGGTTTGATACGTTTGAGGATTCTTTTTTAACTGATTGACCAAAGCAAGACGGATTTTTATATGATATTCCTGGGTGCTATAAACAGCTTGACTAAGTGCTCTAAAAAAACAGTTTCCATCTGCCACTATTGATTGATTCATGCATGGTACACCCAATTCACCAATCACACGAGATGATTCATCAACCATTGCCGACTTCACATTCAGACGTTTACTCAACACCTGTGACACGTCTCTAGAAATGGGATTGAAATGAAAATCTTTAGTGCTAACATCACTAACAAAAACAACAGGGTTTATGTCGGTGTCATCTGTCTGTAACTTTTTTGGTTCCGAGAGTGGAAATGACTCTTCACGCCTAACCTCCTTTCCTGTTGTTGGAGGCAACCTTGTTTGTTCAGAAACATTTTTTAATGTGTCCATCTGAACAATGTTAACTCCACTAATCTCAAATAACTTCTGAGTTCCATTTAATTTACTGGCAAACCTCAGAATATATCTAAAAACATTGTCAAGACTACTAAAATATAGAATTACACTTTTACCGTTTGGGTCAACCATTCCATCTGCAGAACGAGCATGTGAATCAACAATAGCATAATGTCCATCTTCACTAAGTAAAGCGCAAGTATTGTCTCCAAGTGTAATAAAACATGTTTCATATTGTGTACACATCTTATTCAAACCATCCCAAAGACTAGTGTACACTCCAGCATTTATAAGTTCGCCTTCAACGATATCTACATTTCCACAAACAAAATCCCCATAATTCAACTTAAAAGTCTGTTTGCCCATAACGATTTCCTTTGGCAATTCTGGAACAGAAAGAAACACATTCCCAGCACTTATTAGATTACTGTCACGTAAATATGTGTACAGCTCATCGCCCAAAACAACAACATTGTCTAACATGGCAAAATCCCATGAAAAAACACTTTGTATGTTGTGCTTAGTTAAAGCAACAAGACTTATTGCTGCACACTGAACGCCGCCATATTTAAAACGCCCATCGCTCTGATTAAATGATCCTGTAAGTGAGCTTAAAATTGTATCATTGTTTACAATACTGTTGTCATCATCAACGTTAACCACACTTGTGCTACATGAAGGAACAGGAGATGATTCAACCATCGCAGACTTCACATTCAGACATTTACTCAACGCCTGTGACACGTCTGTAGAAACGGGACTGAAATGAAAATCTTTAGTACTAGCATCACTAACAAAAATAACAGGGTTTATGTCAATGTCATCTGTTTGTTCAGATACATGTTTAAATGTGTCCATCTGAACAATATCCACTCCAGTGATCTCAAATAACCTCTGAGATCCCACCAGTTCACTAGCAAACCTCTGAAAATGTTGAAAAACATTATCAAGGTTCGCAAAGTACAGAACTACACTCTGTCCTGTCGGGTCTACCATGCCGTCTGCGGAGCGTGCATGGGAATCTACTACAGCATAACGTCCATTATCACAAATGATAGCACAAGTATTGCCACTTAATGTCATAATGCAAGTTTCATGCTGTGTGCACATCTTCTTCAATCCATCCAGGAGAGGAGTGTACACACCAGCATCTATTAACTCGCCTTCAGCTACATCTACATCTCCTAAAACGAAATCCCCATAAACAAGCTTAAAACGCTGTTCTTCCATGTCAATTTCCTTTGGCAAGTCTGGAACAGAGAGAAACTCATGTCCACCTCTAATCTTCTTGTTGTCGCGCAAATCTGTGTACAGCTCATCTCCTAACTCAACAACATTATCCAACACGGCAAAATCCCAAGAGAAAACACTCTTCTGTTTGTGCTTTGTTAAAGCAACAACAGTAATAGCTGCACACTGAACTCCCCCATATTTAAAACGCCCATCTCCCTGGTGAAATGATCCTAGGACAGAGTCTAAAACTGTATCATTGTTGTGTAAAATTGTTTTATCTTTATCAAAATTATTTACAACAGGATTTTGAACAGTTGTCTCTGGAACTAGAGACGACAGCAAAACCTGTGAACGCACGCAAGAAGGGGTGTTAGCAGACTGACCTCTGGGTGATGCATGCGCATGATGGCCAGAAGGAAGCATCACAGCATGGGCAGCAACAGACCCAGAGACAGACCCAGGACAACCAGATGCCTCCTGATGGTGGGGTGAAGGCAGCTGGTCACAGTCCAACACCTATACAGAAGAAATTAAAGGTCAATACATCGTCAATAAAGATTAGTTTAGATTTTATGTTTGAAACACACGCTTCTTACCTCCTTCCTAGACCGAACAGACTCCACCTCTGCAAGAGGATTTATGCAAGGTGTGGATGCAACCTATAATTCAAGAACAACAACGGTGAAGAAAAATAACACCACAATGTATTTGTATGCCAGATAATTTAATGAATCAACCTCCTGCTGGACACGCCTAGCTGCTTTCTTAAAATGTCGCACAGATGTAGTCTACAAACAGAAAATAATACGGTTAAGTACAATATTTTCAAATATACCATACAGACAGCCCATATTACAAGCACCAGGAACAACATTACACTTTACATTAAAAGATAATAATAAACTTTTGCTTTAAAGCTACTTGTATATCTGTGGGACCATCCGCTGGAGCAATCGTGTCCATGGCAGCCAGAATTGAAGGTGAGAACCTAACGGGATTCAGGGGGATGAAACACTCCTTCAAGGCCACTGAAGTGTCATCAGCCTATTGAAGAAAATTCACCACATATTATCATCTAATCAAAATTCTTTGAAAAAGATCAATCAAAAACATTCACAAACCTTAGAAACAACCACTCGTTTCTTGGGGGAATTAGAAGTCTTTTCAAATTCCCCTGAATGGTTCCTCTGCAATGGTAAATAAAAGAAAACACATTTAGAAGCATTACTGGCCCAGTTGCCTAAAATTATAAACATTTTACAATATTTATACTTTATAAAGTCTCTCACCTTCCCGCTAGGTCTCACAAACGTCCATTCGGAAGGGCGTGGAGGTGGAATGCGTTCCACACCCTTCACAACCACACGGGGCACAATACTCGCTTTCTGCGGACGAGACACCTGGTGCTGCACCAGTGGCTTTGGTGCGTGTGTCTCCAAGAACTGATAGGAGGCATTCCACATCAGTTGCGTGAGTATAGGCATCCCGTGATTATCACTGAGGTGGATCTGCAACCACAAACACGAACAAAAGAAAATACAAATTTATCATCTCAAACTTAAGAACCTTTACCTTGTTTTCTTCCAAGCAATATACTTACACCATCACGGCACCACAGTTTAAGACGGTACCTGGGTAGGTGATCGTGGATCGGCACATAACTTACACCTTCGAAGCAGAAAGAAAAAATTCATGTAAAGTTATACATTGTGATTGTTTGATACCTAAGAGTAAATAGCAATAACGCTTGTCGTTAATACTACCGTTTCATCTAATTATGTTGCAACTTACCAAGCTTAGCCGATCTGCGGTGGTACTCCTGCTGAAACAGGTCTTGACGCTCCCAGGAACCAACTAAACGGGGAATCATGGAGGTACAGAAAACCTAAAAAAAAAAAAAGAAGAAAGAATACAATTATTTTTAAAGATGTACGTTTACTGTCATTTCTCATACCTTCAAAATTACACAAATCAGCCTCTCACCTTAGGCCAGCGACTGAGAACAGCCAAAAGGTACCGCTCAAATGCATCCCCTGCCTCTTCAACTGTTCTGCTGGCCGTAAGGTTGTTAGAAGGAGCCATGACGCAAACAGCATCAGGCTCCCGAGGTAACACAGCCTGTGAAACCTCAAGGCGCAGAAGATCTGCACAAGCTCCTGGAGTGGACATCACACCAAAAGCGAGGCCGCCAACCGGCATAGGGACTATGCCGTCTGCCACGGACCTCAAGTGGGAGTCCCCAACAAGTAGGATGAACTAAATTTGAAAAATTAATAAATACATTTCAATATAAAACAATCTGTATTTCTATGACATTTCATACAAACGGCAATGCAATATGCTTTTCAGGAAGAAAGAGATCACATTAAACAGTCAAAGTTTACAAACAATAAAACATGAAATGGTAAAACTAATCACAGAATACACCAACATAAATACAAATAAAGATATGTAAAAATAACTGAGCAGCTTAAGTTCTAAATCACAGATTGAGAAGCACCGACTAAAAAGGAAGATGAACACAACTAGGTTTTCTATTAAGATTCAAAAGTTGGTAGACTTGAGGCACATGTCAAAAAGAAGCCGATTCAGTCTGTTTGCAGCACTGTAACTGATAGCGGCTTCAACACCATCTGATCGTTTCCTTAGAATCCCAGAGTACTGCTAGATAGTATTGGAAGAAAATCTATATTTATATTTTAAATATTTGTGGACATTACACTCACTTTCTTCTCAGGAATCTCATCTGGAAGGACCAACTTGTGAGCTTTGTTAGAAATCACACTGGTCGGCCAACGACGAACTCGATGACGAAAGCCAGTTCCAGAAACTTACAAAACAAAAACACACACAAAAATTAACAATCTTTTTGGCTAATAATTTTTCATCTTACATAAATACAGTATAGATTAAATGAATTGCAAAACACTACAATATTTTGTTCTGCGAAATAATACTGCAATACATACAATTAGTATCATCATTGCTGTGCGTTGGAATCCCGATACGAATAGGCGGAGCTGGACGATTGCTGCGCTTAGCAGCATCCGCCTTGCGTTTGGACTCTTTGCCAGGCATAGTGAATGCTGTTTGAAACATAAAATACATGACAGCACTATTAGAAAAGCAACACAAACACTATGGATTTCTATGTTATCATGTGTCTGTACTCAGTAAAGACAGAATTAGACTCACTCACTCACACCTTTTAGAATCTTATGCAACCATCAATTTGCTAAACTTATATAAATGTAAAAACAATCCTAAATTTTAAAGAGCAAGTCACCCATGACCACATTCTTACTCAACTCCCACTTCCTGTTTGAAAAATGCAACAAATGCTGTTGTCTAGCAGACAGAGAGGGTAGAGCCACAAACAAATACACACACTCACAACATTGTGACATCATAATCTACCATCTAACATCACTGTGTACCTCTTAGTCAATAGCTATGACAGATTTAAATTCAAATGTAGTGCAGAGTTTTTATCTGACAACGGCACAACACTGACAGTTTTAGGCAGAAAATTAAAATCTTAACTAAAATGCACTAAAGTGCAGAACTATTGACTGCGCATTTCTGTAGCACGATTAGACACACATTTATATAGTTTATCAGAAAAAAAGTTGATTTGGGGGCAACTTGCTCTTTAAATGAGTTAATCACAGTATAATCTAATTTAAAGGATAAAAATTCATAACTTGTGTGTGACATCTATGACAAAATACATTAACATAATTATTACTACTTTACTGATAACCCCTGAACAAGGAATCATAATATAAAAATGAAAATATCTAATCAAACCCCAAGAATGAAGTTTTAAATCATGCTAAATTTCAAACTATTGTTTAAAAATATCAAAAGTTATTAAATGTCAAGTTTGATTAGTACTTACTTGCACTTATGAAAGTGCACATACACCTGCTGTATTTTATATAGAATGCTTAGACTAATTTAAATAGTCAGCAATACATGTACTAAAAAACATTTATTTATAACTGCATTGTATGAAATATTCAATCACAACATATTTTTTAATTTAGTCTTAAACAATGCAACTTTAATAGTTTAAACACCCCATTGTTATCAGTCAAACTTTTGAATAGTCTTATGGTATTTACATTATTTTACTTAATCTCAGTTTAGCTTTAAGTACTGTAACTTTTAATAACGTTTTACTTATTTCTACATTAAACTTCGCATGACTAAAAATAAACTCACAATATTACATTATTTTTATTATAATTTTTTCCCCGTGTCCTGTCTGGCTGTGAAGCAAACAGAATTGATGTCTGAATGTTGGTGAAAAGCCTTACAGATTTACTCTCAGGTGGAGCATCAAAGCTAATGTCACGTCTGATACTTTAAACTTTATTGCTTTTGAATAATTTGTCATTCCGACCAGACACGGAATCAGAGGTGAAAGATAAAGACAAAGACAAAAGGTGGGGGGAGAAAAAGGGGGTGGGGGTCCACAAAAATAAACAATAATGAACAAGAGTCTGCTTCTAGGCCTGCAGAAAGAGAGAGAAAAAATGGGACACACAACAACACAACAGGAGCAAGCCATCACTGTGTCAACTTGAAGAAATACAATCACACGATAATAATAAATCATAGTGCATTTAGTGGCAACGACAGCGTTAAGACATGTGTGGAACGTGCCCAACCCCATACTTATGAGAGCACCGTGTGAGCACTTGTGTGTGTACACGCGCTTGTTTATGTAAGATTTCTCTATAAAAGCATCCAATAGAGAGCGTGAGGGGCCACAGATCTGCCCCCAAAGATGTGTAGGAGACTAAGAGAGCTCCAAGTCCCAGAGATCCAGCCGCTGCCCCAGAACACAAAACCGTCAGACAGCAGAGCGCTGCTCACAACAGGTGACAACAGCCGGTACCAGTCGCTCGTGTACGTCAAAGCTCTTTCATAAGATGATAATCAATAAAACGATTTATATAAAGTGGATCCAGAAGCTGTAGCCCGTCTCTGCCTACAATATTTTGATATTTTACACCCTGTTGGTGGTTTTACTGAGCAGGTGCCACTTTTGTCATACGTTTCTTTTTAAAAAACATGTTTAGACTTCAGAATACAAATCCAGGCTCTGTCACGTTTGATTGTTGTAATTAAACTTTGTAGGTGGGGAAGGTCAGAAAAGGATCCGATCATTTTATTTTTCCCTCATTTATAGTGACAGAGATAATGGCGCAGTGCGCCTGCCTCTGGTGTTAATCAAGTTTAATTTGATCTATTTTCACAAGAAAACAGAACAGTTAAAAGCAGGGCTTGTGTTGACCGGACAGTTCCCGTATTTGGCCATTTATTTTGACGGAGAAAGAAAGAATTACTCCGACGCACGCAGACGAACTGACACTTTATTCGTTTCGCAAATCGCAGATGTTGCTAAATCACTCAAGAAAAGATTCCCTTCTGAACATCTGAGCTGGACACCGCTCAGTGCAGCTCACTGTCAGCATGTACATAAGGTGCACAGCGAGCTGAAGATGTGGAGAGGGGCTTGGAGAACGTTGCAGAACCATGCAGGAAGATTCCTTCCACTGAAGCGAGAGTTTTCCAAACCCGGTTTCTCAGAGAGACTTCTCACAGAAAATGTTCCCTGATGATGAAACTTTGGCTGAATTGTGCTTGTTCCCAGTGGCGGTTCTACATGGAATTACTCCCCGGGCAAGTCCCCCTTTGAGGTATCCGTGTCATACATCAACTTTTTGTAAACCAACTCTGTTTTTTAAGCGGAAGTATTATTTGACCAATCAAATGTAGCCCTTCTGATATGCAGCCAATCAGACGGGTCCGTTCACGTAATACGCCCGCCCCCTACGTAGACCCTTACCCCAAAATTCCACTATCTCTGCTCTGCCCCCCGCTTTCCACTGCCGCTCGCTTCCCTTGTTCGTCATGCTGGCTCAGATTAACGAACTCACTTTGTGCTGAGGTTTCTGTAATCAGTGTTGCTTTCAAACGTGAACGTGAGTCCGCTCGGTGTCATTAAGCAGCTGATAATAACGGGGTTGACTCCGACACGTGCCTGTGAACCAACCCACCGTTAGCCCCAGGCTCCAGTTAGCTTCCAGCTAAAAGGCTACAGCACTCTCCTCCCAGTCCCACCCTGCTAAAGAGGGCCTGGAAAAGTTCCCCCACACATCAAAGTGATTTTTCATTTATGATCTTTTATAACCTTGTTAATCAGGATAGTTGATTTGCTGCTGCACATACACTGTCAGTCAGAAGCTCTGCTAGCCGGTTATCTTAGAGGAGCTAGTTCAATTTGTTAGCTTGTTATCAGAATCATAGTTGCAGTTTCATCATCTGAGCTGCTTTTTGAGATCCAGGTAAACTTGTTCAATTTGGGGTTAAAAACAAACGTTTTCACATATTTTCCATGTAGTTTTTTGCCAGTTCCTCTTCTGAAAGGTAGACAATTGTTTTTCTCTTTCCCTCAGAAAATCTTAATATTCTCCTAGTTTGACCCAGCACAGTTCACTTCCCAATTACAGCAACAGCCTTATATCATAACCACATAAGTGGAGAAAATGTTCAGTAGCAATGAGAGAATTTGCTGTTGCATTTAAGTGATGTTAACTATTATTTAACATTTAAACTTATTTTCTGTTTTTTTTTTTATTTATTCAAAAACCCTGGTAAGGGATGTTTTCCTGTATTTGGAGCATCAGAAAAAGTTTTATGGTGGAGGTGATGTTTTAAAGTCACTGAGAAACTGCCTGCATGCAGTTTGTTGTTTTGCTGCTAATACAGTAGCAGGTGCAGCTGCATATTTTTTCAATAAAAATAGTATGCTGTAATGGAATTCATGCATTAGTTTTTGTTTGCTTTGAACCCAGAGCAGACGTCACACACCAGACGACATCAACACTGCATACTTTAGTATTTGTTCATCTATCGTGAGTAATATCGGTATTGCAAAATTAAGCACTGTTATCGAATATCGCAGGTTTCCCTAATATCGTGCAGCCCTACTAAATAGCAAAATTATTTCACACATAACAAACTAAAGATAATCACTACAGCATTACACTTAGAACAGAAAACACAAACTAAAATTAAAACCTAACCTTGATGCAAAGTCATCAATAATGTCAACATATGAAATCTGCTCCCCTACTGAGTGATTGATACTAATCAGAGCCAGGTTAGTCAGCCGCCCCTGAAACATAGGTGACCTCAGGTATGACTTGATCAAGTTTTGAAAAGCTCCTCTCAGCTTGAGCCACAGTGACTGGCAGAGCAGTCCAAAAGTTGGGTTAGATCTCCAATAGATCTTTATCATGATCCCTACCACCCACAAATGAGTTTCTGGCTACGCTAATGGTGACTTTTGACAGAATTCTCTGAGCTCTGCAGCCATTACACTTTTCACCTCGCGCACCCCCTAGCGGCAGCTCGCGCACGCACCACACTTTGGGAATCCCTGATCTACACGACTGAAGGAAGAAATGACGTAGCAGCTGACCGCCATCTTAGATGGGTACCCACTCACATCATTGAAGTTAAAAAACCCACCCAAAATGACGGAAACAGCGCCATGTTTAATGGGAAGCCATTCAACACATTGCATTCGTTAGACGGACAAGTTCCCTTGCATTTGAAGACTGAAACACCCACCCAAAATGGCGGATGGGCCATTGCTTCTCAAACGCACATGTAGCATTTACGTCTTTATTGCTATGCAGAAAAATGTTCAAGTATTGACTATTAAATAAAACGTGACAAAAATGACCCACAAAACGAATATGTCTACAACTTTGTAACATACTTCAGCAATCAATATTGAAACCGTTACATTCTTCTGCGTCAGTGCGGAGACACACGGAGCACTTACGCAGTCAATGGACAGAAATCACAACCGCTCAACAGGAAAAGGAGCAAGCACACCTTCCGTTATTTCACAATAAATCGATAACAAAAAGCGTTATTTTTTGTTTCATATGCACAGGTTTAACAACTTTTAACAACTATCAATGGCGGTTGAACTTTAAA
Organism: Nothobranchius furzeri; assembly: GCF_043380555.1. Lineage (NCBI taxonomy): Eukaryota > Metazoa > Chordata > Actinopteri > Cyprinodontiformes > Nothobranchiidae > Nothobranchius > Nothobranchius furzeri. The sequence continues at coordinate 4,364,327 of NC_091751.1, read as the reverse complement.
TGCACAAAATAAGCCATAAACACAGTTTCCACTATCAAAGTAGTCACACTTTGTGGATCCAAACACTGCTGATCTCTCAACAAAAAAGATAGGCAGATTAGCGCACTGAGCAAACACTTTCACTCTCTGTGTAACTGAATCCACACCATCCAACCAGTTAGCTTTACTCGGTTCCAAATTAAATCACAGGGATAATAAAACTGCTTGCTTAAAGATCTGCACAAGAAATTATTTATCAAAGCATTCATTACTCACCATGACAAGAAGTTATTTATCAAAGCATTCATTACTCACCATGACAAGAAGTGAACAAGATGAAAACAACTAAAAATGCTTAAAAATAAACAAACATACTAAAACAAACGACAGAGAACAAGAAACGCAACAGATAAAGATCCAAACAAACGTACGTGTGCACTCTGAGAAGTCTTACTAAAAAAGACGTTAGATGCAGTTCAAATGACACATATATAGCCAAACTGTGAGCCAATCGGCGGGATGGAAAACATCACGTGGAAAAAAACTCCCAATTAGATTGAAGTTTATTCAACACACAATGTACTATCGTCCAATCAGTAAGCCAGACTCGGAAATTTCAAAATAAACCAATCAGTTTCTTGAACGACAGACCACGTTACATCCATGTATGGTTTCGGTTTTACATGAGACCGCCCCCTCACGAAGCCGAAGATACGTGGACTCAGCTTTGATGATGATGGGCAATAGAGCTACCGCCAAAGGCTTTCGTTAGTGCTCGGTAGAACTCGGAGATTCTCGACTCCAGCACGTTTTTGGCCGTCACTCCTCACGGCCATCACGCAGACGTAACAAACATGGACGCCAGTGCGCCTACAACCAGCAGCAGCATGGATACCGGATCTCAGCAGCCAATGAATTCAGTTCGGTCTCTTCTCCAATATCCGTTCAAGAGGAGAACTATGGTGGAAAAACTTAATATCAAAGAGCTTGGACCAGATCAGCCCGACGTAAAGATAAGCCAGCAGGAGGAGGAGAGAGGTAAACTGTACACACGAGGCTTCGGGAAGGCTTGGCTAGCTGGATGCAATCACGCTAATGCGTTATTTTGCTTTCCAAACGACTGTGACAGATGAGGCATGGATTGAGTCAGGAGTTACGGACATGAAACATTTTTCTGAGAAGGTGAAGAAACATGAGTTATCCCGGTCACACATGGACAACACGGTGAAGCTAGCTATGCTAGGCAGAGCTAACATAGCCATGCAGATAGAGACGAGGGACGCAGGCTTGCAGTGAATAAACACAATGAAGAAGTGGATCAGAACCGGCACATTTTGTCCAAGAGAGAGTTGTCAACACAGTGTATGAGCACAAGGATGACCTCCTCAGATTTTTCCAGATGATCAGAGACTCGGATGACTTTAATCCAGTCACTGAGAGAGAGGCAGGAGGCTTTGTGAGACTGCTGGAGGAAGATTACGGCTTTCTGCTGGCATTGTGTCACAAGATCATGCCACATGTGGACAGCTGCAGAAGAGGAACATTGACTCTGTCTCCATCACAGGGGTCATCCAGAGCTTCACCAACAGCATGCAAAAGATCAGGTACATACTTGTTTATTTAATATTATTCTGATTAAATTCTCCAGTATGTTAGTTTCACAAACAGTAATGTGGATGTGGACCATATATGGTCATGTTATTTTATGTGCAATTTAATGCAGTATTTTTCAACCTTGGTCCGCAAGGCAGCGTGCCAGTAGTCAGACATACGTGGATTAATCCCTTTGTCCAGTAATGTAAGACAGGAAATAAAAGAGCTGTGCTTAATTCAAGAAATAGTGAAGTTGTGCACAAAACTCAAAAAGCACAAGTTTGTTTAAAAAAAAATAGCACAGCCCCAACAAAAATATTTTTCACCAGCCGCCACTGCTGGCAAGTGACACCTTTTTTCAAGCGTATCTGTTGGATGGCCTGGCCAGGTGTAACGAAGACCATGTCAGCAGAAGGGAGATAAGAGCCTCACCCCTAAAGCAGCCTCCTGAGGCATGCTGCAAACCAGCTGTCACAGGAAGTTCTCGGGAAGAGCTGTGTGAATTACACAGGGCCACAGGCGTACACAGGTGTGTTACCTGAGCTGATGCACGAGTCAGAGGAGACGAAGTTCAGCTTTGACCAAGCTCTGATTAGATTAATATTTCATGCTAGCTAATTAAAAGTCAACAATGTGTTTGTTTGCTGAAATTGTGTCGTGACAGTGACTTACAGTTAAAACAAACGTTAATTAAAGTTAAAGTTAATTTTTGATTGATTGCTTTCAGGGAAACTCATTGGGGTCAAGTATATCTACGACCAAACAGGAGATGTTCTTGAGGACCGCAGAGTGGCAAATGCAGCATTGGAGACAGAGGACGTAGCTGTGGCAGAAGATGAGGACTTTGAAGAGTCTGAGGATTTTGTGGATCTCACAGTTCCCATTTTGGAAACCATGCTCCAGACTCCTCAACCTGCCTGTTCACATGACTTCTTGACATCACCTGCATCTGAACCCTTCCTAGAGATAGCATCTGTAGAAGTTAAACATGCTCCTGTGGATGCAATAAAAGAAAGTGAGTGATGTTCATGCCCAAATATCACATAGATGGGAAAGTCAAGATGGATTCTTTTATTATGTAAAGTCACATGACATAAGTGACTTTAGAACCAGGTTACTGATTAATTTTGTTCTATGAACCTGTGTCTGAAAGTGTGTGTGTGTGTGTTTAATAAAAGGTTTTGATACTAATGTTAAGCTGCATCTCCATCAAGGCTGCCTGATTTCCACTCTGATGACACCTGCTCCAGGGACATCAAGGAGACAGGTAAGTTAGATATGATTTTGCTACTTTTGCCCATTTTTTTTATTATAAATACGTGACAAACAACATTTAGGACTCCGTTGGCCCCGACAACACATAAGGTTTCAGAGCTGTGCAGAATTTGACTGAAGCACTCTTCAGTCTGAGAGAGCACAGCCTGGCTCTCACCCTTGAAGACTCCAATAACATTGTCGGTCTTTGGAAAAGATTGTCAAAGCACAAGAAGGAGCGCACCGTTTTTTAACCACGCCACCAAACAACCCTGAACAAAGGCCGTTTTAGAGCAACAAAAAAAATCGTTGCACCAGGCGTTGAGTCGACAAAACGGTATATTGCTCACAGCTGTTCAGCCACTGATGCATATTCTTCTACAGATCTTGCCTGAGTCCATTTCTCTTACTTTTGTCCTCCTAGGTTCTATTCTGGAGCACGCATTCCTGGACAGTGCCCGGATTGTTGAAGCCCTTTTTGTCCAGCTCTGCATGGCTTACCCAAACCCAAAGACAGTGGAAGGTGTGGCATTTTCAAGGTGGACCCTCATCATTCGTACTTACAAGCACATTAGAGAGTGCATCCTGAACAACATCACAATCATGGAGGAGACTTCCATACAGTTGCCAGAAGTCAACAAAACAACCCTCACACCGTGGTGAGTTAAAACTGTGTCATAATGAATAATGATGGACTCAAATTAGCTGACCCAGAGACAAACTGAATAACTTAAAGAAGATTTATTCACAAGCGAGATACACAAAAAGTACTCCACAGGAGGATCAGTGGAGTAATGATAATTCACTTGTAGTGCTCACTCCACTGGAGGTACGGTCTGCTCAGGGGGGTGTGAGAGAGAAGGGTGAAGATTAGATGGATCCACAAATTAATTGTAATCTTTAAAGGGGTCAAAGGATGGTAGCCTACCACAACACCACATTCCACCATGCTGCAGCACCTGACCAGGAAACATCCACGTGTAAATGTCACTTCTGCAAGCCGACTCGGGGGTCCGCTATATATTCTGCGGACGCTGTGCGACTTTCTCGTTTGTAGCACTCAGTTTCAGCTCACACTGTGCGTCTGGTAGCAACACGTCGTATCTAAAAATGTGCTAAAAATAGCAGTTTTTACACAACACGTCGGACTTTTTATTGCGTTGTTATTGATGTCTGTTGCTCCTCGAGATTGTTGCAGGAGGACACAGTTATTTATGAGACTGGCGGAGGAAAACGAAAAAGTAAATAAATGTTTAGGGATGGGTACCGAATTCTGTACTTTTTAAGGTAACAACCGAATTCCACAGTACCGAACGAGCACCGATTCACTTCATTTGAAACGGTGCCTCGTTTCGGTACCCGTCCTTCATAACGAGAACTTGCCTAGACAGCTGCGCATGCGCAAGAGCGTTATGTCATCGGTCGCTGCAAGCGAGTTGTAAACAGCAGCATGGTGAAACCAGCAACAACAATCTAAGTGAGACATCCTCATCTTAATCTGCTCCGGTAGGTAAATAAAATGTTTAAGATAACGTTAACTTGATTTGTTAGCTTCCGTTTCACTAATGGTGCGTTCGCTTTCTCCTCGGAACTCCAAAATTCCAACTAGAAGAACATGAGCGCGCTCTAAAGTTTGGCTTCACTTTACTAAATGCGACGGGTGATTGGGTGAAGATGAAACCAGCGACAACGATTTAAGTGTGAGGCATCATCGTTTAAATCTGCTCCAGCAGTTAAATAAACTGTTTAAGATAATGTTAGCTTGATATGTTAGCTTCCATTGCCACCATTGTTATCATCTAATGGTGCGTTCGCTTTCTCCTCGGAAATTCTAACTTCCCAGTAGGAAAAATCAATGAAAAAGGACGGCAAAAGGAATGAAGATACACAGTAAATTTAGTTCACAGTAAAGATGTTTGCTTCAGTTTAATTATCAACTTATAAAACTACAAGGACGATGTTAAAATACAAACAGTTGTATGTTATTTATCGTGACATTTATCAAATATGGTTATAAATTAAGAAAAATATATACTAAATTATAAATGAGAATTAAAAATATTAAACACTCAAAAGTATCGAAAACTGGTACCGTTAAGTACCGGTATCGATTCGTAGGTACCGGGAATTAGTACCGAATCGATTCAAATACCAAAGGTACCCATCCCTACGCGGCAAACATGCTTTCTCAACAATCCTTGTTATTGTGTGAAAAAAGTGTAGAAATTAAAACGGACGTGTGTTAATAGGCAAACAGCTGGCGAGCCGTGTTTGAGCATGCGCCGTGAACGGTTCTGGTGCTGGCAGATTCTCTCACGAGGGGAAAATCGGCTCAGGTTGCATACTTATTTTTTGCACAGGCATTTGTTTACTGTGAAGTAAAGTTGAAGTGCTGAAGTTTTGAAAACTAATTCTGAATAAAACTTGAAAAATAACTGGCAATTGCTTGCTCATTTTAAGAGGTCTTTCATATTTTATAACATGCTATTTGATTTAATGATTTACAAAAGCAAAAGAGTTGAGTACTCGATTAATCGATAAAAGATTCGATAGAGTTCTCGATTACAAAAATATTCGATAGCTGCAGCCCTAAATTAAATAACCACGAATTTAACATTCATCAAAATGATGAGCGCCATTTAAAGGATTCAGTTTATGCACAACTTTAGTAGAAATGAGGTGTACCATGACATCTAAAGAGCTGCTGTTGACAGTATTCTGAAGCTTCATGTTTTCCAAGAGCGTTAATATGTAACCTTTTGTCTTGACCATTGAATTAGTCCATCTGGCCTTTAACTGAACATTTGCATTGAAAACCCTTTCAGATTAGCCATGCAGCGGTCTTGGCCACACAAAATAGTAGAAAACCTTTTTCCACTCTAGACTCTAGGCTCTCCTCAGCCGACGTACTTCTGGTATGTGATGCATGCGCAGTTTACACCAGAACCATGATTTGAACCAGTTGAACACTACAGAGGTTTGCATTTCTTCACATTAAAACCCCCAGCTATCGAGACGTGTTAAGCAAGCTGGCGCTTCTTATTAATTTTCGACCAAGGCACAGCTTCACACCTCCTTTCTGTCTGATGTAATAATAGGACGCCAAGTTCATAAAAATAGCATCACATATTTAAATATAATTAGGCACAGATGAATCAAATAATCTATAATCAATAAGCCATCAATTTTGAACTGAGAAGACCAACTATAATTAACATGAAGCCGTTTTGAACTGTACCATCTGATGAAATGCTTATCCTGCTCAGTGTGCTATTTAAATTCTAGCTTGTCAAGGGAAAGAGCCTTTGATCAACCGTTCAAGGAGGAAAAGACAGGAAAAGAAAAGCTTTTGCAAAACATCATTACATATTCAACATTTCCTGAGCATTTAATGTGATAATCTTTTTTTTCTTAACTAAACTGATGTTTTCTAGCAGGGGACTTCAGATTAAATAACAAACACAAGTTAAACCTGTTCCTAACTCAATCTACCTGCTGCTGGAGTTTATTACATGTCCACCTGAGGGAGCTAGAGCTGCATCAGTGCATTTAGTGTGTACGAAATATTAGAGATTGTGATGACCTTGTTATTTACCTGCTAAGAGACTGTAGTTAAAACCTCATGGCGATTTCTGGCGTGACGCTGTGACCTTACGTTTGACTGTAACTTCCACAAACAGCCTCCGATTTGCCCGAGACTGAACATCACATCACCAGTGTGGTAAAGATAGAGTATCTCCTAGTGGTGAGACGTGGAATGGTGGGCTCAGAGGGGATGCTGAGTCAGGGTGAGGTGTGGACGAGGAGGCCGTTCACGGTTTCTGGTGTCGGGGTGGTTGACTTTCTGTTCTTCCAGACGTGCCCTGGTGCCCCCGGCTGCCGGCCAGGATGGAGAAGCGCGGAGCTGGGTTTGGAGAGTGTCGGGGATGGAGCGGGGGGGTGCGGAAGGAGGGCGAGCAGCTTCGCTGCGAGGGCCGAACGACGCTGCTTGCAGCTTTAATTAGGCCCGAGCAGTGAAGCTGCGAAGGCCTATTGTATCTGCTCCGTTTATTCTTTTTTTTTTTTCTTTTTTTTTTTTTTTTTTCTTTTTCTTCCGCGTCTTTGGGTGGCCTTTAGGGGGTCTTAGCATATCCAAAAACTCACCAAATTCTGGCCCAATATAGAAAGTGCGTGAAATTTACGTATTTCACTGGCAACGTGAACGTTGGTACAAAAATGTTTCGACAGCGCCCCCTAGAAAATTAAAAATACCCCTCTGCTTTGACCTTTTTTCATAGTAGAACGATGAAATTTGGTACACTTGTAGAACTCAACAATACGCACAGAAAAGCCTCTTGCACCCATGGTCAATATCAAACAGGAAGTCGGCCATTTTGGACTAAAGTGGCCATTTTGACCCCGTTTTGGCCATTTCTAGGGTCTACATTTGGTTGAACAGTTTGGTCATTTTTCGCACGATTGTCTCAAAAATAGTGTGCGATCGAACAGAAGCGATGGATGAATCAAATGAGCAAATAAAATTGACTTTTCGTAAATACTGAAGGGGCGGGGCCAAGCCTCAAAGTTCAAGCACTCGCCAAAAAAATTCAAATTGCTTTAATTTCATAAATGAAAGAATTACAGTTAAAGTAATTATCTATGGACAATCGGCATCGCCCCCCAAAGACAAATGAATGGTCGATTGATGATGTCACATAAGCACCGCCCCCTCAGGCCTTAAAAGGTCAAGTTTTACTGGGAAATTTTCCAAAATTCGCCCTTTCAACTAATCACCCCAAATTTGTAGCAGTTAACTGAAGACAAGTTGGGGTTGCTTGGCGTCACTTTATGGGAGTTTTCTGCAGAAGGCGGGGCTGTGGCGGCGCGGCGAAGTCAGGCGTACCGATGTGGCCTTACGTTTGCCTCCCATTTCGTCATTTCTAGAGGTATCGCCACAAAACCTCTTGGGAGTGATCCTAGTTCGGCCCCCCACAAAATGTGATGTGAACATCCAGTGGGCGTGGCCTATTTTCTGAAATAGCGCCCCCTAGGACCATTAAAACTGTCAGCCCCAAGTCATGCTTTGACTGAGGAGTACGAAATTTGGTTTCCTAATGTGGTGTCTCAGGACCTACAAAAAAGTCTCTTGGAGCCAAGTGCAAAGTCGCACAGGAAGTCGGCCATTTTGGTCCAAGTACTCGATTTAGTGGTTTTCGCACACGTTGTTTGGAGAGTGATGCTCCATCGCCCTTTTCACCAATCGCCTTCAAACTTCTGCTATACACTCTTAAGACATAAAGGAAAAAATTCAACCGTCGGATTTTAAATAAGTATAAAGGTGTGGGCGTGGCTAAGCCTCAAACTTTGACCTGTCGCCACGCCACTCTGTTTTTCACAGCTCCCTATTGGACTCCTTTTAACCAATCGCCAGCAATCACTGGCAAGTAGCAGCAGACAAGTTGAGGACACTTGGTCTTTAGTCCTGGCAGGTTTCGAATAAAGGCGAGGCTTTGGGAGCATGGCGAAATTCGCCATCACGCCATGGCAATAAGTTTGCCTCTCATTTCTTCAGTTATCGTGCCATTGCCACAAAATGTCTGGTGAGTGATCCTAGTCTGACCCCCAATAGAACTGGACAGCTGTAATTTGTGGGCGTGGCCTATTTTCTGAAATAGCGCCCCCTAGGAACAATAAAACTGCCAGCCACAAGCCATGCTTTGACTGAGGAGTACGAAAATTGGTACACTAATGTGGTGTCTCAGGCCCTACAAAAAAGTCTCTTGGAGCCAAGAGCAAAGTCGCACAGGAAGTCGGCCATTTTGGTCCAAGTACTCGATTTAGTGGTTTTCGCACACATTGTTTGGATAAGGATTCCCCATCACCCTTTTCAACAATCACCTTCAAACATCTGCTATACACTCTTAAGACATAGATGAAAAAATTCAACCGTCGGATTTTAAATAAGTATAAAGATGTGGGCGTGGCTAAGCCTCAAACTTTGACCTGTCGCCACGCCACTCTTATTTTCACAGCTCCCTATTGGACTCCTTTTAACCAATCACCAGCAAACACTGGCAAATAGCAGCAGACAAGTTGAGGTCACTTGGTTTATAGTACTGGCAGGTTTCGAATAAAGGCGGGGCTTTGGGAGCATGGCGAAATTTGCCATCACGCCATGGAAATACGTTTGTCTCTCATTTCTTCAGTCATTGTGACATCGCCACACAAGTTCTGAAGAGTGATCCTACTCTGACCCCTAATAGAATTGGACAGCTGAAGTTTGTGGGCGTGACCTATTTTCTGAAACACCGCCCCCTAGGACCATTAAAACAGTCAGCCCCAAGCCATGCTTTGACTGAGGATCACAAAATTTGGCACACTAATGTAGTGTATCAGGACCTACAAAAAAGTCTCTTGGAGCCAAGAGCAATGTCCTACAGGAGGTCGGCCATTTTGGTCCAAGTACTCAATTTAGTGTTTTTCGCACACGTTATTAGGAGAATGATATCTCCTCGCCCTTTCCACCGATCACCTTCAAACTTCTGCTATATACTCTTAGGACATAGAGGAAAAAATTCAACCGTCGGATTTTAAATAAGTATAAAGGTGTGGGCGTGGCTAAGCCTCAAACTTTGACCAGTCGCCATTACCTTATTTGACTTAACAACTCCCATGTGCATGATCAGATCAATTTCATACTTTGTCTATGTGATCACTGACCACATCTGAAGACAGTGACAATGTGGACAGCTGACATCACCTAAGCCCCGCCCCCTGACTACAGGAAGTCTATTGTTTTATGGTGAACTGCCCATATTTGTCCCCTCTAATTTAGTCAAGATGACTCTAAGGTCATGCACTGTCTTCATGATGTTGTAATGACCATTCAGATCTGATAGCTTTTTAGAAAGTGAGGGGCTTTGATTCCATGGCGATTTCTGGCGTGACGCTGTGACCTTACGTTTGACTGTAACTTCCACAATCAGCCTCCGATTTGCCCGAGACTGAACATCACATCACCAGTGTGGTAAAGATAGAGTATCTCCTAGTGGTGAGACATGTAATGGTGGGCTCAGAAGGGATGCTGAGTCAGGGTGAGGTGTGGACGAGGAGGCCTTTTACTGTTTCCGGTGTCGGGGTGGCTGACTTTCTGTTCCGCCAGGCATGCCCTGGTGCCCTCGGCTGCCGGCCAGGATGGAAAAGCGCGGAGCCGGGTTTGGAGAGCGTCGGGGATGGAGCGGAGGGGGTGCAGAAGGAGGGCGAGCAGCTTCGCTGCGAGGGCCGAACGACGCTGCTTGCAGCTTTAATTAGGCCCGAGCAGCGAAGCGCTGCGAAGGCCTATTGTATCTGCTCCGTTTATTATTTTTTTATTTTTTCTTTCTTTTTTTTTCTTTTTTCTTTTTTTTTTCTTCCGCGTCTTTGGACAGCCTTTAGGGGGTCTTAGCATATCCAAAAACTCACCAAATTCTGGCCCAATATAGAAAGTGCGTGAAATTTACGTATTTCACTGGCAACGTGAAAGTTGGTATAAAAATGTTGCAACAGCGCCCCCTGGAAAATTAAAAATACCCCTCCGCATTGACCTTTTTTCATAGTAGAGTGATGAAATTTGGTACACCTGTAGAACTGAACAATACGCACAGAAAAGCCTCTTGCACCCATGGTCAATATCAAACAGGAAGTCGGCCATTTTGGACTAAAGTGGCCATTTTTACCCCGTTTTGGCCATTTCTAGGCTCTATATTTGGTTGAACAGTTTGGTCATTTTTCGCACGATTGTCTCAAAAATAGTGTGCGATCGAACAGAAGCGTTCGACGAATCAAATGAGAAAATAAAATTGACTTTTCGTAAATGCTGAAGGGGCGGGGCCAGGCCTCAAAGTTCGAGCACTCGCCAAAAAAATTCAAATTGCTATAATTTCATAAATGAAAGAATTACAGTTAAAGTAATTTTCTATGGACAATCGTCATCACCCCCCGAAGACAAATGAATGGTTGATTGATGATGTCACATAAGCCCCGCCCCCTCAGGCCTTAAAAGGTCAAGTTTTACTGGGAAATTGTCCAAAATTCGCCCTTTCAACTAATCACCCCATATTTGTAGCAGGTAACTGAAGACAAGTTGGGATTGCTTGGCGTCACTTTATGGGAGTTTTCTCCAGAAGGCGGGGCTGTGGCGGCGCGGCGAAGTCAGGCGTACCGATGTGGCCTTACGTTTGCCTCCCATTTCATCATTTCTTGAGATATCGCCACAAAACCTCTTGGGAGTGATCCTAGTCCGGCCCCCCAAAAAATGTGATGTGAACATCCGGTGGGCGTGGCCTATTTTATGAAATAGCGCCACCTAGGATCATTAAAACTGTCAGCCCCAAGCCATGCTTTGACTGAGGATTACGAAATTTGGTACACTAATGTGGTGTCTCAGGACCTACAAAAAAGTCTCTTGGAGCCTAGTGCAAAGTTGCACAGGAAGTCGGCCATTTTGGTCCAAGTACGCGATTTACTGGTTTTCGCACACGTTGTTTGGACAGTGATGCTCCATCGCCCTTTTCACCAATCGCCTTCACACTTCTGCTATATACTCTTAAGACATAGATGAAAAAATTCAACCGTCGGATTTTAAATAAGTATAAAGGTGTGGGCGTGGCTAAGCCTCAAACTCTGACCTGTCGCCACGCCACTCTTTTTTTCACAGCTCCCTATTGGACTCATTTTATCCAATCACCACCAAACAGTGGCAAATAGCAGCAGACAAGTTGAGGTCACTTGGTCTATAGTACTGGCAGGTTTCGAATAAAGGCGGGGCTTTGGGAGCATGGCGAAATTCGCCATCACGCCATGGAAATACGTTTGTCTCTCATTTCTTCAGTCATTGTGACATTGCCACACAATTTCTGATGAGTGATCCTACTCTGACCCCTAATATAATTGGACAGTTGAAGTTTGTGGGCGTGGCCTATTTTCCGAAACAGTGCCCCCTAGGACCATTAAAACAGTCAGCCCCAAGCCATGCTTTGACTGAGGATCACAAAATTTGGCACACTAATGTAGTGTCTCAGGACCTACAAAAAAGTCTTTTGGAGCCAAGCGCAATGTCGCACAGGAGGTCGGCCATTTTGGTGCAATTACTCAATTTAGTGGTTTTCGCACACGTTATTAGGAGAATGATATCTCCTCGCCCTTTCCACCGATCACCTTCAAACTTCTGCTATATACTCTTAAGACATAGAGGAAAAAATTCAACCGTCGGATTTTCAATAAGTATAAAGGTGTGGGCGTGGCTAAGCCTCAAACTTTGACCAGTCGCCATTACTTAATTTGACTTAATAACTCCCATGTGCATGATCAGATCAATTTCATACTTTGTCTGTGTGATCACTGACCACATCTGAAGACAGTGACAATGTGGACAGCTGACATCACCTAAGCCCCGCCCCCTGACTACAGGAAGTCTATTGTTTTATGGTGAACTGCCCATATTTGTCCCCTCTAATTTAGTCAAGATGACACTAAGGTCATGCACTGTCTTCATGATGTTGTAATGACCATTCAGATCTGATAGCTTTTCAGAAAGTGAGGGGCTTTGATGCCATGGCGATTTCTGGCGTGACGCTGTGACCTTACGTTTGACTGTAACTTCCACAAACAGCCTCCGATTTGCCCGAGACTGAACATCACATCACCAGTGTGGTAAAGATAGAGTATCTCCTAGGGGTGAGACATGTAATGGTGGGCTCAGAAGGGATGCTGAGTCAGGGTGAGGTGTGGATGAGGAGGCCTTTCACGGTTTCCGGTGTTGGGGTGGCTGACTTTCTGTTCCGCCAGGCGTGCCCTGGTGCCCTCGGCTGCCGGCCAGGATGGAGAAGCGCGGAGCTGGGTTTGGAGAGCGGAGGGGATGGAGCGGAGGGGGTGCGGAAGGAGGGCGAGCAGCTTCGCTGCGAGGGCCGAACGACGCTGCTTGCAGCTTTAATTAGGCCCGAGCAGCGAAGCGCTGCGAAGGCCTATTGTATCTGCTCCGTTTCTTTTTCTTTTTTTTTCTTCCGCGTCTTTGGACGGCCTTTAGGGGGTCTTAGCATATCCAAAAAGTCACCAAATTCTGGCCCAATATAGAAAGTGCGTGAAATTTACGTATTTCACTGTCAACGTGAAAGTTGGTATAAAAATGTTTCAACAGCGCCCCCTGGAAAATTAAAAATACCCCTCCGCATTGACCTTTTTTCATAGTATAGTGATGAAATTTGGTACACCTGTAGAACTCAACAATACGCACAGAAAAGCCTCTTGCACCCATGGTCAATATCAAACAGGAAGTCGGCCATTTTGGACTAAAGTGGCCATTTTTACCCCGTTTTGGCCATTTCTAGGCTCTATATTTGGTTGAACAGTTTGGTCATTTTTCGCACGATTGTCTCAAAAATAGTGTGCGATCGAACAGAAGCGATGGACAAATCAAATGAGAAAATAAAATTGACTTTTCGTAAATACTGAAGGGGCGGAGTCAGGCCTCAAAGTTCGAGCATTCGCCAAAAAAATTCAAATTGCTATAATTTCATAAATGAAAGAATTACAGTTAAAGTAATTTTCTATGGACAATCGTCATCGCCCCCCGAAGACAAATGAATGGTTGATTGATGATGTCACATAAGCCCCACCCCCTCAGGCCTTAAAAGGTCAAGTTTTACTGGGAAATTGTCCAAAATTCGCCCTTTCAACTAATCACCCCATATTTGTAGCAGGTAACTGAAGACAAGTTGGGGTTGCTTGGCGTCACTTTATGGGAGTTTTCTCCAGAAGGCGGGGCTGTGGCGGCGTGGCGAAGTCAGGCGTACCGACGTGGCCTTACGTTTGCCTCCCATTTTGTCATTTCTAGATATATTGCCACAAAACCTCTTGTGAGTGATCCTAGTCCGGCCCCCCAAAAAATTTGATGTGAACATCCGGTGGGCGTGGCCTATTTTCTGAAATAGCGCCCCCTAGGACCATTAAAACTGTCAGCCCCAAGCCATGCTTTGACTGAGGATTTCGAAATTTGGTACACTAATGTGGTGTCTCAGGACCTACAAAAAAGTCTCTTGGAGCCAAGTGCAAAGTTGCACAGGAAGTCAGCCATTTTGGTCCAAGTACGCGATTTACTGGTTTTCGCACACGTTGTTTGGAGAGTGATGCTCCATCGCCCTTTTCACCAATCGCCTTCAAACTTCTGCTATATACTCTTAAGACATAAAGGAAAAAATTCAACCGTCGGATTTTAAATAAGTATAACGGTGTGGGCGTGGCTAGGCCTCAAACTTTGACCTGTCGCCACGCCACTCTTTTTTTCACAGCTCCCTATTGGACTCCTTTTACCCAATCACCAGCAATCTCTGGCAAATAGCAGCTGACAAGTTGAGGTCACTTGGTCTCCAATACTGGAAGCTTTTGAAAAAAGACGGGGCTTTGGGAGCATGGCGAAATTCGCCATCACGCCATGGCAATACGTTTGCCTCTCATTTCTTCAATTATCGTGACATCGCCACAAAATGTCTGGTGAGTGATCCGAGTCTGACCCCCAATAGAATTGGACAGCTGAAGTTTGTGGGCGTGGCCTATATTCTGAAATAGCGCCCCCTAGGACCATTAAAACTGTCAGCCCCAAGCCAAGGTTTGACTGAGGATTACGAAATTTGGTACACTAATGTGGTGTCTCAGGACCTACAAAAAAGTCTCTTGGAGCCAAGTGCAAAGTCGCACAGGAAGTCGGCCATTTTGGTCCAAGTGCGCAATTTAGTGGTTTTCACACACGTTGTTTGGAGAGTGATGCTCCGTCGCCCTTTTCACCAATCGCCTTCAAACTTCTGCTATATACTCTTAAGACATAGAGGAAAAAATTCAACCGTCGGATTTTAAATAAGTATAAAGGTGTGGGCGTGGCTAAGCCTCAAACTTTGACCTTTCGCCACGCCACTCTTTTTTTCACAGCTCCCTATTGGACTCCTTTTAACCAATTACCAGGAATCTGTGGTAAATAGCAGCAGACAAGTTGAGGTCACTTGGTCTCCAGTACTGGAAGGTTTTGAAAAAAGGCGGGGCTTTGGGAGCATGGCGAAATTCGCCATCACGCCATGGAAATACGTTTGCCTCTCATTTCTTCATTTATCGTGATATCACCTCGAAATTTGTTGTGAGTGATCCTAGTCTGACCCCCAATAGAAATGGTCAGCTTAAGTTTGTGGGCGTGGCCTATTTTCTGAATTAGCGCCCCCTAGGACCAATAAAACTGTCAGCCCCAAGCCATGCTTTGACTGAGGATTACGAAATTTGGTACACTAATGTGGTGTCTTAGGTCCTACAAAAAAGTCTCTTGGAGCAAAGTGCAAAGTCGCACAGGAAGTCGGCCATTTTGGTCCAAGTACTCGATTTAGTGGTTTTCGCACACGTTGTTTGGAGAGTGATGCTCCGTTGCCCTTTTCACCAATCGCCTTCAAACTTCTGCTATATGCTCTTAAGACATAGAGGAAAAAATTCAACCGTCGGATTTTAAATAAGTATAAAGGTGTAGGCGTGGCTAAGCCTCAAACTTTGACCTGTCGCCACGCCACTCTTTTTTTCACAGCTCCTTACTGGACACCTTTTACCCAATCACCAGGAATCTCTGGCAAAGATCAGCAGACAAGTTGAGGTCACTTGGTCTCCAGTACTGGCAGGTTATGAAAAAAGGCGGGGCTTTGGGAGCATGGCGAAATTCGCCATCACGCCATGGAAATACGTTTGTCTCTCATTTCTTCATTTATCGTGATATCCCCTCGAAATTTGTTGTGAGTGATCCTAGTCTGATCCCAAATAGAAATCGACAGCTGAAGTTTGTGGGCGTGGCCTAATTTTTGAAATAGCGCCCCCTAGGACCATTAAAACTGTTAGCCCCAAGCCATGCTTTGATTGAGCATTACGAAATTTGGTAAACTAATGTGGTGTCTCAGGACCTACAAAAAAGTCTCTTGGAGCCAAGTGCAAAGTCGCACAGGAAGTCGGCCATTTTGGTCCAAGTGCGCGATTTAGTGGTTTTCACACACGTTGTTTGGAGAGTGATACTCCGTCGCCCTTTTCACCAATCACTTTCAAACTTCTGCTATATAGTCTTAAGACATAGAGGAAAAAATTCAACCGTCGGATTTTAAATAAGTATAAAGGTGTGGGCGTGGCTAAGCCTCAAACTTTGACCTTTCGCCACGCCACTCTTTTTTTCACAGCTCCTTATTGGACTCCTTTTACCCAATCACCAGGAATCTCTGGTAAATAGCAGCAGGCAAGTTGAGGTCACTTGGTCTCCAGTACTGGAAGGTTTTGCAAAAAGGCGGGGCTTTGGGAGCATGGCGAAATTCGCCATCACGCCATGGAAATACGTTTGCCTCTCATTTCTTCATTTATCGTGATATCACCTCGACCATTGTTGTGAGTGATCCTAGTCTGACCCCCAATAGAAAAGGTCAGCTTAAGTTTGTGGGCGTGGCCTATTTTCTGTATTAGCGCCCCCTAGGACCATTAAAACTGTCAGCCCCAAGCCATGCTTTGACTGAGGATTACGAAATTTGGTACACTAATGTGGTGTCTCAGGACCTACAAAAAAGTCTCTTGGAGCCAAGTGCAAAGTCGCACAGGAAGTCGGCCATTTTGGTCCAAGTGCGCGATTTAGTGGTTTTCACACACGTTGTTTGGAGAGTGATGCTCCGTCGCCCTTTTCACCAATCGCCTTCGAGCTTCTGCTATATACTCTTAAGACATAGAGGAAAAAATTCAACCGTCGGATTTTAAATAAGTATAAAGGTGTGGGCGTGGCTAAGCCTCAAACTTTGACCTTTCGCCACGCCACTCTTTTTTTCACAGCTCCCTATTGGACTCCTTTTACCCAATCACCTGGAATCTCTGGTAAATAGCAGCTGACAAGTTGAGGTCACTTGGTCTACAGTACTGGCAGGTTTTGAAAAAAGGCGGGGCTTTGGGAGCATGGCGAAATTCGCCATCACGCCATGGCAATACGTTTGCCTCTCATTTCTTCAATTATCGTGACATCGCCACAAAATGTCTGGTGAGTGATCCTAGTCTGACCCCCAATAGAAATGGGCATCTGAGATTTGTGGGCGTGGCCTATATTCTGAAATAGCGCCCCCTAGGACCATTAAAACTGTCAGCCCCAAGACAAGGTTTGACTGAGGATTACGAAAATTGGGACACTCATGTAGGGTCTCTGGCCCTACAAAAAAGTCTCTTGGAGCCAAGCGCAATTTCGCAAAGGAGGTCGGCCATTTTGGTCCAAGTACTCGATTTAGTGGTTTTCGCACACGTTGTTTGGACATTGATGGCCCGTTGCCCTTTACACCGATCACCTTCAAACTTATGCTATGTACTTTTAAGTCAAAGGGGAAAAAATTCAACCGTCGGATTTTAAATAAGTATAAAGGTGTGGGCGTGGCTAAGCCTCAAACTTTGACCTTTCGCCATGACATTACTTGACTTAATAACTCCCATGTGCATGATCAGATCTAATTCAAACTTTGTCTGTGTGATCACTGACCACATCTCAAGACAACGACAATGTGGACAGCTGACATCACCTAAGCCCCGCCCCCTGACAACAGGAAGTCTATTGTTTTATGGTGAAATGCCCATATTTGTCCCCTCTAATTTAATGAAAATGACACTCAGGTCATACAGTGTCTTCATGATGTTTTAAAGACCATTCAGATCTGATAGCTTTCCAGAAAGGGAGGGGCTTTGATGCCATGGTGAATGCTGGCGTGACGCCATGACCTTACATTTGACTGTAACTTCCACAAACGGCCTCCGATTTGCCCGAAACTGAATATGGCAATGAACAATCATGCCCTTTAGCCAATGAGGCACAAACGGTTGGTGAATGTTATATAATGTCACCAAAGCTGACCTCAATGGGACTTTTCTGTAGTTGGTCACAGCGCCACCTAGATAACGTTATCCTTCGATAACTTTAAAAAACATGGTCAGAATAGCATTAAAGTTGGTCACTGTCATCACACCACCAGTGTGGTAAAGATAGAGGATTCCCTAGTGGTGAGACATAAAATATAATGGTGGGCTCAAAGGGGATGCTGAGTCAGGGTGAGTTGCGGACAAGGTGGCCGTTAGCAGTTTCTGGTGTTGGGGTGGTCGACGTTTGTGTTCTGCGGACGTGCCCTGGTGCCCCGGGCTGCCGGCCAGGCCGGAGTGGCGCGGAGCTGCGAGGGCCGAACGACGCTGCTTGCAGCTTTAATTTTTTTTTCTTTCTTTCTTTCTTTTTCTTCCGCGTCTTTGGATGGCCTTTAGGGGGTCTTAGCATATCCAAAAAGTCACCAAATTCTGGCCCAATATAGAAAGTGCGTGAAATTTAAGTATTTCACTGGCAACGTGAAAGTTGGTAAAAAAATGTTTCAACAGCGCCCCCTGGAAAATTAAAAATACACCTCCGCTTTGACCTTTTTTCATAGTAGAGTGATGAAATTTTGTACACTTGTAGAACTCAACAATACGCACAGAAAAGCCTCTTGCACCCATGGTCAATATCAAACAGGAAGTCGGCCATTTTGGACTAAAGTGGCCATTTTGACCCCGTTTTGGCCATTTCTAGGGTCTATATTTGGTTGAACAGTTTGGTCATTTTTCGCACGATCGTCTCAAAAATAGTGTGCGATCGAACAGAAGCGATGGACGATTAAAATGAGATAATAAAATTGAATTTTTGTAAATACTGAAGGGGCGGGACCAGGCCTCAAAGTTCGAGCACTCGCCAAAAAAATTCAAATTGGTATAGATTCATAAATGAAAGAATTACAGTTAAAGAAATGTTCTATGGACAATCGTCGTCGCCCTCCGAAGACAAATGAATGG
This sequence comes from Nothobranchius furzeri, assembly GCF_043380555.1. Lineage (NCBI taxonomy): Eukaryota > Metazoa > Chordata > Actinopteri > Cyprinodontiformes > Nothobranchiidae > Nothobranchius > Nothobranchius furzeri. Next base: position 4,345,646 of record NC_091751.1, on the reverse strand, counting down.
TCGATTGATGATGTCACATAAGCCCCGCCCCCTCAGGACTTAAAAGGTCAAGTTTTACTGGGAAATTTTCCAAAATTCGCCCTTTCCAATAATCACCCCAAATTTGTAGCGGGTAACTGAAGACAAGTTGGGGTTGCTTGGCGTCACTTTATGGGAGTTTTCTCCAGAAGGCGGGGCTGTGGCAGCGCGGCGAAGTCAGGCATACCGCTTAGGCCTTACGTTTGCCTCCCATTTCGTCATTTCTAGAGATATCGCCACGAAACTTCTTGTGAGTGATCCTAGTCTGGCCCCCCAAAAGATCTGATGTGAAATTCTGGTGGGCGTGGTCTATATTCTGAAATAGCGCCCTCTAGGACCATTAAAACTGACAGCCCCAAGCCATGCTTTGACTGAGGATTACGAAATTTGGTACACTAATGTGGTGTCTCAGGACCTACAAAAAAGTCTCTTGGAGCCAAGTGCAATGTCGCACAGGAAGTCGGCCATTTTTGTCCAAGTGCGCGATTTAGTGGTTTTCGCACACGTTGTTTGGAGAGTGATGCTCCGTCGCCCTTTTCACCAATCGCCTTCACACTTCTGCTATATACTCTTAAGACATAGATGAAAAAATTCAACCGTCGGATTTTAAATAAGTATAAAGGTGTGGGCGTGGCTAAGCCTCAAACTTTGACCTGTCGCCACGCCACTCTTTTTTTCACAGCTCCCTATTGGACTCCTTTTAACCAATCACCACCAAACAGTGGCAAATAGCAGCAGACAAGTTGAGGTCACTTGGTCTATAGTACTGGCAGGTTTTGAATAAAGGCGGGGCTTTGGGAGCATGGCAAAATTCGCCATCACGACATGGAAATACGTTTGTCTCTCATTTCTTCAGTCATTGTGACATCGCCACACAAGTTCTGATGAGTGATCCTACTCTGACCCCTAATAGAATTGGACAGCTGAAGTTTGTGGGCGTGGCCTATTTTCTGAAACAGCGCCCCCTAGGACCATTAAAACAGTCAGCCCCAAGCCATGCTTTGACTGAGGTTCACAAAATTTGGCACACTAATGTAGTGTATCAGGACCTACAAAAAAGTCTCTTGGAGCCAAGCGCAATGTCGCACAGGAGGACGGCCATTTTGGTCCAAGTACTCAATTTAGTGGTTTTCGCACACGTTATTAGGAGAATGATATCTCCTCGCCCTTTCCACCGATCACCTTCAAACTTCTGCTATATACTCTTAAGACATAGAGGAAAAATTTCAACCGTCGGATTTTAAATAAGTATAAAGGTGTGGGCGTGGCTAAGCCTCAAACTTTGACCAGTCGCCATTACCTTATTTGACTTATCAACTCCCATGTGCATGATCAGTTCAATTTCATACTTTTGTCTGTGTGATCACTGACCACATCTGAAGACAGTGACAATGTGGACAGCTGACATCACCTAAGCCCCGCCCCCTGACTACAGGAAGTCTATTGTTTTATGGTGAACTGCCCATATTTGTCCCCTCTAATTTAGTCAAGATGACACTAAGGTCATGCACTGTCTTCATGATGCTGTAATGACCATTCAGATCTGATAGCTTTTCAGAAAGGGAGGGGCTTTGATTCCATGGCGAATTCTGTTCTGGTGGACGTTTCTGTTCCGCGGACGTGCCCTGGTGTCCCGGGCTGCCGGCCAGGAAGGGGAGCGGAGCTGGGTTTGGAGAGCGTCGGGGATGGAGCGGAGGGGGTACGGACGGAGGACGAGCAGCTTCACTGCGAGGGCCGAACGACGCTGCTTGCAGCTTTAATTTTTTTTTTCTTCCGCGTCTTTGGGTGGCCTTTAGGGGGTCTTAGCTTATCCAAAAAGTCACCAAATTCTGGCCCAATATAGAAAGTGCGTGAAATTTACGTATTTCACTGGCGATGTGAAAGTTCATAAAAAAGTGGCTGAACAGCGCCCTCTAGAAAGTGAAAAATACCCCTCTCCATAAAGCTTAGTTTATCGTACAGTTATGAAATTTGGTTTACTTGTAGTACTCAACAGTCCGCACAGAAAAGTCTCTTGCAACCATGGTCAATATCAAACAGGAAGTCGGCCATTTTGGGTTGAAATGGAGATTTTTAGCCGTTTTGGCCATTTCTAGGGTCTACATTTGGTTGAACAGTTTGGTCATTTTTCGCACGATTGTCTCAAAAATAGTGTACTATCGAACAGAAGCGATGGACGGTTCAAATGAGAAAATAAAATTGACTTTTCGTAAATACTGAAGAGGCGGGGCCAGACCTCAAAGTTCGAGCACTCGCAAAAAAAATTCAAATTGCTATAATTTCATAAATGAAAGAATTAGAGTTAAAGTAACTTTCTATGGATAATTGTCATCGCCCCCCGAAGACAAATGAATGGTCGATTGATGATGTCACACAAGCCCCGCCCCCTCAGGACTTAAAAGGTCAAGTTTTACTGGGAAATTTTCCAAAATTCGCCCTTTCGAATAATCAGCCCAAATTTGTAGCAGTTAACTGAAGAGAAGGTGGCGTTGCTTGGCGTCACTTTATGGGTGTTTTCTGCAGAAGGCGGGGCAGTGGCGGCGCGGCGAAGTCAGGCGTACCGCTTAGGCCTTACGTTTGCCTCCCATTTCGTCATTTCTAGAGATATCGCCACGACACTTCTTGGGAGTCATCCTAGTCCGGCCCCAAAAAGAATCTGATGTGAACATCCGGTGGGCGTGGCCTATTTTCTGAAATAGCGCCCCCTAGGACCATTAAAACTGTCGGCCCCAAGCCATGCTTTGACTGAGGAGTACAAAATTTGGTACACTATTGTGGTGTCTCAGGACCTACTGTTATGACCCCGGTCATAAGGAATGTTATTTCTTTTATTTTTATACTCTTTGCATTTCCAGTGTTGTTTTCAGTGTGCAGGTGCCCTTCTAGGATTGGTGGATGATGGCCAGGGGACGTTTTGACTGGAAGATCAGCTGGGACAAAGCTGTTAAAAGGAGCCTGATGAGATGCAGCTGTGTTCTTCATCCTCCACTCATTCCAATCAGCCACCATTTTGATGCTCTGTGTTTGTGTGATGCCCTTGTGCCTTTTGTGAATAGTACCTGCCGTTCGAGGATTCTGTAGGGGTGAACCGCCTTTTTTTTCTTTGCATTCCTGTTTTCTCCTGTTTTGGATAGTCAGGGAGGTAAGTTTGGTTGTCATTTATTTCCTTTAAGTTTGTAGGTCAGTTGTCATCCTGAAGTTAGAGGTGTTTTGTTTATTGTTTTGGGCATTGGTTCACCCTGAGTTATTAATCCTTCCTCGTCCTTAGTTCATCACCTTGATTTTGTGGATAAGTTATATTATTGTAATAAATTATTGTACTTGGAATTCTGGTGTGGTGGTTTGGAATTGGTGGAAGATGGAACCATTTTGATGTTACAGCCTGGCCCTCCTAGACGGGTTGTAACATTAATTGGGGGCTCGTCCTTTTTTCTGGCGTTTTGGTTGCCGTTTTGTGTCTGGTTGGTGGTTTTGTTTTGTGTGTGGGGGGAAGTGTGTGTGTGTGTTTCTGTGCTTATGGATTTTTCCATTGATCATTTTGTGGAGTCTCCTTCTTGGGCCCAGTTGGACAGTTGCACCAAGGCCGACCTGCTCATTGTTGCCAGTTATTATGATGTTGAGGTGCCATACGATGCTCGCAAGGTGGACATAAAGGCAGCGTTGTGTGACCGGCTGGTGGAGAGGGGCTTGTTGGCCGACAGGAACGTGGAGGAGGCTGCTGCGCCTGGAAAGGGTGTGGCCGCGGCAAAGACTGTTGGACCTGCTAAAGTGCCTGCAGTGGCTGCCCCGGTGCGGGCTGAGGCACCTGCTGTGCCTGCCATGGCTGACGAACCCAGAACGATTCATGGGTCATCCTCTGAGGATCTGCATATCACTCTCCGCATCAAGGAGGCTGAGATCCGACAAAAGGAGCTGGATGTTCGAAGCAGGGAGCTGGAGGTACAGGCGATGCATCTTCGACTCAAAGCCTTGGAGATGGAAGAAAAGAAGGGTCTGCCAGCAACCAACGCCACGTTCCCCAGCCGTGATGCCGCTTCTGCTTCTGGGTTTGACATCAGTAAACACATTGCTTTAGTTCCTCCCTTTCGTGAAACTGAGGTGGATTCCTACTTCAGTGCTTTTGAACGTATAGCTGCTGCTTTACGTTGGCCTAACGAGTTCTGGTCCCTGTTACTTCAGTGTAAACTTGTGGGTAAAGCACAGGAGGTTTGTTCCAGCTTGTCTATTGAACAAAGTTTGGATTATGAAATTCTGAAAAAGACTGTTTTACAAGCATATGAGCTAGTCCCTGAAGCGTATCGACAGAAATTTAGAAAACTCAGCAAAACCACTCACCAGACATATGTCGAGTTTGCGCGTGAAAAGGGTGTTCTGTTTGACAAGTGGTGTCAATCATGTAAAGTTAAAACTATGGAGGAAATGAGAACATTAGTTTTATTGGAAGAGTTTAAGAAATGCTTGCCTGAACGTGTTGTAGTCTATTTAAATGAACAGAAAGTATCCACATTAACAAATGCTGCTCTTTTGGCTGACGAATTCGTACTAACTCACAAAACTGTGTTTTCTTCGCAGAATTCGTGTCGGGGCAATTTTCAGGAACGGAAAATAAAATCACCCAAACCACTGAATAGAAACAGGCCTGTTGCTGCCTCATCTGACAGACGGGAATGTTTTTATTGCCGCGAGCCGGGCCACCTGATTGCGGTGTGTCCCGTTCTTAAACAGAAGGAAGAAAGACGAGAAAAGTCACCTGACGGTGTCGGGTTAATTAAGCCCGTTCCTCAGCCTAGTGAGTATTCCGCCCAGCAACAAAGCGAGTCTGTGATTGATCCCAAATTTGGGCCATTTGTTTCAAAAGGATATGTTTCGTTAACGGGTGATAGACAAGATTCGGTGCCAATCACCATACTGAGAGATACAGGTGCGTGCCACTCCTTTTTGTTGGATTCAGTGTTGCCCCTGTCTGAACATTCATCCTGTGGCTCCGACATCCTGGTGTGGGGGATTAAAATGAGTGTAATCAGGGCTCCTTTGCATATGGTGCACCTGTCGTCGCCGCTGGTGTCAGGACATGTTAAAGTCGCTGTGCGTCCACGGCTACCATTCGAAGGGATTTCTCTCATACTGGGGAATGATCTGGCAGGTGGGAAGGTTTTTCCTCCACCAGAAGTCGTCGATGCACCGTTTTCGTCCGCGTTTGCTGAACCGGATTCCCCCTTTTCTGAGGTTTTTTCTGCATGTGCAGTTACCCGTGCTCAGGCACGTAAAATGGATGATGTGATAAATTTGTCTGATTCTTTTATGGCTTCTTCTGCTGATGAGTCTGTGACCTCTTCTGTTGATGTTAACGTGAGTGATACAATTCGGGCGCAAAAAGATAAAAACAATGAAGTCTCAGACATGATTCCTGCTGAAATGAGCATGAGTTTGAATATAAATAGAGAGACATTGGTCCAGTCACAACAAAATGATCCTTCGTTGACAAACTGTTTTTCTTCTGTTACAGAAAAGAAAGTGCCTGACAGCCAAGTGTCTTATTTTGTTAGAGATGGAGTACTACTAAGATCATGGTCCCCAGATGCAAGTGATTTGCAACAAATAGAACAGGTGGTTGTACCGGTGGAATATAGACCACAAATCCTGGATTTAGCACATAATGCTATTCCAGCTGGACACCTTGGAGTGAAAAAAACTTACTATCGGGTCTTGCGTAATTTCTTTTGGCCCGGTCTTAAGTCAGATGTGGTAAAACACTGCCGGTCATGTCACACCTGCCAAACAGTGGGAAAACCGAATAAACCTATCCCTCCAGCACCTCTGCATCCTATTCCAGTGCTCTGTGAACCATTCGAAAGGATAATATTAGACTGTGTGGGCCCATTGCCAAAATCCAAGTCGGGTCATCAATATGTTTTGACTGTGATGTGTGCTGCTACGCGTTTTCCTGAGGCCTTTCCCTTACGAACCTTGAAGGCTAAACCGGTAATAAAAGCCCTAACAACCTTCTTTTCGACCTATGGCTTACCAAAGGTTGTGCAAACTGACCAAGGGTCTAACTTTATGTCAAAGGTGTTTGCTCAAGTTTTAAAGGTATTACAGATCCAACATCAGACATCCAGTCCCTACCATCCTGAATCCCAAGGCGCACTGGAACGTTTTCATCAAACTTTAAAAAGTATGTTGCGCAAATATTGTCTTGACTCAGGAAAATGTTGGGATGAAGGTCTTCCTTTGTTGTTGTTTGCTATCCGTGAAACCGTTCAAGAGTCCCTAGGTTTCAGTCCAGCTGACCTGGTTTTTGGTCATACCGTGCGAGGCCCCCTCCGGTTGTTGAAGGAAAAATGGCTAGAGTCTCCTCCCACTGAGACAAACGTGCTAGATTATGTGTGTAAGTTCCGTGAACGTCTTTTTTCTGCATGTCAGGCGGCCCAAGACAATCTAGCAAATTCGCAGTCTAAAATGAAAGCACGTTATGATAAAAAAACGGTGCTTCGTAGTTTTGCCCCAGGTGACAAAGTGTTAGTTTTGCTCCCCTTAAGTGGATCTTGTTTGCAGGCGCGATTTTCTGGTCCATATGTGGTGGACAGAAAACTAAATGACACTGGTTATGTGATAAAAACCCCTGATCGTAGAAAGAAATTTCGCGTTTGTCACGTTAATATGCTAAAACGCTATGTAACCCAAGACGATAGTACTGCTGTGAGTCCTACCACTCCAGTATCTGTGTGTGCTTCTGCTTCTTACCTTCTTTCAGAAGATGGTCTAACGGACAAGAATGGATGTGTTCCGATGGCTCGGTTGGGTAACTCTGCGGTTTTGAAGGATTTAGACTCCTTCTTGGCTCACTTATCGCAACCTCAATGTGCTGATATTGTTGCTCTAATCGAAGCAAACCTGTTGATCTTTTCTGATCATCCTAGCCAGACCTCTGTTTTGGCACATGACATCATCTTGCAAAATGAAAAGCCGATAAAACAACATGCTTATAGAGTTAACCCTGTAAAGCGTAGATTGATGCAACAAGAGGTGGACTATCTGATTGAACATGGACTTGCAGAGTCCAGCACCAGTGCATGGAGCTCACCTTGTGTATTGGTTCCTAAACCGGATGGCACTTTCCGATTTTGCACAGACTATCGAAAGGTAAACGCAGTCACAAAACCTGACTGTTTTCCACTTCCTCGAATGGAAGACTGTATCGACCGTGTAGGTCCTGCAAAGTTTGTTACCAAGCTAGACTTATTGAAAGGGTATTGGCAAGTCCCTATGACACCCCGCGCTTCTGAAATCGCCTCCTTTGTAACTCCTGACCATTTCCTTCAGTACAAAGTTATGCCTTTTGGATTACGGAATGCACCAGCTACATTTCAGCGCCTGATGCAAAAAGTGTTGACCGGAATGGAACACTGTGAAGCATATTTAGATGATGTAGTGATTTATTCTACTACGTGGTCGGAACATCTGAAAACTCTGTCTGAAGTATTTCTCCGCTTCCGAGATGCTTCCCTCACCATAAATCTTGCCAAATGTGATTTTGGTAAAGCTACAATCACCTACCTGGGTAAACATGTTGGACAAGGTCATGTTCGCCCGATAGCTGCAAAGATCCAGGCGATCATTGATTTTCCAGCCCCACAGACCAGGCGAGAGCTGCGTAGATTCCTGGGTATGTGTGGATTTTATCGTGGATTTTGTAAAAACTTTTCTGAAGTAGTCAGCCCATTAACAGATCTACTTAGTCCCTCAAGATCATTTGTTTGGTCCTCTAGCTGTCAAACAGCGTTTGAGTCTGCTAAAGCTTTGCTGTGTAGCGCACCAGTGTTGGCTGCGCCAAACTTTGAGCATCCATTTAAGCTAGAGGTGGATGCCAGTAAGTGTGGAGTCGGTGCTGTTCTTCTGCAGACGGATAGTTACGGAGTGGACCATCCAATCTGCTATTATTCAAAAAAGTTTAACAAGCACCAAGCACATTATAGCACTATTGAAAAGGAAGCTCTTGCTTTATTGTTGTCGTTGCAACATTTCGAAGTGTACGTCGGCTCTAGTGTGGATCCAGTATGGGTGTACACAGATCACAACCCATTGGTGTTTCTGAAACAGATGCAAAACTCTAACCAGCGTCTGATGCGATGGTCCTTGTTGCTACAGGATTTCAACCTGCAGATCCTATACAAGAGGGGTAAGGACAACATAATAGCTGATGCATTGTCAAGAGCTGTGTAGGCATTTTATTTTATGAAACCATCAATGTTTGTTTCATTCTTAGTTGTGGGGGTGTTATGACCCCGGTCATAAGGAATGTTATTTCTTTTATTTTTATACTCTTTGCATTTCCAGTGTTGTTTTCAGTGTGCAGGTGCCCTTCTAGGATTGGTGGATGATGGCCAGGGGACGTTTTGACTGGAAGATCAGCTGGGACAAAGCTGTTAAAAGGAGCCTGATGAGATGCAGCTGTGTTCTTCATCCTCCACTCATTCCAATCAGCCACCATTTTGATGCTCTGTGTTTGTGTGATGCCCTTGTGCCTTTTGTGAATAGTACCTGCCGTTCGAGGATTCTGTAGGGGTGAACCGCCTTTTTTTTCTTTGCATTCCTGTTTTCTCCTGTTTTGGATAGTCAGGGAGGTAAGTTTGGTTGTCATTTATTTCCTTTAAGTTTGTAGGTCAGTTGTCATCCTGAAGTTAGAGGTGTTTTGTTTATTGTTTTGGGCATTGGTTCACCCTGAGTTATTAATCCTTCCTCGTCCTTAGTTCATCACCTTGATTTTGTGGATAAGTTATATTATTGTAATAAATTATTGTACTTGGAATTCTGGTGTGGTGGTTTGGAATTGGTGGAAGATGGAACCATTTTGATGTTACAGCCTGGCCCTCCTAGACGGGTTGTAACACCTACAAAAAAGTCTCTTGGAGCCAAGTGCAAAGTCGCACAGGAAGTCGGCCATTTTGGTCCAAGTACTCGATTTAGTGGTTTTCGCACACGTTGTTTGGAGAGTGTTACACCATTGCCCTTTTCACCAATCACCTTCAAACTTCTGCTATAGACTCTTAAGGCAAAGGGGAAAAAATTCAACAAACGGATTTTAAATAAGTATAAAGGTGTGGGCGTGGCTAAGCCTCAAACTTTGACCTGTCGCCACGCCACTCTTTTTTTCACAGCTCCCTATTGGACTCCTTTTAACCAATCACCACCAATCACTGGCACATAGCAGCAGACAAGTTGAGGTCATTTGGTCTATAGTACTGGCAGGTTTCGAATAAAGGCGGGGCTTTGGGAGCATGGCAAAATTCGCCATCACGCCATGGAAATACGTTTGTCTCTCATTTCTTCAATCATTGTGACATCGCCACACAATTTCTGATGAGTGATCCTACTCTGACCCCTAATAGAATTGGACAGCTGAAGTTTGTGGGCGTGGCCTATTTTCTGAAATAGCGCCCCCTAGGACCATTAAAACTGTCAGCCCCAAGTCATGCTTTGACTGAGGATCACGAAATTTGGCACACTAATGTAGTGTCTCAGGACCTACAAAAAAGTCTCTTGGAGCCAAGCGCAATGTCGCACAGGAGGTCGGCCATTTTGGTCCAAGTACTCGATTTAGTGGTTTTCGCACACGTTATTAGGAGAATGATGTCTCGTCGCCCTTTCCACCGATCACCTTAAAACTCCTGCTATATACTCTTAAGACATAGAGGAAAAAATTCAACCGTCGGATTTTAAATAAGTATAAAGGTGTGGGCGTGGCTAAGCCTCAAACTTTGACCAGTCGCCATTACGTTACTTGACTTAATAACTCCCATGTGCATGATCAGATCAATTTCAAACTTTGTCTGTGTGATCACTGACCACATCTGAAGACAGTGACAATGTGGACAGCTGGCATCACCTAAGCCCCGCCCCCTGACTACAGGAAGTCTACTGTTTTATGGTGAAATGCCCATATTTGTCCCCTCTAATTTAGTCAACATGACACTAAGGTCATGCACTGTCTTCATGATGTTGTAATGACTATTCAGATCTGATAGCTTTTCAGAAAGGGAGGAGCTTTGATGCCATGGCGATTTCTGGCGTGACGCTGTGACCTTACGTTTGACTGTAACTTCCACAAACAGCCTCCGATTTGCCCGAGACTGAACATCACATCACCAGTGTGGTAAAGATAGAGTATCTCCTAGTGGTGAGACGTGTAATGCTGGGCTCAGAGGGGATGCTGAATCAGGGTGAGGTGTGGACGAGGAGGCCGTTCACGGTTTCTGGTGTCGGGGTGGTTGACTTTCTGTTCTGCCAGACGTGCCCTGGTGCCCCCGGCTGCCGGCCAGGATGGAGAAGCGCGGAGCTGGGTTTGGAGAGCGTCGGGGATGGAGCGGAGGGGGTGCGGAAGGAGGGCGAGCAGCTTCGCTGCGAGGGCCGAACGACGCTGCTTGCAGCTTTAATTAGGCCCGAGCAGTGAAGCTGCGAAGGCCTATTGTATCTGCTCCGTTTATTATTAGGCCCGAGCAGTGAAGCTGCGAAGGCCTATTGTATCTGCTCCGTTTATTATTATTATTTATTAGGCCCGAGCAGCGAAGCGCTGCGAAGGCCTATTGTATCTGCTCCGTTTATTATTAGGCCCGAGCAGTGAAGCTGCGAAGGCCTATTGTATCTGCTCCGTTTATTATTATTCGGCCCGAGCAGTGAAGCTGCGAAGGCCTATTGTATCTGCTCCGTTTATTTTTGCTCTGTTTATTAGGCCCGAGCAGCGAAGCGCTGCGAAGGCCTATTGTATCTGCTCCGTTTCTTTTTTTTTTTCTTTCTTTCTTTTTTTTTCTTTTTTTTTCTTCCGCGTCTTTGGACGGCCTTTAGGGGGTCTTAGCATTTCCAAAAACTCACCAAATTCTGGCCCAATATAGAAAGTGCGTGAAATTTACGTATTTCACTGGCAATGTGAAAGTTGGTATAAAAGTGTTTCAACAGCGCCCCCTGGAAAATTAAAAATACCCCTCCGCATTGACCTTTTTTCATAGTAGAGTGATAAAATTTGGTACACCTGTAGAATTCAACAATACGCACAGAAAAGCCTCTTGCACCCATGGTCAATATCAAACAGGAAGTCGGCCATTTTGGACTAAAGTGGCCATTTTTACCCCATTTTGGCCATTTCTAGGCTCTATATTTGGTTAAACAGTTTGGTCATTTTTCGCACGATTGTCTCAAAAATAATGTGCGATCGAACAGAAGCGATGGATGAATCAAATGAGAAAATAAAATTGACTTTTCGTAAATGCTGAAGGGGCGTGGCCAGGCCTCAAAGTTCGAGCACTCGCCAAAAAAATTCAAATTGCTATAATTTCATAAATGAAAGAATTACAGTTAAAGTCGTTTTCTATGGACAATCGTCATCGCCCCCCGAAGACAAATGAATGGTTGATTGATGATATCACATAAGCCCCGCCCCCTCAGGCCTTAAAAGGTCAAGTTTTTACTGGGAAATTGTCCAAAATTCGCCCTTTCAACTAATCACCCCATATTTGTAGCAGGTAACTGAAGACAAGGTGGGATTGCTTGGCGTCACTTTATGGGAGTTTTCTCCAGAAGGCGGGGCTGTGGCGGTGCGGCGAAGTCAGGCGTACCGATGTGGCCTTACGTTTGCCTCCCATTTCATCATTTCTTGAGATATCGCCACAAAACCTCTTGGGAGTGATCCTAGTCCGGCCCCCCAAAAAATTTGATGTGAACATCCGGTGGGCGTGGCCTATTTTATGAAATAGCGCCACCTAGGATCATTAAAACTGTCAGCCCCAAGCCATGCTTTGACTGAGGATTACGAAATTTGGTACACTAATGTGGTGTCGCAGGACCTACAAAAAAGTCTCTTGGAGCCTAGTGCAAAGTTGCACAGGAAGTCGGCGATTTTGGTCCAAGTACGCGATTTACTGGTTTTCGCACACGTTGTTTTGACAGTGATGCTCCATCGCCCTTTTCACCAATCGCCTTCAAACTTCTTCTATATACTCTTAAGACATAAAGTAAAAAATTCAACCGTCGGATTTTAAATAAGTATAAAGGTGTGGGCGTGGCTAAGCCTCAAACTTTGACCTGTCGCCACGCCACTCTTTTTTTCACAGCTCCCTATTGGACTCCTTTTACCCAATCACCAGCAATCTCTGGCAAATAGCAGCTGACAAGTTGAGGTCACTTGGTCTACAGTACTGGCAGGTTTTGAAAAAAGGCGGGGCTTTGGGAGCATGGTGAAATTCGCCATCACGCCATGGCAATACGTTTGCCTCTCATTTCTTCAATTATCGTGACATCGCCACAAAATGTCTGGTGAGTGATCCTAGTCTGACCCCCAATAGAATTGGGCAGCTGAGATTTGTGGGCGTGGCCTATATTCTGAAATAGCGCCCCCTAGGACCATTAAAACTGTCAGCCCCAAGACAAGGTTTGACTGAGGATTACGAAAATTGGTACACTCATGTAGGGTCTCTGGACCTACAAAAAAGTCTCTTGGAGCCAAGCGCAATTTCGCACAGGAGGTCGGCCATTTTGGTCCAAGTACTCGATTTAGTGGTTTTCGCACACGTTTTTTGGACATTGATGGACCATCGCCCTTTACACCGATCACCTTCAAACTTATGCTATGTACTTTTAAGTCAAAGGGGAAAAAATTCAACCGTCGGATTTTAAATAAGTATAAAGGTGTGGGCGTGGCTAAGCCTCAAACTTTGACCTTTCGCCATGACATTACTTGACTTAATAACTCCCATGTGCATGATCAGATCTAATTCAAACTTTGTCTGTGTGATCACTGACCACATCTCAAGACAACGACAATGTGGACAGCTGACATCACCTAAGCCCCGCCCCCTGACAACAGGAAGTCTATTGTTTTATGGTGAAATGCCCATATTTGTCCCCTCTAATTTAGTGAAAATGACACTCAGGTCATACAGTGTCTTCATGATGTTTTAATGACAATTCAGATCTGATAGCTTTCCAGAAAGGGAGGGGTTTTGATGCCATGGTGAATGCTGGCGTGACGCCATGACCTTACATTTGACTGTAACTTCCACAAACGGCCTCCGATTTGCCCGAAACTGAATATGGCAATGAACAATCATGCCCTTTAGCCAATGAGGCACAAACGGTTGGTGAATGTTATATAATGTCACCAAAGCTGACCTCAATGGGACTTTTCTGTAGTTGGTCACAGCGCCACCTAGATAACGTTATCCTTCGATAACTTTAAAAAACATGGTCAGAATAGCATTAAAGTTGGTCACTGTCATCACACCACCAGTGTGGTAAAGATAGAGGATTCCCTAGTGGTGAGACATAAAATATAATGGAGGGCTCAAAGGGGATGCTGAGTCAGGGTGAGGTGCGGACAAGGTGGCCGTTAGCAGTTTCTGGTGTTGGGGTGGTCGACGTTTGTGTTCTGCGGACGTGCCCTGGTGCCCCGGGCTGCTGGCCAGGCCGGAGCGGCGCGGAGCTGCGAGGGCCGAACGACGCTGCTTGCAGCTTTAATTATTCTTTCTTTCTTTATTATTCTTAGCCCGCTTTGAACGGCTTTTTGGGGACCTTAACATACCCCAAAACTCACAATATTTTGCCCACTTGTCAGGCCTGGTGAAAAATTTGATATTTTAAAGGTCCCAAAAAAATCGCAAAGAAAATGGCTGAACAGCGCCCCCTAGAAAGTGAAAAAAAACCCTCCCCATAAAGCTTAGTTTATCGTACAGTTATGAAATTTGGTACACTTGTAGTACTCAACAGTTCGCACAGAAAAGTCTCTTGCAAGCAAGGTCAATATCAAACAGGAAGTCGGCCATTTTGGGTTGAAATGGCGATTTTTAGCAGTTTTTGTCGTTTTTAGGGTCCGTTTCTGATCGAATTGCTCGATCACTTTTCGCACGATCGTCTCAAAAAAGGTGTCACATTGTTCAGAAGGGATAGGCGAACAAAATGAGACAATGATTCTGAGTTTTCGTATATGCTGAGGGGGCGGGGCCAGGCCTCGAAGTTTGACTACTCGCCAAAAAAATTTAAATTGCTATAACTTGATAAGTGAATGGAATAGAGTTACCAAACTTTCTATGATCATTTGTCATCCACCCACAAAGTAAATTGATTGGTCGGATGATGACATCACACAAACCCCGCCCCCTCAGGACCAAAAAGGTCAAGTTTTACTGTGAAAGGTCCCAAATTGCCCCATTTCACTAAATCACCACAAATTTGTAGCTGGTAACTCAAGACAAGTGGGGGTTGCTTGGCGTCACATTATGGGAGTTTTCGGCAGAGGGCGAGGCTGTGGCGGCGCGGCGAAGTCAGGCGTACCGCCGTGGCCTTACGTTTGCCTCCCATTTCGTCATTTCTAAAGATATCATCACGAAACTTCTTTTGAGTGATCCTAGTCTGGCCCCCCAAAAGATCTGATGTGAATGTCTGGTGGGCGTGGCCTATTTTCTGAAATAGCGCCCCCTAGGTTCATTAAAACTGTCAGCCCCAAGCCACGCTTTGACTGAGGATTACGAAATTTGGTACACTAATGTGGTGTCTCAGGACCTACAAAAAAGTCTCTTGGACCCAAGTTCAAAGTCACACAGGAAGTCGGCTATTTTGGTCCAAGTATGCAATTTAGTGGTTTTCGCACACGTTGTTAGGAGAGTGATGCTCCGTCGCCCTTTTCACCAATCTCCTTGAAACTTCTGCCATATACTCTTAAGACAAAGAGGAAAAAATTCAACCGTCGGATTTTTCAAAAGTTTAACGGTGTGGGCGTGGCTAAGCCTCAAACTTTGACCTGTTGCCACGCCACTCTATTTTTCACAGCTCCCTACAGGACTCCTTTTACCCAATCAGCAGGAATCTCTGGCAAACAGCAGTAGACAACTTGAGGTCACTCGGTATCCAGTACTGGCAGGTTTCAAAAAAAGGCGGGGCTTCAGGAGCATGGCGAAAATCGCCATCACGCCATGGAAATATGTTTGCCTCTCATTTATTCAGTTATCGTGATATCGCTACGAAACTTCTGGTGCGTGATCCTAGTCTGACCCCCAAGCGACATAGACATCTGAAATTTGTGGGCGTGGCCTAATTTCTGAAATAGCGCCCCCTAGGACCATTTAAACTAATAGCCCCAAGCCATTCTTTGACTGAGGATTAAGAAATTTGGTACACTAATGTGGAGTCTCAGGACCTACAAAAAAGTCTCTTGGAGCCAAGCGCAAAGTCGCACAGGAAGTCAGCCATTTTGGTCCAAGTATGCAATTTAGTGGTTTTCGCAAACGTTGTTAGGAGAGTGATGCTCCGTTGCTCTTTTCACCAATCGCTTTCACACTTCTGCTATATACTCTTAAGATGTAGGGGAAAATTTTCAACCGTCGGATTTTTCAAAAGTTGAAAGGTGTGGGTGTGGCTAAGCCTCAAACTTTGACCTTTCGCCACGCCACTCTTTTTTTTTCACATCTCCCTATTGGACTCCTTTTACCCAATCAATAGGAATCGCTGACAAATGGCAGTAGACAAGTTCAGGTCACTTGGTATCCAGTACAGTTAGGTTTCAAAAAAAGGCGGGGCTTTGGGAGCATGACGAAAATCGCCATCACGACAAGGAAATACGTTTGCCTCTCATTTCTTCAGTTTTCGTGAGATCGCTACGAAACTTCTGGTGAGTGATCCTAGTCTGACCCCCAAGAGAAATAGACAGCTGAAGTTTGTGGGCGTGGCCTATTCTCTTAAATAGCGCCCCCTACGATCATTTAAACTAATATCCCCAAGCCATGCTTTGACTGAGGATTAGGAAATTTGGTACACTAATGTGGTGTTTCAGGACCTACAAAAAAGTCTCTTGGACCCAAGCACAAAGTCGCACAGGAAGTCGGCCATTTTGGTCCAAGTACGCGATTTAGTGGTTTTCGCACACGTTGTATGGAGAGTGATGCTTCGTCGCCCTTTTCACCAATCGCCTTCAAACTTCTGCTATGTACTCTTAAGACATAGGGGAAAAAATTCAACCGTCGGATTTTTCAAAAGTTGAAAGGTGTGAGCGTGGCTATGCCTCAAACTTTGACCTTTTGCCACGCCACTCTTTTTTTTTTCACATCTCCCTATTGGACACTTTTTACCCAATCAATAGGAATCTCTGGCAAATAGCATTAGACAAGTTGAGGTCACTTGCTATCCAGTACAGGTAGGTTTAGAAAAAGGGCGGGGCTTTGGGAGCATGGCGAAAATCGCCATCACGCCAAGGAAATACGTTTGCGTCCCATTTCTTCAGTTTTCGTGATATTGCTACGAAACTTCTGGTGAGTGATCCTAGTCTGACCCCCAAGAGAAATAGACAGCTGAAGATAGTGGACGTGGCCTTATTTCTAAACTAGCGCCCCCTAGAGTCATTAAAACTGTCAGCCCCAAGCCATTCTTTGTCAGATTGATGCAAAATTAACAGTAAAACATCTTGTCAACCAAAGCTGACCTCAATGGGATTTTTCTGTAGTTGGTCACAGTGCCCCCTAGATAAATTTAACCTACAATAACTTCAAAAAACGTGGTCAGAAAAGCATTACAGTTGGTCTGTGTCATCACACCACCAGTGTGGTAAAGATAGAAATTGCCCTAGTGGTGAGACGTGTAAAATAATGGTGGGCTCAGAGGGGATGCTGAGTCAGGGTGAGGTGCGGACGAGGTGACCGTTAGCGGTTTCTGGTGTCGGGGTGGCCGACGTTTCTGTTCCGCGGACGTGTCCTGGTGCCCCGGGCTGCCGGCCAGGCCGGAGCGGCGCGGAGCTGCAAGGGCCGAACGACGCTGCTTGCAGCTTTAATTATTTATTATTCTTAGCCCGCTTTGAACGGCTTTTTGGGGACCTTATCATACCCCAAAACTCACAATATTTTGCACAATTGTCAGGCCTGGTGAAAAATTTGATATTTTAAAGGTCCCAAAAAAATCGCAAAGAAAATGGCTGAACAGCGCCCCCTAGAAAGTGAAAAAAAAACCTCTCCATAAAGCTTAGTTTGTCGTACAGTTATGAAATTTGGTACACTTGTAGTACTCAACAGTCCGCACAGAAAAGTCTCTTGCAGGCATGGTCAATATCAAACAGGAAGTCGGCCATTTTGGGTTGAAATGGCGATTTTTAGCCGTTTTTGCCGTTTTTAGGGTCCGTTTCTGATTGGATTGCTCGATCATTTTTCGCACGATCGACTCAAAACTTGTGTAAAATTGCTCAGAAGGGATAGGCGAACAAAATGAGACAAGGATTCTGACTTTTCGTATATGCTGAAGGGGCGGGGCCAGGCCTCAAAGTTTGACTACTCGCCAAAAAAATATAAACTGTTATAACTTCATAACTGAATGTAACAGAGTTACAAAAAGTGCTGTGGTCATTCGTCATTGGGCGACAAAGGAAATTGAGTGGTCGGATGATGACATCACACAAGCCCCGCCCCCTCAGGAGCAAAAAGGTCAAGTTTTACTGTGAAAGGTCCCAAATTGCCCCATTACACTTAATCACCACAAATTTGTAGCTGGTAACTCAAGACAAGTTGGGGTTGCTTGGCGTCACTTTATGGGAGTTTTCGGCAAAGGGCGGGGCTGTGGCGGCGCAGCGAAGTCAGGCGTACCGCCGTGGCCTTACGTTTGCCTCCCATTTCGTCATTTCTAAAGATATCGTCACGAAACTTCTTGTGAGTGATCCTAGTCTGGCCCCTCAAACAATTTGATGTCAACATCCGGTGGGCGTGGCCTATTTTCTGAAATAGCGCCCCCTAGGACCATTAAAACTGTCAGCCCCAAGCCATGCTTTGACTGAGGATTACGAAATTTGGTACACTAATTTGGTATCTCAGGACCTACAAAAAAGTCTCTTGGAGCCAAGTGCAAAGTCGCACAGGAAGTCGGCCATTTTGGTCCAAGTGCGCGATTTAGTGGTTTTCGCACACGTTGTTTGGAGAGTGATGCTCCGTCGCCCTTTTCACCAATCTCCTTTAAACTTCTGCTATATTTTCTTAAGACATAGGGGAAAAAATTTAACCGTTGGATTTTTCAAAAGTTGAAATATGTGGGCGTGGCTAAGCCTCAAACTTTGACCTGTCGCCACGCCACTCTTTTTTTCACAGCTCCCTACTGGACTCCTTTTACCCAAACACCAGGATTCTGTGGCAAACAGCAGTAGACAAGTTGAGGTTACTTTGTCTCCAGTACTGGCAGGTTTCGAAAAAAGGCGGGGCTTTGGGAGCATGGCGAAAATCGCCATCACGCCATGGAAATACATTTGCCTCTCATTTCTTAAGTTATCGAGATATCACCTCGAAATTTGTTGTGAGTGATCCTAGTCTGACCCCCAATTGAAATGGCCAGCTAAAATTTGTGGGCGTGGCCAATTTTCTGAAATAGCGCCCCCTAGGACCATTAAAACTGTCAGCCCCAAGCCATGCTTTGACTGAGGATTACGAAATTTGGTACACTAATGTGGTGTCTCAGGACCTACAAAAAAGTCTCTTGGAGCCAAGGGCAAAAACGCACAGGAAGTCGGCCATTTTGGTCCAAGTGCGCGATTTAGTGGTTTTCGCACACGTTGTTTGGAGAGTGATGCTCCGTCGCCCTTTTCACCAATCTCCTTCAAACTTCTGGTATATACTCTTAAGTCATAGGGGGAAAAATTCAACCGTCGGATTTTTCAAAAGTTGAAAGGTGTGGGCGTTCCTAAGCCTCAAACTTTGAACTGTCGCCACACCACTCTTTTTCACAGCTCCCTACTGGACTCCTTTTACCCAATCACCAGGATTCTGTGGGAAACAGCAGTAGACAACTTGAGGTTACTTGGTCTCCAGTACTGGCAGGTTTTGAAAAAAGGCGGGGCTTTGGGAGCATGGCGAAAATCGCCATCACGCCATGGAAATACGTTTGCCTCTCATTTCTTCAGTTATCGTGATATCGCTCCGAAACTTCTGGTGAGTGATCCTAGTCTGACCCCCAAGAGAAATAGACAGCTGAAGTTTGTGGGCGTGGCCTATTCTCTTAAATAGCGCCCCCTAGGACCATTTAAACCAATAGCTCCAAGCCATGCTTTGACTGAGGATTACGAAATTTGGTACACTAATGTGGTGTCTCAGGACCTACAAAAAAGTCTCTTGGAGCCAAGTGCAAAGTCGCACAGGAAGTCGGCCATTTTGGTCCAAGTACGTGATTTAGTGGTTTTTGCACATGTTGTTTGGAGAGTGATGCTCCGTCGCCCTTTTCACCAATCGCCTTCAAACTTCTGCTATATACTCTTAAGATGTAGGGGAAAAAATTCAACTGTCGGATTTTTCAAAAGTTGAAAGGTGTGGGCGTGGCTAAGCCTCAAACTTTGACCTTTCGCCATGCCACTCTTATTTTCACAGCTCCCTATTGGACTCCTTTTACCCAATCACCAGGAATCTCAGGCAAATAGCAGTAGACCACTTGAGATCACTTGGTATGCAGTACTGGCAGGTTTCGAAAAAAGGCGGGGCTTTGGGAGCATGGCGAAAATCGCCATCATGCCATGGCAATACGTTTGCCTCTCATTTCTTCAGTTATCGTGATATTGCTACTAAACTTCTGGTGAGTGATCCTATTCTGACCCCCAAAAGAAATTCACAGCTGAAATTTGTGGGCGTGGCCTATTTTCTCAAATAGCGCCCACTAGAGCCATTAAAACTGTCAGCCCCAAGCCAAGCTTTGACTGAGGATTACGAAATTTGGTACACTAATGTGGTGTCTCAGGACCTACAAAAAAGTCTCTTGGAGCCAAGCGCAAAGTCGCACAGGAAGTCGGCCATTTTGGTCCAAATACTCGATTTAGTGGTTTTCTCACACATTGTTTGGACAGTGATGCTCGTTCGTCCTTTTCACCAATCTCCTTCAAATTTCTGCTATATACTCTTAAGACATAGAGGAAAAAATTCAACCGTCGGATTTTTCAAAAGTTGAAAGGTGTGGGCGTGGCTAAGCCTCAAACTTTAACCTTTCGCCATTACATTACATGACAATAACTCCCAAGTGCATGATCACATCTATTTCAAACTTTGTCTGTGTGATCACTGACCACATCTTAAGACAACGACAATGTGGATAGCTGACATCACCTAAGACACGCCCCCTGACAACAGGAAGTATATTGTTTTATGGTGAAATACCCATATTTGTCCCCTCTAATTTAGTGAACATGACACTAAGGTCATACACTGTCTTCATGATGTTGTAATGACCATTCAGATCTGATAGCTTTCCAGAAAGGGAGGGGATTTGATGCCATGGTGAATGCTGGCATGACGCCATGACCTTACATTTGACTGTAACTTCCACAAACGGCCTCCGATTTGCCCGAGACTGAACATGGCAATGAACAATCATGCCCTTTAGCCAATGAGGCACAAACGGTTGGTGAATGTTATATAATGTCACCAAAGCTGACCTCAATGGGACTTTTCTGTAGTTGGTCACAGCGCCCCCTAGATAACGTTATCCTTCAATAACTTTAAAAAACATGGTCAGAATAGCATTAAAGTTGGTCACTGTCATCACATCACCAGTGTGGTTAAGATAGAGGATTCCCTAGTGGTGAGACATAAAATATAATGGTGGGCTCAAAGGGGATGCTGAGTCAGGGTGAGGTGCGGACGAGGTGGCCGTTAGCAGTTTCGGGTGTCGGGGTGGTCGATGTTTCTGTTTCGCAGACGTAGCCTGGTGCCCCGGGCTGCCGGCCAGGCCGGAGCGGCGCGGAGCTGCGAGGGCCGAACGACGCTGCTTGCAGCTTTAATTAGGCCCGAGCAGCGAAAGCGCTGCGAAGGCCTCTTGTTTTTGCTCTGTTTATTATTTTTTATTATTCCGTGTCCGCTTTGAACGGCTTTTTGGGGACCTTAACATACCCCAAAACTCACAATATTTTGCACACTTGTCAGGCCTGGCGAAAAATTTGATATTTTAAAGGTCCCAAAAAAATCGCAAAGAAAATGGCTGAACAGCGCCCCCTAGAAAGTGAAAAAAACCCCTCTCCATAAAGCTTAGTTTATCGTACAGTTATGAAATTTGGTACACTTGTAGTACTCAACAGTCCGCACAGAAAAGTCTCTTGCAAGCATGGTCAATATCAAACAGGAAGTCGGCCATTTTGGGTTGAAATGGCGATTTTTTGCCGTTTTTGCCGTTTTCAGGGTCCGTTTCTGATTGGATTGCTCGATCATTTTTCGCACGATCGTCTCAAAAATTGTGTAAAATTGCTCAGAAGGGATGGGTGAAAAAAATGAGACAAGGATTCTGACTTTTCGTATAGGTTGAAGGGGCGGGGCCAGGCCTCGAAGTTTGACTGCTCGCCAAAAAAATTTAAATTGCTATATCTTCATATCTGTATGGAATAGAGTTACCAAACTTTCTGTGGTCATTTGTCATCCACCCACAAAGTAAATTGAATGGTCGGATGATGACGTCACACAAGCCCCGCCCCCTCAGGACCAAAAAGGTCAAGTTTTACTGTGAAAGGTCCCAAATGGCCCCATTTCACTCAATCACCACAAATTTGTAGCTGGTAACTCAAGACAAGTGGGGGTTGCTTTGCGTCACTTTATGGGAGTTTTCGGCAGAGGGCGGGGCTGTGGCGGCGCAACGAATTCAGGCGTACCGCCGTGGCCTTACGTTTGCCTCCCATTTCGTCATTTCTAAAGATATCGTCACGAAGCTTCTTGTGAGTGATCCTAGTCCGGCCCCCCAAAAGATCTGATTGGAAGATCCGGTGGGCGTGGCCTATTTTCTGAAATAGCGCCCCCTAGGACCATTAAAACTGTCAGCCCCAAGCCATGCTTTGACTGAGGATTACGAAATTTGGTACACTAATGTGGTGTCTCAGGACCTACAAAAAAGTCTCTTGGAGCCAAGTGCAAAGTCGCACAGGAAGTCGGCCATTTTGGTCCAAGTGCGCGATTTAGTGGTTTTCACACACGTTGTTTGGAGAGTGATGCTCCGTCGCCCTTTTCACCAATCTCCTTCAAATTTCTGCTATATACTCTTAAGACATAGAGGAAAAAATTCAACCGTCGGATTTTTCAAAAGTTGAAAGGTGTGGGCGTGGCTAAGCCTCAAACTTTGACCTGTCGCCGCGCCACTCTTTTTTTCACAGCTCCCTACTGGACTCCTTTTACCCAATCAGCAGGAGTCTCTGGCAAATAGCAGTAGACAACTTGAGGTCACTTGGTCTCCAGTACTGGAAGGTTTCAAAAAAAGGCAGGGCTTTGGGAGCATGGCGAAAATCGCCATCACGCCATGGAAATACGTTTGCCTCTCATTTCTTCATTTATCGTGATATCATTACGAAACTTCTGGTGAGTGATCCTAGTCTGACCCCAAAGAGACATAGACAGCTGAAATATGTGGGCGTGGCCTAATTTCTGAAATAGCGCCCCCTAGGACCATTTAAACTAATAGCCCCAAGCCATGCTTTGACTGAGGATTACGAAATTTGGTACACTAATGTGGTGTCCCAGGGCCTACAAAAAAGTCTCTTGGAGCCAAGCACAAAATTGCACAGGAAGTCGGCCATTTTGGTCCAAGTACGCGATTTAGTGGTTTTCGCACACGTGGTTTGGAGAGTGATGCTCCGTCGCCCTTTTCACCAATCGCCTTCAAACTTCTGCTATATACTCTTAAGGCATAGGGGAAAAAATTCAACCGTCGGATTTTTCAAAAGTTGAAAGGTGTGGGCGTGGCTAAGCCTCAAACTTTGACCTGTCGCCGCGCCACTCTTTTTTTCACAGCTCCCTACTGGACTCCTTTTACCCAATCAGCAGGAGTCTCTGGCAAATAGCAGTAGACAACTTGAGGTCACTTGGTATCCAGTACTGGAAGGTTTCAAAAAAAGGCGGGGCTTTGGGAGCATGGCGAAAATCGCCATCACGCCATGGAAATACGTTTGCCTCTCATTTCTTCATTTATCGTGATATCGTTACGAAACTTCTGGTGAGTGATCCTAGTCTGACCCCAAAGAGACATAGACAGCTGAAATATGTGGGCGTGGCCTAATTTCTGAAATAGCGCCCCCTAGGACCATTTAAACTAATAGCCCCAAGCCATGCTTTCACTGAGGATTACGAAATTTGGTACACTAATGTGGTGTCCCAGGACCTACAAAAAAGTCTCTTGGAGCCAAGCACAAAATTGCACAGGAAGTCGGCCATTTTGGTCCAAGTACGCGATTTAGTGGTTTTCGCACACGTTGTTTGGAGAGTGATGCTCCGTCGCCCTTTTCACCAATCACCTTCAAACTTCTGCTATATACTCTTAAGGCATAGGGGAAAAAATTCAACCGTCGGATTTTTCAAAAGTTGAAAGGTGTGGGCGTGGCTAAGCCTCAAACTTTGACCTTTCGCCATTACTTGACTTAATAACTCCCATGTGCATGATCAGATCTTTTTCGAACTTTGTCTGTGTGATCATTGACCATATCTGTAAACAATGACAATGTGGACAGCTGACATCATCTAAGCCCCGCCCCCTGACTAAAGGAAGTTATTATTTTATGCTGAAATGCCCATATTTGTCCCCTCTAATTTAGTCAACATGACACCTAGGTCATGCACTGTCTTCATGATGCTGTAATGGCCATTCAAATCTGATAGCTTTCCAGAAAGGGAGGGGCTTTGATGCCATGGCGAATTCTTGCGTATGCCGTAACCTTACAATTCAATTTAATGGTGAGCTCAGAGGGGATGCTTAGTCAGGGTGAGGTGCGGACTAGGAGGCCATTTGCTGTTTCCGGTGACGGGATGATTGACGTTTCTGTTCTGCCAGACATGCCCTGGTGCCCCGGGCTGCCGGCCAGGCCGGAGCGGCGCGGAGCTGCGAGGGCCGAACGACGCTGCTTGCAGCTTTAATTATTTTTTTTATTTATTATTCCGGTGCCGCTTTGAATGGCTTTTTGGGGATCTTAACATACCCCAAAACTCACAATATTTTGCACACTTGTCAGGCCTGGTGAAAAATTTGATATTTTAAAGGTCCCAAAAAAATCGCAAAGAAAATGGCTGAACAGCGCCCCCTACAATGTGAAAAAAAACCCTCTCCATAAAGCTTAGTTTATCGTACAGTTATGAAATTTGGTACACTTGTAGTACTCAACAGTCCGCACAGAAAAGTCTCTTGCAAGCATGGTCAATATCAAACAGGAAGTCGGCCATTTTGGGTTGAAATGGCGATTTTTTGCAGTTTTGGCCGTTTTTAGGGTCCGTTTCTGATTGGATTGCTCGATCATTTTTTGCACGATCATCTCAAAAATTGTGTAAAATTGCTCAGAAGAGATGGGCGAACAAAATGAGACAATAAAATTGACTTTTCGTAAATACTGAAGGGGAGGGGCCAGGCCTCGAAATTTGACTACTCGCCAAAATTTTTTAAATTGCTATAACTTCATAACTGAATGGAATAGAGTTACCAAACTTTCTGTGGTCATTCGTCATCACCTCACAAAGTAAATTGAATGGTCGCATGATGACATCACACAAGCCCCGCCCCCTCAGGACCAAAAAGGTTAAGTTTTACTGTGAAAGGTCCCAAATTGCCCCATTTCACTAAATCACCACAAATTTGTAGCTGGTAACTCAAGACAAGTGGGGGTTGCTTGGCGTCACATTATGTGAGTTTTCGGCAGAGGGCGGGGCTGTGGCGGCACGGCGAAGTCAGGCGTACCGCCGTGGCCTTACGTTTGCCTCCCATTTCGTCATTTCTAAAGATATCATCACGAAACTTCTTGTGAGTGATCCTAGTCTGGCCCCCCAAAAGATCTGATGTGAACATCCGGTGGGCGTGGCCTATTTTCTGAAATAGCGCCCCCTAGGACCATTAAAACTGTCAGCCCCAAGCCATGCTTTGACTGAGGATTACGAAATTTGGTACACTAATGTGGTGTCTCAGGACCTACACAAAAGTCTCTTGGACCCAAGTGCAAAGTCGCACAGGAAGTCGGCCATTTTGGTCCAAGTACGCGATTTACTGGTTTTCGCACACCTTGTTTGGAGAGTGATGCTCCGTCGCCCTTTTCACCAATCTCCTTGAAACGTCTGCTATATACTCTTAAGACAAAGAGGAAAAAATTCAACCGTCAGATTTTTCAAAAGTTTAACGGTGTGGGCGTGGCTAAGCCTCAAACTTTCACCTGTCGCCACGCCACTCATTTTTTCACAGCTCCCTACTGGACTCCTTTTACCCAATCAGCAGGAATCTCTGGCAAACAGCAGTAGACAACTTGAGGTCACTTGGTATCCAGTACTGGCAGGTTTCAAAAAAAGGCGGGGCTTCAGGAGTATGGCGAAAATCGCCATCACGCCATGGAAGTATGTTTGCCTCTCATTTCTTCAGTTATCGTGATATCGCTACGAAACTTCTGGTGCGTGATCCTAGTCTGACCCCCAAGCGACATAGACATCTGAAATTTGTGGGCGTGGCCTATTTTCTTAAATAGCGCCCCCTAGGACCATTTAAACTAATAGCCCCAAGCTATGCTTTGACTGAGGATTACGAAATTTGGTACACTAATGTGGTGTCTCAGGACCTACAAAAAAGTCTCTTGGAGCCAAGCGCAAAGTCGCACAGGAAGTCGGCCATTTTGGTCCAAGTACGCAATTTAGTGGTTTTCGCACACGTTGTTTGGAGAGTGATGCTCCGTTGCTCTTTTCACCAATCACTTTCACACTTCTGCTATATACTCTTGAGACGAAGGGGAAAAAATTCAACCGTCGGATTTTTCAAAAGTTGAAAGGTGTGGGCGTGGCTAAGCCTCAAACTTTGACCTTTCGCCACGCCACTCTTTTTTTCACATCTCCCTATTGGACTCCTTTTACCCAATCAATAGGAATCTCTGGCAAATAGCAGTAGACAAGTTGAGGTCACTTGGTATCCAGTACAGTTAGGTTTCGAAAAAAGGCGGGGCTTTGGGAGCATGGCGAAAATCGCCATCACGCCAAGGAAATACGTTTGCCTCTCATTTCTTCAGTTTTCGTGATATCGCTACGAAACTTCTGGTGAGTGATCCTAGTCTGAGCCCCAAGAGAAATAGACAGCTGAAGTTTGTGGGCGTGGCCTATTTTCTTAAATAGCGCCCCCTAGAGCCATTAAAACTGTCAGCCCCAAGCCATGCTTTGACTGAGGATTACGAAATTTGGTACACTAATGTGGTGTCTCAGGACCTACAAAAAAGTCTCTTGGAGCCAAGAACAAAGTCGCACAGGAAGTCAGCCATTTTGGTCCAAGTACTCGAATTAGTGGTTTTCGCACACGTTGTTTGGAGAGTGATGCTCCGTCGCCCTTTTCACCAATCGCCTTCAAACTTCTGCCATGTACTCTTAAGACGTAGGGGAAAAAATTCAACCGTCGGATTTTTCAAAAGTTGAAAGGTGTGGGCGTGGCTAAGCCTCAAACTTTGACCTTTCGCCACGCCACTCTTTTTTCCACAGCTTCCTATTGGACTCCTTTTACCCAATCACCCATAATCTCTGGCAAATAGCAGTAGACAACTTGAGGTCACTTGGTATCCAGTACTGGCAGGTTTCGAGTAAAGGCGGGGCTTTGGCAGCATGGCGAAAATCGCCATCACGCCATGGAAATACGTTTGCCTCTCATTTCTTCAGTTATTGTGATAGCGCTACGAAACTTCTTGTAAGTGATCCTAGCCTGAGCCCCAAGAGATATCCATAGCTGAAGTTTGTGGGCGTGGCCTATTGTCTTAAATAGCGCCTCTAGGACCATTTAAACTATCAGCCCCAAGCCATGCTTTGACTGAGGATTACGAAATTTGGTACACTAATGTGGTGTCTCAGGACCTACAAAAAAGTCTCTTGGAGCCAAGCACAACATTGCACAGGAAGTCGGCCATTTTGGTCCAAGTACGCGATTTAGTGGTTTTCGCACACGTTGTTTGGAGAGTGATGCTCCGTCGCCCTTTTCACCAATCGCCTTCAAACTTCTGCTATATACTCTTAAGACATAGGGGAAAAAATTCAACCGTCGGATTTTTCAAAAGTTGAAAGATGTGGGCGTGGCTAAGCCTCAAACTTTGACCTTTCGCCATTACTTTACTTGACTTAATAACTCCCATGTGCATGATCAGATCTTTTTCGAACTTTGTCTGTGTGATCATTGACCATATCTGTAAACAATGACAATGTGGACAGCTGACATCACCTAAGCCCCGCCCCCTGACTACAGGAAGCCTATTGTTTTATGGTGAACTGCCCATATTTGTCCCCTCTAATTTAGTCAACATGAAACAAAGGTCATGCACTGTCTTCATGATGCTGTAATGACCATTCAGATCTGATAGCTTTTCAGAAAGGGAGGGGCTTTGATGCCATGGCGAATTCTGGCGTAACGCCGTAATCTTAATATTCAATTTAATGGTGAGCTCAGAGGGGATGCTGAGTCAGGGTGAGGTGCGGACTAGGAGGCCATTCGCGGTTTCTGGTGTCGGGGTGGTTGACGTTTCTGTTCTGTCAGACGTGCACTGGTGCCCCGGGCCTCCGTCCAGACCGGAGCGGCGCGGAGCTGCGAGGGCCGAACGACGCTGCTTGCAGCTTTAATTAGGCCCGAGCAGCGAAAGCGCTGCGAAGGCCTCTTGTTTTTGCTCTGATTATTATTATTAGGCCCGAGCAGCGAAAGCGCTGCGAAGGCCTCTTGTTTTTGCTCTGATTAGGCCCGAGCAGCGAAAGCGCTGCGAAGGCCTCTTGTTTTTGCTCTGTTTATTATTATTTTTATTTATTATTCCGGTGCCGCTTTGAATGGCTTTTTGGGGACCTTAACATACCCCAAAACTCACAATATTTTGCATACTTGTCAGGCCTGGTGAAAAATTTGATATTTTAAAGGTCCCAAAAAAATCGCAAAGAAATTGGCTGAACAGCGCCCCCTAGAAAATGAAAAAAAACCCTCTCCATAAAGCTTAGTTTATCGTACCGTTATGAAATTTGGTACACTTATAGTACTCAATAGTCCGCACAGAAAAGTCTCTTGCAAGCATGGTCAATATCAAACAGGAAGTCGGCCATTTTGGGTTGAAATGGCGATTTTTTGCCGTTTTGGCCGTTTTTAGGGTCCGTTTCTGATTGGATTGCTCGATCATTTTTTGCACGATCATCTCAAAAATTCTGTAAAATTGCTCAGAAGAGATGGGCGAACAAAATGAGACAATAAAATTGACTTTTCGTAAATACTGAAGGGGCGGGGCCAGGCCTCGAAGTTTGACTACTCGCCAAAAATTTTTAAATTGCTATAACTTCATAACTGAATGGAATAGAGTTACCAAACTTTCTGTGGTCATTCGTCATCACCTCACAAAGTAAATTGAATGGTCGCATGATGACATCACACAAGCCCCGCCCCCTCAGGACCAAAAAGGTTAAGTTTTACTGTGAAAGGTCCCAAATTGCCCCATTTCACTAAATCACCACAAATTTGTAGCTGGTAACTCAAGACAAGTGGGGGTTGCTTGGTGTCACATTATGTGAGTTTTCGGCAGAGGGCGGGGCTGTGGCGGCGCGGCGAAGTCAGGCGTACCGCCGTGGCCTTACGTTTGCCTCCCATTTCGTCATTTCTAAAGATATCATCACGAAACTTCTTGTGAGTGATCCTAGTCTGGCCCCCCAAAAGATCTGATGTGAACATCCGGTGGGCGTGGCCTATTTTCTGAAATAGCGCCCCCTAGGACCATTAAAACTGTCAGCCCCAAGCCATGCTTTGACTGAAGATTACGAAATTTGGTACACTAATGTGGTGTCTCAGGACCTACAAAAAAGTCTCTTGGACCCAAGTGCAAAGTCGCACAGGAAGTCGGCCATTTTGGTCCAAGTACGCGATTTACTGGTTTTCGCACACCTTGTTTGGAGAGTGATGCTCCGTCGCCCTTTTCACCAATCTCCTTGAAACGTCTGCTATATACTCTTAAGACAAAGAGGAAAAAATTCAACCGTCGGATTTTTCAAAAGTTTAACGGTGTGGGCGTGGCTAAGCCTCAAACTTTGACCTGTCGCCACGCCACTCATTTTTTCACAGCTCCCTACTGGACTCCTTTTACCCAATCAGCAGGAATCTCTGGCAAACAGCAGTAGACAACTTGAGGTCACTTGGTATCCAGTACTGGCAGGTTTCAAAAAAAGGCGGGGCTTCAGGAGCATGGCGAAAATCGCCATCACGCCGTGGAAGTATGTTTGCCTCTCATTTCTTCAGTTATCGTGATATTGCTACGAAACTTCTGGTGCGTGATCCTAGTCTGACCCCCAAGCGACATAGATATCTGAATTTAGTGGGCGTGGCCTATTTTCTTAAATAGCGCCCCCTAGGACCATTTAAACTAATAGCCCCAAGCTATGCTTTGACTGAGGATTACGAAATTTGGTACACTAATGTGGTGTCTCAGGACCTACAAAAAAGTCTCTTGGAGCCAAGCGCAAAGTCGCACAGGAAGTCGGCCATTTTGGTCCAAGTGCGCGATTTAGTGGTTTTCGCACACGTTGTTTGGAGAGTGATGCTCCGTCGCCCTTTTCACCAATCTCCTTCAAACTTCTGCTATATACTCTTAAGACATAGGGGAAAAAATTCAACCGTCGGATTTTTCAAAAGTTGAAAGATGTGGGCGTGGCTAAGCCTCAAACTTTGACCTGTCGCCACGCCACTCTTTTTTTCACAGCTCCCTACTGGACTCCTTTTACCCAAACACCAGGATTCTGTGGCAAACAGCAGTAGACAAGTTGAGGTTACTTTGTCTTCAGTACTGGAAGGTTTTGAAAAAAGGCGGGGCTTTGGGAGCATGGCGAAAATCGCCATCACGCCATGGAAATACGTTTGCCTCTCATTTCTTAAGTTATCGAGATATCACCTCGAAATTTGTTGTGAGTGATCCTAGTCTGACCCCCAATAGAAGTGGACAGCTAAAATTTGTGGGCGTGGCCATTTTTCTGAAATAGCGCCCCCTAGGACCATTAAAACTGTCAGCCCCTAGCCATTCTTTGACTGAGGATTACGAAATTTGGTACACTAATGAGGGGTCTCCGGACCTACAAAAAAGTCTCTTGGAGCCAAGTGCAAAGTCGCACAGGAAGTCGGGCATTTTGGTCCAAGTACGCGATTTAGTTGTTTTGGCACACGTTGTTTGGAGAGTGATGCTCCGTTGCCCTTTTCACCAATCGCCTTCAAACTTCTGCTATTTACTCTTAAGACATAGGAGAAAAAATTCAACCGTCGGATTTTTCAAAAGTTGAAAGGTGTGGGCGTGGCTAAGTCTCAAACTTTGACCTTTCGCCATTACTTTACTTGACTTAATAACTCCCATGTGCATGATCAGATCTTTTTCGAACTTTGTCTGTGTGATCATTGACCATATCTTTAAACAATGACAATGTGGACAGCTGACATCACCTAAGCCCCGCCCCCTGAATACAGGAAGTCTATTGTTTTATGCTGAAATGCCCATATTTGTCCCCTCTAATTTAGTCAACATGACACTAAGGTCATGCACGGTCTTCATGATGCTGTAATGACCATTCAGATCTGATAGCTTTCCAGATAGGGAGGGGCTTTGATGCCATGGCGAATTCTGGCGTAACGCCGTAACCTTACAATTCAATTTAATGGTGAGCTCAGAGGGGATGCTGAGTCAGGGTGAGGTGCGGACGAGGAGGCCATTTGCGGTTTCTGGTGTCGGGGTGGTTGACGTTTCTGTTCTGCCAGACGTGCCCTGGTGCCCCGGGCTGCCGGCCAGGCCGGAGCGGCGCGGAGCTGCGAGGGCCGAACGACGCTGCTTGCAGCTTTAATTCTTTCTTTTTTTGTTATTCCGTGCCCCCTTTGAATGGCTTTTTGGGGACCTTAACATACCCCAAAACTCACAATATTTTGCAAACTTGTCAGGCCTGGTGAAAAATTTGATATTTTAAAGGTCCCAAAAAAATCGCAAAGAAAATGGCTGAACAGCGCCCCCTACAATGTGAAAAAAACCCCTCTCCATAAAGCTTAGTTTATCGTACAGTTATGAAATTTGGTACACTTGTAGTACTCAACAGTCCGCACAGAAAAGTCTCTTGCAAGCATGGTCAATATCAAACAGGAAGTCGGCCATTTTGGGTTGAAATGGCGATTTTTAGCCGTTTTTGCAGTTTTTAGGGTCCGTTTCTGATTGGATTGCTCGATCATTTTTCGCACGATCGTCTCAAAAATTGTGTAAAAATGCTCAGAAGGGATGGGCAAACAAAATGAGATGAGGATTCTGAGTTTTTGTATATGTTGAAGGGGCGGGGCCAGGCCTTGAAGTTTGACTACTCGCCAATTTTTTTTTAATTGCTATAACTTCATAACTGAATAGAATAAAGTTACCAAACTTTCTGTGGTCATTCATCATCCACCCACAAAGTAATATGAATGGTTGGATGATGACATCACACAAGCCCCGCCCGCTCAGGACCAAAAAGGTCAAGTTTTACTGTGAAAGGTCCCAAATTGCCCCATTTCACTTAATCACCACAAATTTGTAGCTGGTAACTCAAGACAAGTGGGGCTTGCTTGGCGTCACTTTATGGGAGTTTTCGGCAGAGGGCGGGGCTGTGGCGGCGCGGCGAAGTCAGACGTACCGCCGTGGCCTTACGTTTGCCTCCCATTTCGTCATTTCTAAAGATATCGTCACGAAACTTTTTGTGAGTAATCCTAGTCTGGCCCCTCAAACAATCTGATGTCAACATCCGGTGGGCGTGGCCTATTTTCTGAAATAGCGCCCCCTAGGACCATTAAAACTGTCAGCCCCAAGCCATGCTTTGACTGAGGATTACGAAATTTGGTACACTAATGTGGTGTCTCAGGACCTACAAAAAAGTCTCTTGGAGCCTAGTGCAAAGTCGCACAGGAAGTCGGCCATTTTGGTCCAAGTACGCGATTTAGTGGTTTTCGCACACGTTGTTTGGAGAGTGATGCTCCGTCGCCCTTTTCACCATTCTCCTTCAAACTTCTGCTATGTACTCGTAAGACATAGGGAAAAAAATTCAACCGTCGGATTTTTCAAAAGTTGAAAGGTGTGGGCGTGGCTAAGCCTCAAACTTTGACCTGCCGCCACGCCACTCTTTTTTTCACAGCTCCCTACTGGACTCCTTTTACCCAATCACCAGGATTCTGTGGGAAACAGCAGTAGACAACTTGAGGTTACTTGGTCTCCAGTACTGGCAGGTTTTGAAAAAAGGCGGGGCTTTGGGAGCATGGCGAAAATCGCCATCACGCCATGGAAATACGTTTGCCTCTCATTTCTTCAGTTATCGTGATATCGCTCCGACACTTCTGGTGAGTGATCCTAGTCTGACCCCCAAGAGAAATAGACAGCTGAAGTTTGTGGGCGTGGCCTATTCTCTTAAATAGCGCCCCCTAGGACCATTTAAACTAATAGCCCCAAGCCAAGCTTTGACTGAGGATTGCGAAATTTGGTACACTAATGTGGTGTCTCAGGACCTACAAAAAAGTCTCTTGGAGCCAAGTGCAAAGTCGCACAGGAAGTCGGCCATTTTGGTCCAAGTACGCGATTTAGTGGTTTTCGCACACGTTGTTTGGAGAGTGATGCTCCGTCGCCCTTTTCACCAATCTCCTTCAAACTTCTGCTATATACTCTTAAGACATAGGGGAAAAAATTCAACCGTCGGATTTTTCAAAAGTTGAAAGGTGTGGGCGTGGCTAAGCCTCAAACTTTGACCTGTCGCCACGCCACTCTTTTTTTCACAGCTCCCTACTGGACTCCTTTTACCCAATCACCAGGATTCTGTGGGAAACAGCAGTAGACAACTTGAGGTTACTTAGTCTCCAGTACTGGCAGGTTTTGAAAAAAGGCGGGGCTTTGGGAGCATGGCGAAAATCGCCATCACGCCATGGAAATACGTTTGCCTCTCATTTCTTCAGTTATCGTGATATCGCTACGAAACTTCTGGTGAGTGATCCTAGTCTGACCCCCAAGAGAAATAGACAGCTGAAGTTTGTGGGCGTGGCCTATTCTCTTAAATAGCGCCCCCTAGGACCATTTAAACT
The DNA here is from genome assembly GCF_043380555.1 of Nothobranchius furzeri. Classification (NCBI taxonomy): domain Eukaryota; kingdom Metazoa; phylum Chordata; class Actinopteri; order Cyprinodontiformes; family Nothobranchiidae; genus Nothobranchius; species Nothobranchius furzeri. The sequence goes on along the minus strand of NC_091751.1, from coordinate 4,312,598 downwards.
AATAGCCCCAAGCCATGCTTTGACTGAGGATTACGAAATTTGGTACACTAATGTGGTGTCTCAGGACCTACAAAAAAGTCTCTTGGAGCCAAGGACAAAGTCGCACAGGAAGTCGGCCATTTTGGTCCAAGTACGCGATTTAGTGGTTTTCGCACACGTTGTTTGGAGAGTGATGCTCCGTCGCCCTTTTCACCAATCTCCTTCAAACTTCTGCTATGTACTCGTAAGACATAGGGAAAAAAATTCAACCGTCGGATTTTAAATAAGTATAAAGGTGTGGGCGTGGCTAAGCCTCAAACTTTGACCTTTCGCCATTACTTTACTTGACTTAATAACTCCCATGTGCATGATCAGATCTTTTTCAAACTTTGTCTGTGTGATCATTGACCATATCTGTAAAAAATGACAATGTGGACAGCTGACATCACCTAAGCCCCGCCCCCTGACTACAGGAAGTCTATTTTTATGCTGAAATACCCATATTTGTCCCCTCTAATTTAGTGAACATGACACTAAGGTCATACACTGTCTTCATGATGTTGTAATGACCATTCAGATCTGATAGCTTTCCAGAAAGGGAGGGGCTTTTATGCCATGGCGAATTCTGGCGTAACGCCGTAACCTTACAATTCAATTTAATGGTGATCTCAGAGGGGATGCTGAGTCAGGGTGAGGTGTGGACTAGGAGGCCATTTGCGGATTCTGGCGTCGGGGTGGTTGACGATTCTGTTCTGCCAGACGTGCCCTGGTGCCCCGGGCTGCTGGCCAGGCCGGAGCGGCGCAGAGCTGCGAGGGCCGAACGACGCTGCTTGCAGCTTTAATTAGGCCCGAGCAGTGAAGCCTTTAGGGGGTCTTAGCATATCCAAAAACTCACCAAATTCTGGCCCAATATAGAAAGTGCGTGAAATTTACGTATTTCACTGGCAACGTGAAAGTTGGTATAAAAATGTTGCAACAGCGCCCCCTGGAAAATTAAAAATACCCCTCCGCATTGACCTTTTTTCATAGTAGAGTGATGAAATTTGGTACACTTGTAGAACTCAACAATACGCACAGAAAAGCCTCTTGCACCCATGGTCAATATCAAACAGGAAGTCGGCCATTTTGGACTAAAGTGGCCATTTTGACCCCGTTTTGGCCATTTCTAGGGTCTATATTTGGTTGAACAGTTTGGTCATTTTTCGCACGATCGTCTCAAAAATAGTGTGCGATCGAACAGAAGCGATGGACGATTAAAATGAGACAATAAAATTGACTTTTCGTAAATACTGAAGGGGCGGGACCAGGCCTCAAAGTTCGAGCACTCGCCAAAAAAATTCAAATTGCTATAGATTCATAAATGAAAGAATTACAGTTAAAGAAATGTTCTAAGGACAATCGTCGTCGCCCTCCGAAGACAAATGAATGGTCGATTGATGATGTCACATAAGCCCCGCCCCCTCAGGACTTAAAAGGTCAAGATTTACTGGGAAATTTTCCAAAATTCGCCCTTTCCAATAATAACCCCAAATTTGTAGCGGGTAACTGAAGACAAGTTGGGGTTGCTTGGCGTCACTTTATGGGAGTTTTCTCCAGAAGGCGGGGCTGTGGCGGCGCGGCGAAGTCAGGCGTACCGCTTAGGCCTTACGTTTGCCTCCCATTTCGTCATTTCTAGAGATATCGCCACAAAACCTCTTGGGAGTGATCCTAGTTCAGCCCCCCACAAAATGTGATGTGAACATCCGGTGGGCGTGGCCTATTTTCTGAAATAGCGCCCCCTAGGACCATTAAAACTGTCAGCCCCAAGTCATGCTTTGACTGAGGATTATGAAATTTGGCACACTAATGTGGTGTCTCAGGACCTACAAAAAAGTCTCTTGGAGCCAAGTGTAAAGTCGCACAGGAAGTCGGCCATTTTGGTCCAAGTACTCGATTTAGTGGTTTTCGCACACGTTAGTTGGAGAGTGATGCTCCATCGCCCTTTTCACCAATCGCCTTCAAACTTCTGCTATAGACTCTTAAGACATAAAGGAAAAAATTCAACCGTCGGATTTTAAATAAGTATAAAGGTGTGGGCGTGGCTAAGCCTCAAACTTTGACCTGTCACCACGCCACTCTTTTTTTCACAGCTACCTATTGGACTCCTTTTACCCATTCGCCAGCAATCTCTGGCGAATAGCAGCTGACAAGTTGAGGTCACTTAGTCTCCAGTACTGGCAGGTTTTGAAAAAAGGCGGGGCTTTGGGAGCATGGCAAAATTCACCATCACGCCATGGCAATACGTTTGCCTCTCATTTCTTCAATTATCGTGCCATCACCACAAAATGTCTGGTGAGTGATCCTAGTCTGACCCCCAATAGATTTGGACAGCTGTAGTTTGTGGGAGTGGCCTATTTTCTGAAATGGCGCCCTCTAGGACCATTAAAACTGTCAGCCCCTAGCCATGCTTTGACTGAGGAGTACGAAATCTGGTACACTAATGTGGTGTCTCCGGTCCTACAAAAAAGTCTCTTGGAGCCAAGTGCAAAGTCGCACAGGAAGTCGGCCATTTTGGTCCAAGTAGTCGATTTAGTGGTTTTCGCACACGTTGTTTGGAGAGTGTTACACCATTGCCCTTTTCACCAATCACCTTCAAACTTCTGCTATAGTTTCTTAAGTCAAAGGGGAAAAAATTCAACCTACGGATTTTAAATAAGTATAAAGGTGTGGGCGTGGCTAAGCCTCAAACTTTGACCTGTCGCCACGCCACTATTTTTTTCACAGCTCCCTATTGGACTCCTTTTAACCAATCACCAGCAATCACTGGCAAATAGCAGCAGACAAGTTGAGGTCACTTGGTCTATAGTACTGGCAGGTTTCGAATAAAGGCGGGGCTTTGGGAGCATGGCGAAATTCGCCATCACGCCATGGAAATACGTTTGTCTCTCATTTCTTCAATCATTGTGACATCGCCACACAATTTCTGATGAGTGATCCTACTCTGACCCCTAATAGAATTGGACAGCTGAAGTTTGTGGGCGTGGCCTATTTTCTGAAATAGCTCCCCCTAGGACCATTAAAACTGTCAGCCCCAAGCCGTGCTTTGACTGAGGATCACAAAATTTGGCACACTAATGTAGTGTCTCAGGACCTACAAAAAAGTCTCTTGGAGCCAAGCGCAATGTCGCACAGGAGGTCGGCCATTTTGGTCCAAGTACTCGATTTAGTGGTTTTCGCACACGTTATTAGGAGAATGATGTCTCGTCGCCCTTTCCACCGATCACCTTCAAACTCTTGCTATATACTCTTAAGACATAGAGGAAAAGATTCAACCGTCAGATTTTAAATAAGTATAAAGGTGTGGGCGTGGCTAAGCCTCAAACTTTGACCAGTCGCCATTACGTTACTTGACTCAATAACTCCCTTGTGCATGATCAGATCAATTTCAAACTTTGTCCGTGTGATCACTGACCACATCTGAAGACAGTGACAATGTGGACAGCTGGCATCACCTAAGCCCCGCCCCCTGACTACAGGAAGTTTTCTGTTTTATGGTGAAATGCCCATATTTGTCCCCTCTAATTTAGTCAACATGACACTAAGGTCATGCACTGTCTTCAAGATGTTGTAATGACTATTCAGATCTGATAGCTTTTCAGAAAGGGAGGAGCTTTGATGCCATGGCGATTTCTGGCGTGACGCTGTGACCTTACGTTTGACTGTAACTTCCACAAACAGCCTCCGATTTGCCAGAGACTGAACATCACATCACCAGTGTGGTAAAGATAGAGTATCTCCTAGTGGTGAGACGTGTAATGCTGGGCTCAGAGGGGATGCTGAATCAGGGTGAGGTGTGGACGAGGAGGCCGTTCACGGTTTCTGGTGTCGGGGTGGTTGACTTTCTGTTCTGCCAGACGTGCCCTGGTGCCCCCGGCTGCCGGCGAGGATGGACAAGCGCGGAGCTGGGTTTGGAGAGCGTCGGGGATGGAGCGGAGGGGGTGCGGAAGGAGGGCGAGCAGCTTCGCTGCGAGGGCCGAACGACGCTGCTTGCAGCTTTAATTAGGCCCGAGCAGCGAAGCGCTGCGAAGGCCTATTGTATCTGCTCCGTTTCTTTTTTTTTTCTTTCTTTCTTTCTTTTTTTTTTTTCTTTTTTTTTCTTCCGCGTCTTTGGACGGCCTTTAGGGGGTCTTAGCATATCCAAAAACTCACCAAATTCTGGCCCAATATAGAAAGTGCGTGAAATTTACGTATTTCACTGGCAATGTGAAAGTTGGTATAAAAGTGTTTCAACAGCGCCCCCTGGAAAATTAAAAATACCCCTCCGCATTGACCTTTTTTCATAGTAGAGTGATAAAATTTGGTACACCTGTAGAATTCAACAATACGCACAGAAAAGCCTCTTGCACCCATGGTCAATATCAAACAGGAAGTCGGCCATTTTGGACTAAAGTGGCCATTTTTACCCCATTTTGGCCATTTCTAGGCTCTATATTTGGTTGAACAGTTTGATCATTTTTCGCACGATTGTCTCAAAAATAATGTGCGATCGAACAGAAGCGATGGACGAATCAAATGAGAAAATAAAACTGACTTTTCGTAAATACTGAAGGGGCGGGGCCAGGCCTCAAAGTTCGAGCACTCGCCAAAAAAATTCAAATTGCTATAATTTCATAAATGAAAGAATTACAGTTAAAGTAATTTGCTATGGACAATCGTCATCGCCCCCCGAAGACAAATGAATGGTTGATTGATGATGTCACATAAGCCCCGCCCCCTCAGGCCTTAAAAGGTCAAGTTTTACTGGGAAATTGTCCAAAATTCGCCCTTTGTACTAATCACCCCATATTTCTAGCAGGAAACTGAAGACAAGTTGGGGTTGCTTGGCGTCACTTTATGGGAGTTTTCTCCAGAAGGCGGGCCTGTGGCGGCGCGGCGAAGTCAGGCGTACCGACGTGGCCTTACGTTTGCCTACCATTTTGTCATTTCTAAAGATATCGCCACAAAACCTCTTGGGAGTGATCCTAGTCCAGCCCCCCAAAAAATTTGATGTGAACATCCGGTGGGCGTGGCCTATTTTCTGAAATAGCGCCCCCTAGGACCATTAAAACTGTCAGCCCCAAGCCATGCTTTGACTGAGGATTTTGAAATTTGGTACACTAATGTGGTGTCTCAGGACCTACAAAAAAGTCTCTTGGAGCCAAATGTAAAGTTGCACAGGAAGTCAGCCATTTTGGTCCAAGTACTCGATTTACTGGTTTTCGCACACGTTGTTTGGAGAGTGATGCTCCATCGCTCTTTTCACCAATCGCCTTCAAACTTCTCTTATATACTCTTAAGACATAAAGGAAAAATTTCAACCGTCGGATTTTAAATAAGTTTAAAGGTGTGGGCGTGGCTAAGCCTCAAACTTTGACCTGTCGCCACGCCACTCTTTTTTTCACAGCTCCCTATTGGATTCCTTTTACCCAATCACCAGCAATCTCTGGCAAATAGCAGCTGACAAGTTGAGGTCACTTGGTCTGCAGTACTGGCAGGTTTGAAAAAAAGGCGGGGCTTTGGGAGCATGGCGAAATTTGCCATCACGCCATGGCAATACGTTTGTCTCTCATTTCTTCAATCATTGTGACATCGCCACACAATTTCTGATGAGTGATCCTACTCTGACCCCTAATAGAACTGCACAGCTGAAGTTTGTGGGCGTGGCCTATTTAATGAAATAGCGCCCCCTAGGACCATTAAAACTGTCAGCCCCAAGCCATGCTTTGACTGAGGATTACGAAATTTGATACACTAATGTCGGGTCTCAGGACCTACAAAAAAGTCTCTTGGAGCCAAGTGCAAAGTCGCGCAGGAAGTCGGCCATTTTGGTCCAAGTACTCGATTTAGTGGTATTCGCACACGTTGTTTGGAGAGTGTTGCACCATTGCCCTTTTCACCAATCGCCTTCAAACATCTGCTATATACTCTTAAGACATAGATGAAAAAATTCAACCGTCGGATTTTATATAAGTATAAAGGTGTGGGCGTGGCTAAGCCTCAAACTTTGACCTGTCGCCACGCCACTCTTTTTTTCACAGCTCCCTATTGGACTCCTTTTAACCAATCACCAGCAATCACTGGCAAATGGCAGCAGACAAGTTGAGGTCACTTGATCTATAGTACTGGCAGGTTTTGAATAAAGGCGGGGCTTTGGGAGCATGGCGAAATTCGCCATCACGCCATGAAAATACGTTTGTCTCCCATTTCTTCAATCATTGTGACATCACAACAAAATGTCTGATGAGTGATCCTAGTCTGACCCCCAATAGAAATGGACAGCTGAAGTTTGTGGGCGTGGCCTATTTTCTGAAATAGCGCCCTCTAGGACCATTAAAACTGTCAGCCCCCAGCCAGGCTTTGACTGAGGATTACGAAATTTGGTACACTAATGTGGTGTCTCAGGACCTACAAAAAAGTCTCTTGGAGCCAAGCACCAAGTCGCACAGGAAGTCGGCCATTTTGGTCCAAGTACTCGATTTAGTGGTTTTCGCACACGTTGTTTGGAGAGTGTTGCACCATCGCCCTTTTCACCAATCGCCTTCAAACTTCTGCTATATACTCTTAAGACAAAGGGAGAAAAATTCAACCATCGGATTTTATATAAGTATAAAAGTGTGGGCGTGCCTAAGCCTCAAACTTTGACCTTTCGCCATTACATCACTTGACTTAACTCCCATGTGCATGATCAGATCTATATCAAACTGTGTCTGTGTGATCATTGACCACATCTCAAGACAGTGACAATGTGGACAGCTGACATCACCTAAGCCCCGCCCCCTGACTACAGGAAGTCTATTTTTTATGGTGAAATGCCCATATTTGTCCCCTCTAATTTAGTCAACATGACACTAAGGTCATGCACTGTCTTCATGATATTGTAATGACCATTCAGATCTGCTAGCTTTTCAGAAAGGGAGGGGCTTTGATGCCATGGCGATTTCTTACTCTGACCCCTAATAGACATGGACAGCTGAAGTTTGTGGGCGTGGCCTATTTTCTGAAATAGCGCCCCCCTAGGACCATTAAAACAATCAGCCCCAAGCCATGCTTTGACTGAGGATCACGAAATTTGGCACACTAATGTAGTGTCTCAGGACCTACAAAAAAGTCTCTTGGAGCCAAGTACAATGTCGCACAGGAGGTCGGCCATTTTTGTCCAAGTACTCGATTTAGTGGTTTTCGAACACGTTATTAGGAGAATGATGTCTCGTCGTCCTTTCCACCGATCACCTTCAAACTCCTGCTATATACTCTTAAGACATAGAGGAAAAAATTCAACCGTCGGATTTTAAATAAGTATAAAGGTGTGGGCGTGGCTAAGCCTCAAACTTTGACCAGTCGCCATTATGTTACTTGACTTAATAACTCCCATGTGCATGATCAGATCAATTTCAAATTTTGTCTGTGTGATCACTGACCCCATCTGAAGACAGTGACAATGTGGACAGCTTACATCACCTAAGCCCGCCCCCTGACTACAGGAAGTCTACTGTTTTATGGTGAAATGTCCATATTTGTCCCCTCTAATTTAGTCAAGATGACACTAAGGTCATGCACTGTCTTCATGATGTTGTAATGACCATTCAGATCTGATAGCTTTTCAGAAAGGGGGGGCTTTTATGCCATGGCGATTTCTGGCGTGACGCTGTGACCTTACGTTTGACTGTAACTTCCACAAACAGCCTTCGATATGCCCGAGACTGAACATCACATCACCAGTGTAGTAAAGATAGAGTATCTCCTAGTGGTGAGACGTGTAATGGTGGTCTCAGAGGGGATGCTGAGTCAGGGTGAGGTGTGGACGCGGAGGCCGTTCACGGTTTCTGGTGTCGGGGTGGTTGACTTTCTGTTCTGCCAGACGTGCCCTGGTGCCCCCGGCTGCCGGCCAGGATGGAGAAGCGCGGAGCTGGGTTTGGAGAGCGTCGCGGATGGAGCGGAGGGGTTGCGGAAGGAGGGCGAGCAGCTTCGCTGCGAGGGCCGAACGACGCTGCTTGCAGCTTTAATTATTATTATTTTTTTTTCTTCCGCGTCTTTGGGTGGCGTTTAGGGGGTCTTAGCATATCCAAAAAGTCACCAAATTCTGGCTCAATATAGAAAGTGCATGAAATTTACGTATTTCACTGGCGATGTGAAAGTTCATAAAAAAGTGGCTCGACAGTGCCCCCTAGAAAGTGAAAAATACCCCTCTCCATAAAGCTTACTTTATCGTACAGTTATGAAATTTGGTATACTGGTAATACTCAACAGTCCGCACAGAAAAGCCTCTTGCAACCATGGTCAATATAAAACAGGAAGTCGGCCATTTTGGGTTGAAATGAGGATTTTTAGCCGTTTTGGCCATTTCTAGGGTCTATATTTGGTTGAACAGTTTGGTCATTTTTCGCACCATCGTCTCAAAAATAGTGCGAGATCGAACAGAAGCGATGGACGATTCGAATGAGACAATAAAATTGACTTTTCGTAAATACTGAAGGGGCGGGGCCAGGCCTCAAAGTTCGAGCACTCGCCAAAAAAATTCAAATTGCTATAATTTCACAAATGAAAGAATTACAGTTAAAACAATTTCTAAGGACAATCGTCATCGCCCCCCGAAGACAAATGAATGGTCGATTGGTGATGTCACATAAGCCCCGCCCCCTCAGGACTTAAAAGGTCAAGTTTTACTGGGAAATTTTCCAAAATTCGCCCTTTCAAATAATCATCTCAGATTTGTAGCAGGTAACTGAAGACAAGTTGGGGTTGCTTGGCGTCACTTTATGAGAGTTTTCTGCAGAAGGCGGGGCTGTGGCGGTGCGGCGAAGTCAGGCGTACCGACGTGGACATACGTTTGCCTCCCATTTAGTCATTTCTAGAGATATCGCCACGACACCTCTTGGGAGTGATCCTAGTCCGGCCCCCAAAAGAATCAGATGTCAACATCTGGTGGGCGTGGCCTATTTTCTGAAATAGCGCCCCCTAGGACCATTAAAACTGTCAGCCCCAAGCCATGCTTTGACTGAGGAGTACAAAATTTGGTACACTATTGTGGTGTCTCAGGACCTACAAAAAAGTCTCTTGGAGCCAAGTGCAAAGTATCACAGGAAGTCGGCCATTTTGGTCCAAGTACTCGATTTAGTGGTTTTCGCACACGTTGTTTGGAGAGTGTTGCACCAACACCCTTTTCACCAATCACCTTCAAACATCTTTTATACACTCTTAAGACATAGATGAAAAAATTCAACCGTCGGATTTTAAATAAGTATAAAGGTGTGGGCGTGGCTAAGCCTCAAACTTTGATCTGTCGCCACGCCACTCTTTTTTTCACAGCTCCCTATTGGACTCCTTTTAACCAATCACCAGCAATCACTGGCAAATAGCAGCAGACAAGTTGAGGTCACTTGGTCTATAGCACTGGCAGGTTTCGAATAAAGGCGGGGCTTTGGGAGCATGGCGAATTTCACCATCAAGCCATGGAAATACGTTTGTCTCTCATTTCTTCAATCATTGTGACATCGCCACACAATTTCTGATGAGTGATCCTAATCTGACCCCTAATAGAAATGGACAGCTGAAGTTTGTGGGTGTGGCCTATTTTCTGAAATAGCGCCCCCTAGGACCATTAAAACTGTCAGCCCCAAGCCATGCTTTGACTGAGGATCATGAAATTTGGCACACTAATGTAGTGTCTCAGGACCTACAAAAAAGTCTCTTGGAGCCAAGCGCAATGTCGCACAGGAGGTCAGCCATTTTGGTCCAAGTACTCGATTTAGTGGTTTTCGCACACGTTATTAGGAGAATGATGTCTCGTCGTCCTTTCCACCGATCACCTTCAAACTCCTGCTATATACTCTTAAGACGTAGAGGAAAAAATTCAACCGTCGGATTTTAAATAAGTATAAAGGTGTGGGCGTGGCTAAGCCTCAAACTTTGACCAGTCGCCATTACGTTACTTGACTTAATCACTTCCATGTGCATGGTCAGATCAAATTCAAACTTTGTCTGTGTGATCACTGACTACATCTGAAGACAGTGACAATGTGGACAGCTGACATCACCTAAGCCCCGCCCACTGACTACAGGAAGTCTACTGTTTTATGGTGAACTGCCCATATTTGTCCCCTCTAATTTAGTCAACATGACACTAAGGTCATGCACTGTCTTCATGATGTTGTAATGACCATTCAGATCTGCTAGCTTTTCAGAAAGGGAGGGGCTTTGATGCCATGGCAAATTCTGGCATGACGCTGTGACCTTACGTTTGACTGTAACTTCCACAAACAGCTTCCGATTTGCCCGAGACTGAACATCACATCACCAGTGTGGTAAAGATAGAGTATCTCCTAGTGGTGAGACGTGTAATGCTTGGCTCAAAGGGGATGCTGAGTCAGGGTGAGTTGTGGACGAGGAGGCCGTTCACGGTTTCTGGTGTCGGGGTGGTTGATGTTTCTGTTCCGCCAGACGTGCCCTGGTGCCCCCGGCTGCCGGCCAGAACGGAGCGGCGCGGAGCTGGGTTTGGAGAGCGTCGGGGATGGAGCGGAGGGGGTGCGGACAGAGGGCGAGCAGCTTCACTGCGAGGGCCGAACGACGCTGCTTGCAGCTTTAATTTTTTTTTTTCTTCCGCGTCTTTGGGTGGCCTTTAGGGGGTCTTAGCATATCCAAAAAGTCACCAAATTCTGGGTCAATATAGAAAGTGCGTGAAATTTACGTATTTCACTGGCGATGTGAAAGTTCATAAAAAAGTGGCTCGACAGCACCCCCTAGAAAGTGAAAAATACCCCTCTCCATAAAGCTTACTTTATCGTACAGTTATGAAATTTGGTATACTGGTAATACTCAACATTCCGCACAGAAAAGCCTCTTGCAACCATGGTCAATATAAAACAGGAAGTCGGCCATTTTGGGTTGAAATGGCGATTTTTAGCCGTTTTGGCCATTTCTAGGGTCTATATTTGGTTGAACAGTTTGGTCATTTTTCGCACCATCGTCTCAAAAATAGTGCGAGATCGAACAGAAGCGATGGACGATTCAAATGAGACAATAAAATTGACTTTTCGTAAATACTGATGGGGCGGGGCCAGGCCTCAAAGTTCGACCACTCACCAAAAAAATTCAAATTGCTATAATTTCACAAATGAAAGAATTACAGTTAAAACAATTTCTAAGGTCAATCGTCCTTGCCCCCCGAAGACAAATGAATGGTCGATTGATGATGTCACACAAGCCCCGCCCCCTCAGGACTTAAAAGGTCAAGTTTTACTGGGAAATTTTCCAAAATTCGCCCTTTCAAATAATCAGCCCAAATGTAACTGAAGACAAGTTGGGGTTGCTTGGCGTCACTTTATGGGAGTTTTCTGCAGAAGGCGGGGCTGTGGCGGTGCGGCGAAGTCAGGCGTACCTACGTGGCCTTACGTTTGCCTACCATTTCGTCATTTCTAGAGATATCGCCACGATACTTCTTGGGAGTGATCCTAGTCCAGTCCCAAAAAGAATCTGATGTGAACATTCGGTGGGCGTGGCCTATTTTCTGAAATAGCGCCCCCTAGGACCATTAAAACTGTCAGCCCCAAGCCATGCTTTGACTGAGGAGTACAAAATTTGGTACACCAATGTGGTGTCTCAGGACCTACAAAAATGTCTCTTGGTGCCAAGTGCAAAGTCGCACAGGAAGTCGGCCATTTTGGTCCAAGTACTCGATTTAGTGGTTTTCGCACACGTTGTTTGGAGAAGGATGCTCCATCACCCTTTTCACCAATCACCTTCAAACATCTGCTAAACATTCTTAAGACATAGATGAAAAAATTCAACTGTCAGATTTTAAATAAGTATAAAGGTGTGGGCGTGGCTAAGCCTCAAACTTTGACCTGTCGCCATGCCACTCTTTTTTTCACAGCTCCCTATTGGACTCCTTTTAACCAATCACCAGCAATCACTGGCAAATAGCAGCAGACAAGTTGAGGTCACTTGGTCTATAGTACTGGCAGGTTTAGAATAAAGGCGGGGCTTTGGGAGCATGGCGAAATTCGCCATCACGCCATGGAAATACGTTTGTGTCTCATTTCTTCAATCATTGTGACATCGCCACACAATTTCTGATGAGTGATCTTACTCTGACCCCTATTAGAATTGGACAGCTGAAGTTTGTGGGCGTGGCCTATTTTCTGAAATAGCGCCCCCTAGGACCATTAAAACTATCAGCCCCAAGCCATGCTTTGAGTGAGGATCACGAAATTTGGGACACTAATGTAGTGTCTCAGGACCTACAAAAAAGTCTCTTGGAGCCAAGCGCAATGTCGCACAGGAGGTCGGCCATTTTGGTCCAAGTACTCGATTTAGTGGTTTTCGCACACGTAATTAGGAGAATGATGTCTCGTCATCCTTTCCACTGATCACCTTCAATCTCCTGCTATATACTCTTAAGACATAGAGGGAAAAATTCAACCGTCGGATTTTAAATAAGTATAAAGGTGTGGGCGTGGCTAAGCCTCAAACTTTGACCAGTCGCCATTACGTTACTTGACTTAATAACTCCCATGTGCATGATCAGATCAATTTCAAACTTTGTCTGTGTGATCACTGACCACATCTGAAGACAGTGACAATGTGGACAGCTGACATCACCTAAGCCCCGCCCCCTGACTACAGGAAGTCTACTGTTTTATGGTGAAATGCCCATATTTGTCCCCTCTAATTTAGTCAACATGACACTAAGGTAATGCACTGTCTTCATGATGTTGTAATGACCATTCAGATCTGATAGCTTTTCGGAAAGGGGGGGCTTTGATGCCATGGCGATTTCTGGCGTGACGCTGTGACCTTACGTTTGACTGTAACTTCCACAAACAGCCTGCGATTTGCCCGAGACTGAACATCACATCACCAGTGTGGTAAAGATAGAGTATCTCCTAGTGGTGAGACGTGTAATGGTGGTCTCAGAGGGGATGCTGAGTCAGGGTGTGGTGTGGACGAGGAGGCCGTTCACGGTTTCTGGTGTCGGGGTGGTTGACTTTCTGTTCTGCCAGACGTGCCCTGGTGCCCCCGGCTGCCGGCCAGGATGGAGAAGCGCGGAGCTGGGTTTGCAGAGCGTCTGGGTTGGAGCGGAGGGGGTGCGGACGGAGGACGAGCAGCTTTGCTGCGAGGGCCGAACGACGCTGCTTGCAGCTTTAATTAGGCCCGAGCAGCGAAAGCGCTGCGAAGGCCTCTTGTTTTTGCTCTGATTATTCTTTCTTTCTTTCTTTATTATTCCGGTGCCGCTTTGAACGGCTTTTTGGGGACCTCAACATACCCCAAAACTCACAATATTTTGCACACTTGTCAAGCCTGGTGAAAAATTCGATATTTTAAAGGTTCCAAAAAAATCGCAAAGAAAATGGCTGAACAGCGCCCCCTATAAAGTGAAAAATACCCCTCTCCATAAAGCTTAGTTTATCGTACAGTTATGAAATTTGGTACACTTGTAGTACTCAACAGTCTGCACAGAAAAGTCTCTTGCAAGCATGGCCAATATCAAACAGGAAGTCGGCCATTTTGGGTTGAAATGGCGATTTTTAGCCGTTTTTGCCGTTTTTAGGGTCCGTTTCTGAATGGATTGCTCGATCATTTTTCGCACGATTGTCTCAAAAATTGTGTAAAATTGCTCAGAAGGGATGGGCGAACAAAATGAGACAAGGATTCTGACTTTTCGTATATGTTGAAGGGGCGGGGCCAGGCCTCGAAGTTTGACTACTCGCCAAAAAATTTTAAATTACTATAACTTCATAACTGAATGGAATAGAGATACCAAACTTTCTGTGGTCATTCGACATCCACCCACAAAGTAATTTGAATGGTTGGATGAAGATATCACACAAGCCCCGCCCCCTCAGGACCACAAAGGTTAAGTTTTACTGTGAAAGGTCCCAAATTGTCCCATTTCACTTAATCACCACCAATTTGTAGCTTTTAACTCAAGACAAGTGAGGGTTGCTTGGCGTCACTTTATGGGAGTTTTCGGCAGAGGGCGGGGCTGTGGCGGCGCGGCGAAGTCAGGCGTACCGCCGTGGCCTTACGTTTGCCTCCCATTTCTTCAATTCTAAACATATCGTCACGAAACTTCTTGTGAGTGATCCTAGTCCAGCCCCCCAAAAGATCTGATGTGCACATCCAGTGGGCGTGGCCTATTTTCTGAAATAGCGCCCCCTAGGACCATTAAAACTGTCAGCCCCAAGCCATGCTTTGACTGAGGATTATGAAATTTGGTACACTAATGTGGTGTCTGGGGACCTACAAAAAAGTCTCTTGAACCCAAGTTCAAAGTAGTACAGGAAGTCGGCCATTTTGGTCCAAGTACGCGATTTAGTGGTTTTCGCACACGTTGTTTGGAGAGTGATGCTCCGTCGCCCTTTTCACCAATCGCCTTCAAACTTCCGCCATATGCTCTTAAGACATAGAGGAAAAAATTCTACCGTCGGATTTTAAATAAGTATAAAGGTGTGGGCGTGGCTAAGCCTCAAACTTTGACCTTTCGCCAGGCCACTCTTTTTTTCACAGCTCCCTATTGGACTCCTTTTACCCAATCACCAGGAATCTCTGGTAAATAGCAGCAGACAAGTTGAGGTCACTTGGACTCCAGTACTGGAAGGTTTTGAAAAAAGGCGGGGCTTTGGGAGCATGGCGAAATTCGCCATCACGCGATGGAAATACGTTTGCCTCTCATTTCTTCATTTATCGTGATATCACCTCGAAATTTGTTGTGAGTGATCCTAGTCTGACCCCCAATAGACATGGTCAGCTTAAGTCTGTGGGCGTGGCCTATTTTCTGAATTAGCGCCCCCTAGGACCATTAAAACTGTCAGCCCCAAGCCATGCTTTGACTGAGGATTACGAAATTTGGTACACCAATGTGGTGTCTCAGGACCTACAAAAAAGTCTCTTGGAGCCAAGTGCAAAATCGCACAGGAAGTCGGCCATTTTGATCCAAGTACTCGATTTAGTGGTTTTCGCACACGTTGTTTGGAGAGTGATGCTCCGTCGCCCTTTTCACCAATCGCCTTGTAACTTCTGCTAGATACTCTTAAGATATAGTGGAAAAAATTCAACCGTCGGATTTTAAATAAGTATAAAGGTGTGGGCGTGGCTAAGCCTCAAACATTGACCTTTCGCCATTACATTACTTGACTTAATAACTCCCATGTGCACGATCAGATCTATATCAAACTTTGTCTGTGTGATCACTGACCACATCTCAAGGCAACGTCATTGTGGACAGCTGACATCACCTAAGCCCCGCCCCCTGACAACAGGAAGTCTATTGTTTTATGGTGAAATGCCCATATTTGTCCCCTCTAATTTAGTCAACATGACACTAAGGTCATGCACTGTCTTCATGATGTTGTAATGACCATTCAGATCTGATAGCTTTCCAGATAGGGAGGGGCTTTGATGCCATGGCGAATTCTGGCATGACGCCGTGACCTTACAATTCAATTTAATGGTGAGCTCAGAGGGGATGTTGAGTCAGGGTGAGGTGCGGACTAGGAGGCCATTTGCGGTTTCTGGTGTCGGGGTGGTTTATGTTTCTGTTCTGCCAGACGTGCCCTGGTGCCCCGGGCTGCCGGCCAGGCCGGAGCGGCGCGGAGCTGCGAGGGCCGAACGACGCTGCTTGCAGCTTTAATTTTTTCTTTCTTTCTTTCTTTCTTTTTTTTTCTTCCGCGTCTTTGGATGGCCTTTAGGGGGTCTTAGCATATCCAAAAAGTCACCAAATTCTGGCCCAATATAGAAAGTGCGTGAAATTTACGTATTTCACTGGCAACGTGAAAGTTGGTAAAAAAATGTTTCAACAGCACCCCCTGGAAAATTAAAAATACCCCTCCGCTTTGACCTTTTTTCATAGTAGAGTGATGAAATTTGGTACACTTGTAGAACTCAACAATACGCACAGAAAAGCCTCTTGCACCCATGGTCAATATCAAACAGGAAGTCGGCCATTTTGGACTAAAGTGGCCATTTTGACCCCGTTTTGGCCATTTCTAGGGTCTATATTTGGTTGAACAGTTTGGTCATTTTTCGCACGATCGTCTTAAAAATAGTGTGCGATCGAACAGAAGCGATGGACGATTAAAATGAGACAATAAAATTGACTTTTCGTAAATACTGAAGGGGCGGGACCAGGCCTCAAAGTTCGAGCACTCGCCAAAAAAATTCTAATTGCTATAGATTCATAAATGAAAGAAATACAGTTAAAGAAATGTTCTAAGGACAATCGTCGTCGCCCTCCGAAGACAAATGAATGGTCGATTGATGATGTCACATAAGCCCCGCCCCCTCAGGACTTAAAAGGTCAAGATTTACTGGGAAATTTTCCAAAATTCGCCCTTTCCAATAATCACCCCAAATTTGTAGCGGGTAACTGAAGACAAGTTGGGGTTGCTTGGCGTCACTTTATGGGAGTTTTCTCCACAAGGCGGGGCTGTGGCGGCGCGGCGAAGTCAGGCGTACCGCTTAGGCCTTACGTTTGCCTCCCATTTCGTCATTTCTAGAGATATCGCCACAAAACCTCTTGGGAGTGATCCTAGTTCAGCCCCCCACAAAATGTGATGTGAACGTCCGGTGGGCGTGGCCTATTTTCTGAAATAGCGCCCCCTAGGACCATTAAAACTGTCAGCCCCAAGTCATGCTTTGACTGAGGATTATGAAATTTGGCACACTAATGTGGTGTCTCAGGACCTACAAAAAAGTCTCTTGGAGCCAAGTGCAAAGTCGCACAGGAAGTCGGCCATTTTGGTCCAAGTACTCGATTTAGTGGTTTTCGCACACGTTGTTTGGAGAGTGATGCTCCATCGCCCTTTTCACCAATCGCCTTCAAACTTCTGCTATAGACTCTTAAGACGTAAAGGAAAAAATTCAACCGTCGGATTTTAAATAAGTTTAAAGGTGTGGGCGTGGCTAAGCCTCAAACTTTGACCTGTCACCACGCCACTCTTTTTTTCACAGCTACCTATTGGACTCCTTTTACCCAATCGCCGGCAATCTCTGGCGAATAGCAGCTGACAAGTTGAGGTCACTTAGTCTCCAGTACTGGCAGGTTTTGAAAAAAGGCGGGGCTTTGGGAGCATGGCAAAATTCACCATCACGCCATGGCAATACGTTTGCCTCTCATTTCTTCAATTATCGTGCCATCGCCACAAAATGTCTGGTGAGTGATCCTAGTCTGACCCCCAATAGATTTGTCAGCTGTAGTTTGTGGGCGTGGCCTATTTTCTGAAATGGCGCCCTCTAGGACCATTAAAACTGTCAGCCCCTAGCCATGCTTTGACTGAGGAGTACGAAATCTGGTACACTAATGTGGTGTCTCCGGTCCTACAAAAAAGTCTCTTGGAGCCAAGTGCAAAGTTGCACAGGAAGTCGGCCATTTTGGTCCAAGTAGTCGATTTAGTGGTTTTCGCACACGTTGTTTGGAGAGTGTTACACTATTGCCCTTTTCACCAATCACCTTCAAACTTCTGCTATAGACTCTTAAGACAAAGGGGAAAAAAATTCAACCTACGGATTTTAAATAAGTATAAAGGTGTGGGCGTGGCTAAGCCTCAAACTTTGACCTGTCGCCACGCCACTCTTTTTTTCACAGCTCCCTATTGGACTCCTTTTAACCAATCACCAGCAATCACTGGCAAATAGCAGCAGACAAGTTGAGGTCACTCGGTCTATAGTACTGGCAGGTTTCGAATAAAGGCGGGGCGAGCATGGCGAAATTCGCCATCACGCCATGGAAATACGTTTGTCTCTCATTTCTTAAATCATTGTGACATCGCCACACAATTTCTGATGAGTGATCCTACTCTGACCCCTAATAGAATTGGACAGCTGAAGTTTGTGGGCGTGGCCTATTTTCTGAAATAGCGCCCCCTAGGACCATTAAAACTGTCAGCCCCAAGCCGTGCTTTGACTGAGGATCACGAAATTTGGCACACTAATGTAGTGTCTCAGGACCTACAAAAAAGTCTCTTGGAGCCAAGCGCAATGTCGCACAGGAGGTCGGCCATTTTGGTCCAAGTACTCGATTTAGTGGTTTTCGCACACGTTATTAGGAGAATGATGTCTCGTCGCCCTTTCCACCGATCACCTTCAAACTCTTGCTATATACTCTTAAGACATAGAGGAAAAGATTCAACTGTCGGATTTTAAATAAGTATAAAGGTGTGGGCGTGGCTAAGCCTCAAACTTTGACCAGTCGCCATTACGTTACTTGACTCAATAACTCCCTTGTGCATGATCAGATCAATTTCAAACTTTGTCCGTGTGATCACTGACCACATCTGAAGACAGTGACAATGTGGACAGCTGGCATCACCTAAGCCCCGCCCCCTGACTACAGGAAGTCTTCTGTTTTATGGTGAAATGCCCATATTTGTCCCCTCTAATTTAGTCAACATGACACTAAGGTCATGCACTGTCTTCATGATGTTGTAATGACTATTCAGATCTGATAGCTTTTCAGAAAGGGAGGAGCTTTGATGCCATGGCGATTTCTGGCGTGACGCTGTGACCTTACGTTTGACTGTAACTTCCACAAACAGCCTCCGATTTGCCAGAGACTGAACATCACATCACCAGTGTGGTAAAGATAGAGTATCTCCTAGTGGTGAGACGTGTAATGCTGGGCTCAGAGGGGATGCTGAATCAGGGTGAGGTGTGGACGAGGAGGCCGTTCACGGTTTCTGGTGTCGGGGTGGTTGACTTTCTGTTCTGCCAGACGTGCCCTGGTGCCCCCGGCTGCCGGCCAGGATGGACAAGCGGGGAGCTGGGTTTGGAGAGCGTCGGGGATGGAGCGGAGGGGGTGCGGAAGGAGGGCGAGCAGCTTCGCTGCGAGGGCAGAACGACGCTGCTTGCAGCTTTAATTATTATTTATTAGGCCCGAGCAGTGAAGCTGCGAAGGCCTATTGTATCTGCTCCGTTTATTTTTATTTTTAGGCCCGAGCAGTGAAGCTGCGAAGGCCTATTGTATCTGCTCCGTTTATTTTTCTTTTTTTAGGCCCGAGCAGCGAAAGCGCTGCGTAGGCCTCTTGTTTTTGCTCTGATAATTATTATTAGGCCCGAGCAGCGAAAGCGCTGCGAAGGCCTCTTGTTTTTGCTCCGATTATTATTCTTTATTTATTATTCCGTGCGCGAAATGAATGGCTTTTTGGGGACCTTAACATACCCCAAAACTCACAACATTTTGCAAACTTGTCAGGCCTGGTGAAAAATTTGATATTTTAAAGGTCCCAAAAAAATCGCAAAGAAAATGGCTGAACAGCGCCCCCTAGAAAGTGAAAAATACCCCTCTCCATAAAGCTTAGTTTATCGTACAGTTATGAAATTTAGTACACTTGTAGTACTCAACAGTCCCCACAGAAAAGTCTCTTGCAAGCATGGTCAATATCAAACAGGAAGTCGGCCATTTTGGGTTGAAATGGCGATTTTTAGCCGTTTTTGCCGTTTTTAGGGTCCGTTTCTGATTGGATTGCTCGATCATTTTTCGCACGATCGTCTCAAAACTTATTTAAAATTGCTCAGAAGGGATGGGCAAACAAAATGAGACAAGGATTCTGACTTTTCGTATATGTTGAAGGGGCGGGACCAGGCCTCGAAGTTTGACTACTCGCCAAAAATTTTTAAATTGCTACAACTTGATAACTGAATGGAATAGCGTTACCAAACGTTCTCTGGTCATTCATCTTCCACCCACAAAGTAAAATGAATGGTCGGATGATGACATCACAGAAGCCCCGCCCCCTCAGGACCAAAAAGGTCAAGTTTTACTGTGAAAGGTCCCAAATGGCCCCATTTCACTCAATCACCACAAATTTGTAGCTGGTAACTCAAGACAAGTGGGGGTTGCTTTGCGTCACTTTATGGGAGTTTTCGGCAGAGGGCGGGGCTGTGGCGGCGCGGCGAATTCAGGCGTACCGCTGTGGCCTTACGTTTGCCTCCCATTACGTCAATTCTAAAGATATCGCCACGAAACTTCTTGTGAGTGATCCTAGTCCGGCCCCCCAAAAGATCTGATGTGAACATCCGGTGGGCGTGGCCTATTTTCTGAAATAGCGCCCCCTGGGACCATTAAAACTGTCAGCCCCAAGCCATGCTTTGACTGAGGATTACAAAATTTGGTACACTAATGTGGTGTGTCAGGACCTACAAAAAAGTCTCTTGGAGCCAAGTGCAAAGTCGCACAGGAAGTCGGCCATTTTGGTCCAAGTACTCGATTTAGTGGTTTTCGCACACGTTGTTTGGAGAGTGATGCTCCATCGCCCTTTTCACCAATCACCTTCAAACTTCTGCTATACACTCTTAAGACATAGAGGAAAGAATTCAACCGTCGGATTTTAAATAAGTATAAAGGTGTGGGCGTGGCTAAGCCTCAAACTCTGACCTGTCGCCACGCCACTCTTTTTTTCACAGCTCCCTATTGGACACCTTTTACCCAATCACCAGGAATCTCTGGCAAATAGCAGCAGACAAGTTGAGGTCACTTGGTCTCCAGTACTGGAAGGTTTTGAAAAAAGGCGGGGCTTTGGGAGCATGGCGAAATTCGCCATCTCGCGATGGAAATACGTTTGCCTCTCATTTCTTCATTTATCGTGATATCACCTCGAAATTTGTTGTGAGTGATCCTAGTCTGACCCCCAATAGACATGGTCAGCTTAAGTTTGTGGGCGTGGCCTTTTTTCTGAATTAGCGCCCCCTAGGACCATTAAAACTGTCAGCCCCAAGCCATGCTTTGACTGAGGATTACGAAATTTGGTACACTAATGTGGTGTCTCAGGACCTACAAAAAAGTCTCTTGGAGCCAAGTAAAAAGTCGCACAGGAAGTCGGCCATTTTGATCCAAGTACTCGATTTAGTGGTTTTCGCACACGTTGTTTGGAGAGTGATGCTCCGTCGCCCTTTTCACCAATCGCCTTGTAACTTCTGCTAGATACTCTTAAGATATAGTGGAAAAAATTCAACCGTCGGATTTTAAATAAGTATAAAGGTGTGGGCGTGGCTAAGCCTCAGATATTGACCTTTCGCCATTACATTACTTGACTTAATAACTCCCATGTGCACGATCAGATCTATATCAAACTTTGTCTGTGTGATCACTGACCACATCTCAAGGCAACGTCATTGTGGACAGCTGACATCACCTAAGCCCCGCCCCCTGACAACAGGAAAACTATTGTTTTATGGTGAAATGCCCATATTTGTCCCCTCTAATTTAGTCAACATGACACTAAGGTCATGCACTGTCTTCATGATGTTGTAATGACCATTCAGATCTGATAGCTTTCCAGATAGGGAGGGGCTTTGATGCCATGGCGAATTCTGGCATGACGCCGTGACCTTACAATTCAATTTAATGGTGAGCTCAGAGGGGATGCTGACTCAGGGTGAGGTGCGGACTAGGAGGCCATTTGCGGTTTCTGGTGTCGGGGTGGTTGATGTTTCTTTTCTGCCAGACGTGCCCTGGTGCCCCGGCTGCCGGCCAGGCCGGAGCGGCGCGGAGCTGCGAGGGCCGAACGACGCTGCTTGCAGCTTTAATTAGGCCCGAGCAGCGAAAGCGCTGCGAAGGCCTCTTGTTTTTGCTCTGTTTATTATTATTTATTATTCCGGTGCCCCTTTGAACGGCTTTTTGGGGACCTTAACATACCCCAAAACTCACAATATTTTGCAAACTTGTCAGGCCTGGTGAAAAATTTGATATTTTAAAGGTCCCAAAAAAATCACAAAGAAAATGGCTGAACAGCGCCCCCTAGAAAGTGAAAAAAAACCCTCTCCATAAAGCTTAGTTTATCGTACAGTTATGAAATTTGGTACACTTGTAGTACTCAACAGTCCGCACAGAAAAGTCTCTTGCAACCATGGTCAATATCAAACAGGAAGTCGGCCATTTTGGGTTGAAATGGCGATTTTTTGCAGTTTTTGCCGTTTTTAGGGTCCGTTCCTGATTGGATTGCTCGATCATTTTTCGCACGATCGTCTCAAAAATTGTGTAAAATTGCTAAGAAGGGATGGGCGAACAAAATGAGATGAGAATTCTGAGTTTTCGTATATGTTGAAGGGGCGGGGCCAGGCCTCGAAGTTTGACTACTCGCCAAAAATATTTAAATTGCTATAACTTCATAACTGAATGGAATAGTTACCAAACTTTCTGTGGTCATTCGTCATCCACCCACAAAGTAAATTGAATGGTCGGATGATGACATCACACAAGCCCCGCCCCCTCAGGACCAAAAAGATCAAGTTTTACTGTGAAAGGTCCCAAATTGCCCCATTTCACTTAATCACCACAAATTTGTAGCTGGTAACTCAAGACAAGTGGGGGTTGCTTGGCGTCACTTTATGGGAGTTTTCGGCAGAGGGCGGGGCTGTGGCGGCGCGGCGAATTCAGGCGTACCGCCGTGGCCTTACGTTTGCCTCCCATTTCGTCATTTCCAAAGATATCGTCACGAAACTTCTTGTGAGTGATCCTAGTCCGGCCCCCCAAAAGATCTGATGTGAACATCTGGTGGGCGTGGCCTATTTTCTGAAATAGCGCCCCCTAGGACCATTAAAACTGTCAGCCCCAAGCCATGCTTTGACTGAGGATTACGAAATTTGGTACACTAATGTGGTGTCTCAGGACCTACAAAAAAGTCTCTTGGAGCCAAGTGCAAAGTCGCACAGGAAGTCGGCCATTTTGGTCCAAGTGCGCGATTTTGTGGTTTTCACACACGTTGTTTGGAGAGTGATACTCCGTCGCCCTTTTCACCAATCACTTTCAAACTTCTGCTATATAGTCTTAAGACATAGAGGAAAAAATTCAACCGTCGGATTTTAAATAAGTATAAAGGTGTGGGCGTGGCTAAGCCTCAAACTTTGACCTTTCGCCACGCCACTCTTTTTTTCACAGCTCCTTATTGGACTCCTTTTACCCAATCACCAGGAATCTCTGGTAAATAGCAGCAGGCAAGTTGAGGTCACTTGGTCTCCAGTACTGGAAGGTTTTGAAAAAAGGCGGGGCTTTGGGAGCATGGCGAAATTCGCCATCACGCCATGGAAATACGTTTGCCTCTCATTTCTTCATTTATCGTGATATCACCTCGACCATTGTGTGAGTGATCCTAGTCTGACCCCCAATAGAAAAGGTCAGCTTAAGTTTGTGGGCGTGGCCTATTTTCTGTATTAGCGCCCCCTAGGACCATTAAAACTGTCAGCCCCAAGCCATGCTTTGACTGAGGATTACGAAATTTGGTACACTAATGTGGTGTCTCAGGACCTACAAAAAAGTCTCTTGGAGCCAAGTGCAAAGTCGCACAGGAAGTCGGCCATTTTGGTCCAAGTACTCGATTTAGTGGTTTTCACACACGTTGTTTGGAGAGTGATGCTCCGTCGCCCTTTTCACCAATCGCCTTCGAGCTTCTGCTATATACTCTTAAGACATAGAGGAAAAAATTCAACCGTCGGATTTTAAATAAGTATAAAGGTGTGGGCGTGGCTAAGCCTCAAACTTTGACCTTTCGCCACGCCACTCTTTTTTTCACAGCTCCCTATTGGACTCCTTTTACCCAATCACCTGGAATCTCTGGTAAATAGCAGCTGACAAGTTGAGGTCACTTGGTCTACAGTACTGGCAGGTTTTGAAAAAAGGCGGGGCTTTGGGAGCATGGCGAAATTCGCCATCACGCCATGGCAATACGTTTGCCTCTCATTTCTTCAATTATCGTGACATCGCCACAAAATGTCTGGTGAGTGATCCTAGTCTGACCCCCAATAGAAATGGGCATCTGAGATTTGTGGGCGTGGCCTATATTCTGAAATAGCGCCCCCTAGGACCATTAAAACTGTCAGCCCCAAGACAAGGTTTGACTGAGGATTACGAAAATTGGTACACTCATGTAGGGTCTCTGGCCCTACAAAAAAGTCTCTTGGAGCCAAGCGCAATTTCGCACAGGAGGTCGGCCATTTTGGTCCAAGTACTCGATTTAGTGGTTTTCGCACACGTTGTTTGGACATTGATGGCCCGTTGCCCTTTACACCGATCACCTTCAAACTTATGCTATGTACTTTTAAGTCAAAGGGGAAAAAATTCAACCGTCGGATTTTAAATAAGTATAAAGGTGTGGGCGTGGCTAAGCCTCAAACTTTGACCTTTCGCCATGACATTACTTGACTTAATAACTCCCATGTGCATGATCAGATCTAATTCAAACTTTGTCTGTGTGATCACTGACCACATCTCAAGACAAAGACAATGTGGACAGCTGACATCACCTAAGCCCCGCCCCCTGACAACAGGAAGTCTATTGTTTTATGGTGAAATGCCCATATTTGTCCCCTCTAATTTAATGAAAATGACACTCAGGTCATACAGTGTCTTCATGATGTTTTAAAGACCATTCAGATCTGATAGCTTTCCAGAAAGGGAGGGGCTTTGATGTCATGGTGAATGCTGGCGTGACGCCATGACCTTACATTTGACTGTAACTTCCACAAACGGCCTCCGATTTGCCCGAAACTGAATATGGCAATGAACAATCATGCCCTTTAGCCAATGAGGCACAAACGGTTGGTGAATGTTATATAATGTCACCAAAGCTGACCTCAATGGGACTTTTCTGTAGTTGGTCACAGCGCCACCTAGATAACGTTATCCTTCGATAACTTTAAAAAACATGGTCAGAATAGCATTAAAGTTGGTCACTGTCATCACACCACCAGTGTGGTAAAGATAGAGGATTCCCTAGTGGTGAGACATAAAATATAATGGTGGGCTCAAAGGGGATGCTGAGTCAGGGTGAGTTGCGGACAAGGTGGCCGTTAGCAGTTTCTGGTGTTGGGGTGGTCGACGTTTGTGTTCTGCGGACGTGCCCTGGTGCCCCGGGCTGCCGGCCAGGCCGGAGCGGCGCGGAGCTGCGAGGGCCGAACGACGCTGCTTGCAGCTTTAATTAGGCCCGAGCAGCGAAGCGCTGCGAAGGCCTATTGTATCTGCTCCGTTTATTATTATTATTATTTTTTTTTTTTCTTTCTTTTTTTTTCTTCCGCGTCTTTGGATGGCCTTTAGGGGGTCTTAGCATATCCAAAAAGTCACCAAATTCTGGCGCAATATAGAAAGTGCGTGAAATTTACGTATTTCACTGGCAACGTGAAAGTTGGTAAAAAAATGTTTCAACAGCGCCCCCTGGAAAATTAAAAATACCCCTCCGCTTTGACCTTTTTTCATAGTAGAGTGATGAAATTTGGTACACTTGTAGAACTCAACAATACGCACAGAAAAGCCTCTTGCACGCATGGTCAATATCAAACAGGAAGTCGGCCATTTTGGACTAAAGTGGCCATTTTGACCCCGTTTTGGCCATTTCTAGGGTCTATATTTGGTTGAACAGTTTGGTCATTTTTCGCACGATCGTCTCAAAAATAGTGTGCGATCGAACAGAAGCGATGGACGATTAAAATGAGACAATAAAATTGACTTTTCGTAAATACTGAAGGGGCGGGACCAGGCCTCAAAGTTCGAGCACTCGCCAAAAAAATTCAAATTGCTATAGATTCATAAATGAAAGAATTACAGTTAAAGAAATGTTCTATGGACAATCGACGTCGCCCTCCGAAGACAAATGAATGGTCGATTGATGATGTCACATAAGCCCCGCCCCCTCAGGACTTAAAAGGTGAAGTTTTACTGGGAAATTTTCCAAAATTCGCCCTTTCAAATAATCATCCCAGATTTGTAGCAGGTAACTGAAGACAAGTTAGGGTTGCTTGGCGTCACTTTATGGGAGTTTTCTGCAGAAGGCGGGGATGTGGCGGTGCGGCGAAGTCAGGTGTACCGCTTAGGCCTTACGTTTGCCTCCCATTTCGTCATTTCTAAAGATATCGCCACAACACTTCTTGGGAGTGATCCTAGTCCAGCCCCAAATAGAATCTGATGTGAACATCCGGTGGGCGTGGCCTCATTTCTGAAATAGCGCCCCCTAGGACCATTAAAACTGTCAGCCCCAAGCCATACTTTGGCTGAGGATTACGAAATTTGGTACACTAATGTGGTGTCTCAGGACCTACAAAAAAGTCTCTTGGAGCCAAGTGCAAAGTCGCACAGGAAGTCGGCCATTTTGGTCAAAGTACTCGATTTAGTGGTATTCGCACACGTTGTTTGGAGAGTGTTGCACCATCACCCTTTTCACCAATCACCTTCAAACATCTGCTATACACTCTTAAGACATAGATGAAAAAATTCAACCGTCGGATTTTATATAAGTATAAAGGTGTGGGCGTGGCTAAGCCTCAAACTTTGACCTGTCGCCACGCCACTCTTTTTTTCACAGCTCCCTATCGGACTCCTTTTAACCAATCACCAGCAATCACTGGCAAATAGCAGCAGACAAGTTGAGGTCACTTGGTCTATAGTACTGGCAGGTTTCGAATAAAGGCGGGGCTTTGGGAGCATGGCGAAATTCGCCATCACGCCATGGAAATACGTTTGTCTCTCATTTCTTCAATCATTGTGACATCGCCACACAATTTCTGATGAGTGATCCTACTCTGACCCCTAATAGAACTGCACAGCTGAAGTTTGTGGGCGTGGCCTATTTAATGAAATAGCGCCCCCTAGGACCATTAAAACTGTCAGCCCCAAGCCATGCTTTGACTGAGGATTACGAAATTTGATACACTAATGTGGGGTCTCAGGACCTACAAAAAAGTCTCTTGGAGCCAAGTGCAAAGTCGCGCAGGAAGTCGGCCATTTTGGTCCAAGTACTCGATTTAGTGGTATTCGCACACGTTGTTTGGAGAGTGTTGCACCATTGCCCTTTTCACCAATCGCCTTCAAACATCTGCTATATACTCTTAAGACATAGATGAAAAAATTCAACCGTCGGATTTTATATAAGTATAAAGGTGTGGGCGTGGCTAAGCCTCAAACTTTGACCTGTCGCCACGCCACTCTTTTTTTCACAGCTCCCTATTGGACTCCTTTTAACCAATCACCAGCAATCACTGGCAAATGGCAGCAGACAAGTTGAGGTCACTTGATCTGTAGTACTGGCAGGTTTTGAATAAAGGCGGTGCTTTGGGAGCATGGCGAAATTCGCCATCACGCCATGAAAATACGTTTGTCTCTCATTTCTTCAGTCATTGTGACATCACAACAAAATGTCTGATGAGTGATCCTAGTCTGACCCCCAATAGAAATGGACAGCTGAAGTTTGTGGGCGTGGCCTATTTTCTTAAATAGCGCCCCCTAGGACCATTAAAACTGTCAGCCCCAAGCCATGCTTTGACTGAGGATTACGAAATTTGATACACTAATGTGGGGTCTCAGGACCTACAAAAAAGTCTCTTGGAGCCAAGTACAAAGTCGCACAGGAAGTCGGCCATTTTGGTCCAAGTACTCGATTTAGTGGTTTTCGCACACGTTGTTTGGAGAGTGTTGCACCATCGCCCTTTTCACCAATCGCCTTCAAACTTCTGCTATATACTCTTAAGACAAAGGGAGAAAAATTCAACCATCGGATTTTATATAAGTATAAAAGTGTGGGCGTGGCTAAGCCTCAAACTTTGACCTTTCGCCATTACATCACTTGACTTAACTCCCATGTGCATGATCAGATCTATATCAAACTGTGTCTGTGTGATCATTGACCACATCTCAAGACAATGACAATGTGGACAGCTGACATCACCTAAGCCCCGCCCCCTGACTACAGGAAGTCTATTTTTTATGGTGAAATGCCCATATTTGTCCCCTCTAATTTAGTCAACATGACACTAAGGTCATGCACTGTCTTCATGATGTTGTAATGACCATTCAGATCTGCTAGCTTTTCAGAAAGGGAGGGGCTTTGATGCCATGGCGATTTCTTACTCTGACCCCTAATAGACATGGACAGCTGAAGTTTGTGGGCGTGGCCTATTTTCTGAAATAGCGCCCCCCTAGGACCATTAAAACAATCAGCCCCAAGCCATGCTTTGACTGAGGATCACGAAATTTGGCACACTAATGTAGTGTCTCAGGACCTAAAAAAAAGTCTCTTGGAGCCAAGTACAATGTCGCACAGGAGGTCGGCCATTTTTGTCCAAGTTCTCGATTTAGTGGTTTTCGCACACGTTATTAGGAGAATGATGTCTCGTCGTCCTTTCCACCGATCACCTTCAAACTCCTGCTATATACTCTTAAGACATAGAGGAAAAAATTCAACCGTTGGATTTTAAATAAGTATAAAGGTGTGGGCGTGGCTAAGCCTCAAACTTTGACCAGTCGCCATTATGTTACGTGACTTAATAACTCCCATGTGCATGATCAGATCAATTTCAAATTTTGTCTGTGTGATCACTGACCCCATCTGAAGACAGTGACAATGTGGACAGCTTACATCACCTAAGCCCGCCCCCTGACTACAGGAAGTCTACTGTTTTATGGTGAAATGTCCATATTTGTCCCCTCTAATTTAGTCAAGATGACACTAAGGTCATGCACTGTCTTCATGATGTTGTAATGACCATTCAGATCTGATAGCTTTTCAGAAAGGGGGGGCTTTTATGCCATGGCGATTTCTGGCGTGACGCTGTGACCTTACGTTTGACTGTAACTTCCACAAACAGCCTTCGATATGCCCGAGACTGAACATCACATCACCAGTGTAGTAAAGATAGAGTATCTCCTAGTGGTGAGACGTGTAATGGTGGGCTCAGAGGGGATGCTGAGTCAGGGTGAGGTGTGGACGCGGAGGCCGTTCACGGTTTCTGGTGTCGGGGTGGTTGACTTTCTGTTCTGCCAGACGTGCCCTGGTGCCCCCGGCTGCCGGCCAGGATGGAGAAGCGCGGAGCTGGGTTTGGAGAGCGTCGCGGATGGAGCGGAGGGGTTGCGGAAGGAGGGCGAGCAGCTTCGCTGCGAGGGCCGAACGACGCTGCTTGCAGCTTTAATTAGGCCCGAGCAGTGAAGCTGCGAAGGCCTATTGTATCTGCTCCGTTTATTTTTTTTTTTTCTTTCTTTCTTTCTTTCTTTTTTTTTTTCCGCGTCTTTGGATGGCCTTTAGGGGGTCTTAGCATATCCAAAAACTCACCAAATTCTGGCCCAATATAGAAAGTGCGTGAAATTTACGTATTTCACTGGCAACGTGAAAGTCGGTTAAAACATGTTTCAACAGCGCCCCCTGGAAAATTAAAAATACCCCTCCGCTTTGACCTTTTTTCATTGTAGAGCGATGAAATTTGGTACACTTGTAGATCTCAACAATACGCACAGAAAAGCCTCTTGCACCCATGGTCAATATCAAACAGGAAGTCGGCCATTTTGGACTAAAGTGGCCATTTTGACCCCGTTTTGACCATTTCTAGGGTCTATATTTGGTTGAACAGTTTGGTCATTTTTCGCACGATCGTCTCAAAAATAGTGTGCGATCGAACAGAAGCGATGGACGAATCAAATGAGACAATAAAATTGACTTTTCGTAAATACTGAAGGGGCGGGACCAGGCCTCAAAGTTCGAGCACTCGCCAAAAAAATTCAAATTGCTATAATTTCATAAATGAAAGAATTACAGTTAAAGAAATGTTCTATGTACAATCGTCATCACCCTCCGAAGACAAATGAATGGTCTATTGATGATATCACATAAGTCCCGCCCCCTCAGGACTTAAAAGGTCAAGTTTTACTGGGAAATTTTCCAAAATTCGCCCTTTCAAATAATCACCCCAAATTTGTAGCAGGTAACTGAAGACAAGATGGGGTTGCTTGGCGTCACTTTATGGGAGTTTTCTGCAGAAGGCGGGGCTGTGGCGGCGCGGCGAAGTCAGGCGTACCGCTTAGGCCTTACGTTTGCCTCCCATTTCGTCATTTCTAAAGATATCGCCACAAAACTTCTTGGGAGTGATCCTAGTCCTGCCCCCCAAAAAATGTGATGTGAAAATCCAGTGGGCGTGGCCTATTTTCTGAAATAGCGCCCTCTAGGATCATTAAAACTGTCAGCCCCAAGCCATGCTTTGACTGAGGATTACGAAATTTGGCACACTAATGTGGTGTCTCAGGACCTACAAAAAAGTCTCTTGGAGCCAAGCACCAAGTCGCACAGGAAGTCGGCCATTTTGGTCCAAGTACTCGATTTAGTGGTTTTCGCACACGTTGTTTGGAGAGTGTTGCACCATCGCCCTTTTCACCAATCACCTTCAAACTTCTGCTATAGACTCTTAAGACAAAGGGGAAAAAATTCAACCTACGGATTTTAAATAAGTATAAAGGTGTGGGCGTGGCTAAGCCTCAAACTTTGACCTGTCGCCACGCCACTCTTTTTTTCACAGCTCCCTATTGGACTCCTTTTAACCAATCACCAGCAATCACTGGCAAATAGCAGCAGACAAGTTGAGGTCACTTGGTTTATAGTACTGGCAGGTTTCGAATAAAGGCGGGGCTTTGGGAGCATGGCGAAATTCACCATCACGCCATGGAAATACGTTTGTCTCTCATTTCTTCAATCATTGTGACATCACCACACAATTTCTGATGAGTGATCTTACTCTGACCCCTAATAGAATTGGACAGCTGAAGTTTGTGGGCGTGGCCTATTTTCTGAAATGGCGCCCCCTAGGACCATTAAAACTGTCAGCCACAAGCCATGGTTTGACTGAGGATCACGAAATTTGGCACACTAATGTGGTGTCTCAGGACCTACAAAAAAGTCTCTTGGAGCCAAGCGCAATGTCGCACAGGAGGTCGGCCATTTTGGTCCAAGTACTCGATTTAGTGGTTTTCGCACACGTTATTAGGAGAATGATGTCTCGTCGTCCTTTCCACTGATCACCTTCAAACTCCTGCTATATACTCTTAAGACATAGAGGAAAAAATTCAACCGTCGGATTTTAAATAAGTATAAAGGTGTGGGCGTGGCTAAGCCTCAAACTTTGACCAGTCACCATTACGTTACTTGACTTAATAACTATCATGTGCATGATCAGATCAATTTCAAATTTTGTCTGTGTGATCACTGACCACATCTGAAGACAGTGACAATGTGGACAGCTGACATCACCTAAACCCCGCCCCCTGACTACAGGAAGTTTACTGTTTTATGATGAAATGCCCATATTTGTCCCTTCTAATTTAGTCAACATGACACTAAGGTCATGCACTGTCTTCATGATGTTGTAATGACTATTCAGATCTGATAGCTTTTCAGAAAGGGAGGAGATTTGATGCCATGGCGATTTCTGGCGTGACGCTGTGACCTTACGTTTGACTGTAACTTCCACAAACAGCCTCCGATTTGCCCGAGACTGAACATCACATCACCAGTGTGGTAAAGATAGAGTATCTCCTAGTGGTGAGACGTGTAATGGTGGGCTCAGAGGGGATGCTGAGTCAGGGTGAGGTGTGGACGAGGAGGCCGTTCACGGTTTCTGGTGTCGGGGTGGTTGACTTTCTGTTCCGCCAGACGTGCCCTGGTGCCCCCGGCTGCCGGCCAGGACGGAGAAGCGCGGAGCTGGGTTTGGAGAGCGTCGGGGATGGAGCGGAGGGGGTGCGGAAGGAGGGCGAGCAGCTTCGCTGCGAGGGCCGAACGACGCTGCTTGCAGCTTTAATTAGGCCCGAGCAGTGAAGCTGCGAAGGCCTATTGTATCTGCTCCGTTTATTATTATTATTATTATTATTTATTATTATTATTATTTTTTTTTTTCTTCCGCGTCTTTGGGTGGCCTTTAGGGGGTCTTAGCATATCCAAAAAGTCACCAAATTCTGGCCCAATATAGAAAGTGCGTGAAATTTACGTATTTCACTGGCGATGTGAAAGTTCATAAAAAAGTGGCTGAACAGCGCCCTCTAGAAAGTGAAAAATACCCCTCTCCATAAAGCTTAGTTTATCGTACAGTTATGAAATTTGGTTTACTAGTAGTACTCAACAGTCCGCACAGAAAAGTCTCTTGCAACCATGGTCAATATCAAACAGGAAGTCGGCCATTTTGGGTTGAAATGGAGATTTTTAGCCGTTTTGGCCATTTCTAGGGTCTACATTTGGTTGAACAGTTTGGTCAATTTTCGCACGATTGTCTCAAAAATAGTGTACTATCGAACAGAAGCGATGGACGATTCAAATGAGAAAATAAAATTGACTTTTCGTAAATACTGAAGGGGCGGGGCCAGACCTCAAAGTTCGAGCACTCGCCAAAAAAATTCAAATTGCTATAATTTCATAAATGAAAGAATTACAGTTAAAACAATTTCTAAGGACAATCGTCATCGCCCCCCGAAGACAAATGAATGGTCGATTGGTGATGTCACATAAGCCCCGCCCCCTCAGGACTTAAAAGGTCAAGTTTTACTGGGAAATTTTCCAAAATTCGCCCTTTCAAATAATCATCTCAGATTTGTAGCAGGTAACTGAAGACAAGTTGGGGTTGCTTGGCGTCACTTTATGAGAGTTTTCTGCAGAAGGCGGGGCTGTGGCGGTGCGGCGAAGTCAGGCGTACCGACGTGGACATATGTTTGCCTCCCATTTCGTCATTTCTAGAGATATCGCGACGACACCTCTTGGGAGTGATCCTAGTCCGGCCCCCAAAAGAATCAGATGTCAACATCTGGTGGGCGTGGCCTATTTTCTGAAATAGCGCCCCCTAGGACCATTAAAACTGTCAGCCCCAAGCCATGCTTTGACTGAGGAGTACGAAATTTGGTACACTAATGTGGTGTCTCAGGACCTACAAAAAAGTCTCTTGGAGCCAAGTGCAAAGTCGCACAGGAAGTCGGCCATTTTGGTCCAAGTACTCGATTTAGTGGTTTTCGCACACGTTGTTTGGAGAGTGTTGCACCAACACCCTTTTCACCAATCACCTCCAAACATCTTTTATACACTCTTAAGACATAGATGAAAAAATTCAACCGTCGGATTTTAAATAAGTATAAAGGTGTGGGCGTGGCTAAGCCTCAAACTTTGATCTGTCGCCACGCCACTCTTTTTTTCACAGCTCCCTATTGGACTCCTTTTAACCAATCACCAGCAATCACTGGCAAATAGCAGCAGACAAGTTGAGGTCACTTGGTCTATAGCACTGGCAGGTTTCGAATAAAGGCGGGGCTTTGGGAGCATGGCGAATTTCACCATCAAGCCATGGAAATACGTTTGTCTCTTATTTCTTCAATCATTGTGACATCGCCACACAATTTCTGATGAGTGATCCTAATCTGACCCCTAATAGAATTGGACAGCTGAAGTTTGTGGGCGTGGCCTATTTTCTGAAATAGCGCCCCCTAGGACCATTAAAACTGTCAGCCCCAAGCCATGCTTGGACTGAGGATCACGAAATTTGGCACACTAATGTAGTGTCTCAGGACCTACAAAAAAGTCTCTTGGAGCCAAGCGCAATGTCGCACAGGAGGTCAGCCATTTTGGTCCAAGTACTCGATTTAGTGGTTTTCGCACACGTTATTAGGAGAATGACGTCTCGTCGTCCTTTCCACCGATCACCTTCAAACTCCTGCTATATACTCTTAAGACATAGAGGAAAAGATTCAACCGTCGGATTTTAAATAAGTATAAAGGTGTGGGCGTGGCTAAGCCTCAAACATTGACCAGTCGCCATTACGTTACTTGACTTAATCACTTCCATGTGCATGATCAGATCAAATTCAAACTTTGTCTGTGTGATCACTGACTACATCTGAAGACAGCGACAATGTGGACAGCTGACTTCACCTAAGCCCCGCCCCCTGACTACAGGAAGTCTACTGTTTTATGGTGAACTGCCCATATTTGTCCCCTCTAATTTAGTCAACATGACACTAAGGTCATGCACTGTCTTCATGATGTTGTAATGACCATTCAGATCTGCTAGCTTTTCAGAAAGGGAGGGGCTTTGATGCCATGGCGAATTCTGGCGTGACGCTGTGACCTTACGTTTGACTGTAACTTCCACAAACAGCCTCCGATTTGCCCGAGACTGAACATCACACCACCAGTGTGGCAAAGGTAGAGTATCTCCTAGTGGTGAGACGTGTAATGCTGGGCTCGGAGGGGATGCTGAGTAAGGGTGATGTGTGGACGAGGAGGCCGTTCACGGTTTCTGGTGTCGGGGTGGTTGACTTTCTGTTCCGCCAGACGTGCCCTGGTGCCCCCGGCTGCCGGCCAGGACATAGAAGCGCGGAGCTGGGTTTGGAGAGCATCTGGGATGGAGCGGAGGGGGCGCGGACGGAGGACGAGCAGCTTCGCTGCGAGGGCCGAACGACGCTGCTTGCAGCTTTAATTAGGCCCGAGCAGCGAAAGCGCTGCGAAGGCCTCTTGTTTTTGCTCTGATTATTAGGCCCGAGCAGCGAAAGCGCTGCGAAGGCCTCTTGTTTTTGCTCTGATTATTATTATTTTTTGTTATTCCGTGCCCCCTTTGAACAGCTTTTTGGGGACCTTAACATACCCCAAAACTCACAATATTTTGCACACTTGTCAGGCCTGGTGAAAAATTTGATATTTTAAAGGTCCCGAAAAAATCGCAAAGAAAATGGCTGAACAGCGCCCCCTACAAAGTGAAAAAAACCCCTCTCCATAAAGCTTAGTTTATCGTACAGTTATGAAATTTGGTACACTTGTAGTACTCACCAGTCCGCACAGAAAAGTCTCTTGCAACCATGGTCAATATCAAACAGGAAGTCGGCCATTTTGGGTTGAAATGGCGATTTTTTGCCGTTTTTGCCGTTTTTAGGGTCCGTTTCTGATTGGATTGCTCGATCATTTTTCGCACGATCGTCTCAAAAATTGTGTAAAATTGCTCAGAAGGGATGGGCGAACAAAATGAGATAAGGATTCTGAGTTTTCGTATATGTTGAAGGGGCGGAGCCAGGCCTCGAAGTTTGACTACTCGCCAAAAATATTTAAATTGCTATAACTTCATAACTGAATGGAATAGAGTTACCAAACTTTCTGTGGTCATTCGTCATCCACCCACAAAGTAAATTGAATGGTCGGATGATGACATCACACAAGCCCCGCCCCCTCAGGACCAAAAAGATCAAGTTTTACTGTGAAAGGTCCCAAATTGCCCCATTTCACTTAATCACCACAAATTTGTAGCTGGTAACTCAAGACAAGTGGGGGTTGCTTGGCGTCACTTTATGGGAGTTTTCGGCAGAGGGCGGGGCTGTGGCGGCGCGGCGAATTCAGGCGTACCGCCTTGGCCTTACGTTTGCCTCCCATTTCGTCATTTCCAAAGATATCGTCACGAAACTTCTTGTGAGTGATCCTAGTCCGGCCCATCAAAAGATCTGATGTGAACATCCGGTGGGCGTGGCCTATTTTCTGAAATAGCGCCCCCTAGGACCATTAAAACTGTCAGCCCCAAGCCATGCTTTGACTGAGGATTACGAAATATGGTACACTAATGTGCTGTCTCAGGACCTACAAAAAAGTCTCTTGGAGCCAAGTGCAAAGTCGCACAGGAAGTCGGCCATTTTGGTCCAAGTACGCGATTTAGTGGTTTTCGCACACGTTGTTTGGAGAGTGATGCTCCGTCGCCCTTTTCACCATTCTCCTTCAAACTTCTGCTATGTACTCGTAAGACATAGGGAAAAAAATTCAACCGTCGGATTTTTCAAAAGTTGAAAGGTGTGGGCGTGGCTAAGCCTCAAACTTTGACCTGCCGCCACGCCACTCTTTTTTTCACAGCTCCCTACTGGACTCCTTTTACCCAATCACCAGGATTCTGTGGGAAACAGCAGTAGACAACTTGAGGTTACTTGGTCTCCAGTACTGGCAGGTTTTGAAAAAAGGCGGGGCTTTGGGAGCATGGCGAAAATCGCCATCACGCCATGGAAATACGTTTGCCTCTCATTTCTTCAGTTATCGTGATATCGCTCCGACACTTCTGGTGAGTGATCCTAGTCTGACCCCCAAGAGAAGTAGACAGCTGAAGTTTGTGGGCGTGGCCTATTCTCTTAAATAGCGCCCCCTAGGTCCATTTAAACTAATAGCCCCAAGCCATGCTTTGACTGAGGATTACGAAATATGGTACACTAATGTGCTGTCTCAGGACCTACAAAAAAGTCTCTTGGAGCCAAGTGCAAAGTCGCACAGGAAGTCGGCCATTTTGGTCCAAGTACGCGATTTAGTGGTTTTCGCACACGTTGTTTGGAGAGTGATGCTCCGTCGCCCTTTTCACCATTCTCCTTCAAACTTCTGCTATGTACTCGTAAGACATAGGGAAAAAAATTCAACCGTCGGATTTTTCAAAAGTTGAAAGGTGTGGGCGTGGCTAAGCCTCAAACTTTGACCTGCCGCCACGCCACTCTTTTTTTCACAGCTCCCTACTGGACTCCTTTTACCCAATCACCAGGATTCTGTGGGAAACAGCAGTAGACAACTTGAGGTTACTTGGTCTCCAGTACTGGCAGGTTTTGAAAAAAGGCGGGGCTTTGGGAGCATGGCGAAAATCGCCATCACGCCATGGAAATACGTTTGCCTCTCATTTCTTCAGTTATCGTGATATCGCTCCGACACTTCTGGTGAGTGATCCTAGTCTGACCCCCAAGAGAAGTAGACAGCTGAAGTTTGTGGGCGTGGCCTATTCTCTTAAATAGCGCCCCCTAGGTCCATTTAAACTAATAGCCCCAAGCCAAGCTTTGACTGAGGATTGCGAAATTTGGTACACTAATGTGGTGTCTCAGGACCTACAAAAAAGTCTCTTGGAGCCAAGTGCAAAGTCGCACAGGAAGTCGGCCATTTTGGTCCAAGTACGCGATTTAGTGGTTTTCGCACACGTTGTTTGGAGAGTGATGCTCCGTCGCCCTTTTCACCAATCTCCTTCAAACTTCTGCTATATACTCTTAAGACATAGGGGAAAAAATTCAACCGTCGGATTTTTCAAAAGTTGAAAGGTGTGGGCGTGGCTAAGCCTCAAACTTTGACCTGTCGCCACGCCACTCTTTTTTTCACAGCTCCCTACTGGACTCCTTTTACCCAATCACCAGGATTCTGTGGGAAACAGCAGTAGACAACTTGAGGTTACTTAGTCTCCAGTACTGGCAGGTTTTGAAAAAAGGCGGGGCTTTGGGAGCATGGCGAAAATCGCCATCACGCCATGGAAATACGTTTGCCTCTCATTTCTTCAGTTATCGTGATATCGCTACGAAACTTCTGGTGAGTGATCCTAGTCTGACCCCCAAGAGAAATAGACAGCTGAAGTTTGTGGGCGTGGCCTATTCTCTTAAATAGCGCCCCCTAGGACCATTTAAACTAATAGCCCCAAGCCATGCTTTGACTGAGGATTACGAAATTTGGTACACTAATGTGGTGTCTCAGGACCTACAAAAAAGTCTCTTGGAGCCAGGACAAAGTCGCACAGGAAGTCGGCCATTTTGGTCCAAGTACGCGATTTAGTGGTTTTCGCACACGTTGTTTGGAGAGTGATGCTCTGTCGCCCTTTTCACCAATCACTTTCAAACTTCTGCTGTATACTCATACGACGTAGGGGAAAAAATTCAACCGTCGGATTTTTCAAAAGTTGAAAGGTGTGGGCGTGGCTAAGCCTCAAACTTTGACCTTTCGCCATTACTTTACTTGACTTAATAACTCCCATGTGCATGATCAGATCTTTTTCAAACTTTGTCTGTGTGATCATTGACCATATCTGTAAAAAATGACAATGTGGACAGCTGACATCACCTAAGCCCCGCCCCCTGACTACAGGAAGTCTATTTTTTATTCTGAAATACCCATATTTGTCCCCTCTAATTTAGTGAACATGACACTAAGGTCATACACTGTCTTCATGATGTTGTAATGACCATTCAGATCTGATTGCTTTCCAGAAAGGGAGGGGCTTTTATGCCATGGCGAATTCTGGCGTAACGCCGTAACCTTACAATTCAATTTAATGGTGAGCTCAGAGGGGATGCTGAGTCAGGGTGAGGTGCGGACTAGGAAGCCATTTGCAGATTCTGGCGTCGGGGTGGTTGACGATTCTGTTCTGCCAGACGTGCCCTGGTGCCCCGGGCTGCTGGCCAGGCCGGAGCGGCGCAGAGCTGCGAGGGCCGAACGACGCTGCTTGCAGCTTTAATTATTATTATTATTTATTATTCCGTGCGCGAAATGAATGGCTTTTTGGGGACCTTAACATACCCCAAAACTCACAATATTTTGCACAATTGTCAGGCCTGGTGAAAAATTTGATATTTTAAAGGTCCCAAAAAAATCGCAAAGAAAATGGCTGAACAGCGCCCCCTACAAAGTGAAAAAAAACCCTCTCCATAAAGCTTAGTTTATCGTACAGTTATGAAATTTGGTACACTTGTAGTACTCAACAGTCCGCACAGAAAAGTCTCTTGCAAGCATGGTCAATATCAAACAGGAAGTCGGCCATTTTGGGATGAAATGGCGATTTTTGGCCATTTTTGCCGTTTTTAGGGTCAGTCTCTGATTGGATTGCTCGATCAATTTTCGCACGATCGTCTCAAAAATGGTATAAAATTGCTCAGAAGAAATGGCCGAACAAAATGAGACAAGGATTCTGAGTTTTCGTATATGCTGAAGGGGCGGGGCCAGGCCTCGAAGTTTGACTACTCGCCAAAAAAATTATAACTGCTATAACTTCATAATTGAATGGAATAGAGTTACCAAACTTTCTGTGGTCATTTGTCATCCTCCCACAAAGTAAAATGAATGGTCGGATGATGACATCACACAAGCCCCGCCCCCTCAGGACCAAAAAGGTCAAGTTTTACTATGAAAGGTCCCAAATGGCCCCATTTCACTCAATCCCCACAAATTTGTAACTGTTAACTCAAGACAAGTGGGGGTTGCTTGGCGTCACTTTATGGGAGTTTTCGACAGAGGGCGGGGCTGTGGCGGCGCGGCGAAGTCAGGCGTACCGCCGTGGCCTTACGTTTGCCTCCCATTTCGTCATTTCTAAAAATATCGTCACGAAACTTCTTGTGAGTGATCCTAGTCCGGCCCCTCAAAAGAACTGATGTGAACATCCGGTGGGCGTGGCCTATTTTCTGAAATAGCGCCCCCTAGGACCATTAAAACTGTCAGCCCCAAGCCATGCTTTGACTGAGGATTACGAAATTTGGTACACTAATGTGGTGTCTCAGGACCTACAAAAAAGTCTCTTGGACCCAAGTGCAAAGTCGTACAGGAAGTCGGCCATTTTGGTCCAAGTACGCGATTTAGTGGTTTTCGCACACGTTGTTTGGAGAGTGATGCTCCGTCGTCCTTTTCACCAATCTCCTTCAAACTTCTGCCATATGCTCTTAAGTCATCGGGGAAAAAATTCAACCGTCGGATTTTTCAAAAGTTGAAAGGTGTGGGCGTGGCTAAGCCTCAAACTTTGACCTTTCGCCACGCCACTCTTTTTTTCACAGCTTCCTATTGGACTCCTTTTACCCAATCACCAATAATCTCTGGCAAATAGCAGTAGACAACTTGAGG
This sequence comes from Nothobranchius furzeri, assembly GCF_043380555.1. Classification (NCBI taxonomy): domain Eukaryota; kingdom Metazoa; phylum Chordata; class Actinopteri; order Cyprinodontiformes; family Nothobranchiidae; genus Nothobranchius; species Nothobranchius furzeri. The sequence goes on along the minus strand of NC_091751.1, from coordinate 4,273,245 downwards.
TCACTTGGTATCCAGTACTGGCAGGTTTCGAGTAAAGGCGGGGCTTTGGCAGCATGGCGAAAATCACCATCACGCCATGGAAATACGTTTGCCTCTCATTTCTTCAGTTATTGTGATAGCGCTACGAAACTTCTTGTAAGTGATCCTTGTCTGACCCCCAAGAGACAAACATAGCTGAAATTTGTGGGCGTGGCCTATTTTCTTAAATAGCGCCCCCTAGGACCATTTAAACTAATAGCCCCAAGCCATGCTTTGACTGAAGATTACGAAATTTGGTACACTAATGTGGGGTCTCAGGACCTACAAAAAAGTCTCTTGGAGCCAAGCGTAAAGTCGCACAGGAAGTCAGCCATTTTGGTCCAAGTACGCGATTTAGTGGTTTTCGCACACGTTGTTTGGAGAGTGATGCTCCGTCGCCCTTTTCACCAATCACTTTCAAACTTCTACTATATACTCTTAAGACGTAGGGGAAAAAATTCAACCGTCGGATTTTAAATAAGTATAAAGGTGTGGGCGTGGCTAAGCCTCAAACTTTCACCTGTCGCCACGCCACTCTTTTTTTCCACAGCTCCCTATTGGACTCCTTTTAACCAATTACCAGCAATCACTGGCAAATAGCAGCAGACAAGTTGAGGTCACTTGGTCTATAGTACTGGCAGGTTTCGAATAAAGGCGGGGCTTTGGGAGCATGGCGAAATTTGCCATCACGCCATGGAAATACGTTTGTCTCTCATTTCTTCAATCATTGTGACATTGCCACACAATTTCTGATGACTGATCCTACTCTGACCCCTAATAGAACTGGACAGCTGAAGTTTGTGGGTGTGGCCTATTTTCTGAAACAGTGCCCCCTAGGACCATTAAAACTATCAGCCCCAAGCCATGCTTTGACTGAGGATCACAAAATTTGGCACACTAATGTAGTGTCTCAGGACCTACAAAAAAGTCTCTTGGAGCCAAGCGCAATGTCGCACAGGAGGTCGGCCATTTTGGTCCAAGTACTCGATTTAGTGGTTTTCGCACACGTTATTAGGAGAATGATGTCTCGTCGTTCTTTCCAACGATCACCTTCAAACTTCTGCTATATACTCTTAAGACATAGAGGAAAAAATTCAACCGTCGGATTTTAAATAAGTATAAAGGTGTGGGCGTGGCTAAGCCTCAAACTTTGACCAGTCGCCATTACGTTATTTGACTTAATAACTCCCATGTGCATGATCAGATCAATTTCAAACTTTGTCTGTGTTATCACTGACCACATCTGAAGACAGTGACAATGTGGACAGCTGACATCACCTAAGCCCCGCCCCCTGACTACAGGAAGTCTACTGTTTTATGGTGAAATGCCCATATTTGTCCCCTCTAATTTAGTCAAGATGACACTAAGGTCATGCACTGTCTTCATGATGTTGTAATGACCATTCAGATCTGATAGCTTTTCAGAAAGGGAGGGGCTTTGATGCCATGGCGATTTCTGGCGTGACGCTGTGACCTTACGTTTGACTGTAACTTCCACAAACAGCCTCTGATTTGCCCGAGACTGAACATCACGTCACCAGTGTGATAAAGATAATCTCCTAGTGGTGAGACGTGTAATGGTGGGCTCAGAAGGGATGCTCAGTCAGGGTGAGGTGTGGACGAGGAGGCCGTTCACGGTTTCTGGTGTCGGGGTGGTTGACTTTCTGTTCCGCCAGACGTGCCCTGGTGCCCTCGGCTGCCGGCCAGGATGGAGAAGCACGGAGATGGGTTTGGAGAGCTTCGGGGATGGAGCGGAGGGGGTGCGGAAGGAGGGCGAGCAGCTTCGCTGCGAGGGCCGAACGACGCTGCTTGCAGCTTTAATTATTCTTTCTTTTTTTTTATTATTCTCGTGCCCCTTTGAACGGCTTTTTGGGGACCTTAACATACCCCAAAACTCACAATATTTTGCAAACTTGTCAGGCCTGGTGAAAAATTTGATATTTTAAAGGTCCCAAAAAAATCACAAAGAAAATGGCTGAACAGCGCCCCCTAGAAAGTGAAAAAAACCCCTCTCCATAAAGCTTAGTTTATCGTACAGTTATGAAATTTGGTACACTTGTAGTACTCAACAGTCCGCACAGAAAAGTCTCTTGCAACCATGGTCAATATCAAACAGGAAGTCGGCCATTTTGGGTTGAAATGGCGATTTTTTGCAGTTTTTGCCGTTTTTAGGGTCCGTTCCTGATTGGATTGCTCGATCATTTTTCGCACGATCGTCTCAAAAATTGTGTAAAATTGCTAAGAAGAGATGGGCGAACAAAATGAGATGAGAATTCTGAGTTTTCGTATATGTTGAAGGGGCGGGGCCAGGCCTCGAAGTTTGACTACTCGCCAAAAATATTTAAATTGCTATAACTTCATAACTGAATGGAATAGAGTTACCAAACTTTCTGTGGTCATTCGTCATCCACCCACAAAGTAAATTGAATGGTCGGATGATGACATCACACAAGCCCCGCCCCCTCAGGACCAAAAAGATCAAGTTTTACTGTGAAAGGTCCCAAATTGCCCCATTTCACTTAATCACCACAAATTTGTAGCTGGTAACTCAAGACAAGTGGGGGTTGCTTGGCGTCACTTTATGGGAGTTTTCGGCAGAGGGCGGGGCTGTGGCGGCGCGGCGAATTCAGGCGTACCGCCGTGGCCTTACGTTTGCCTCCCATTTCGTCATTTCCAAAGATATCGTCACGAAACTTCTTGTGAGTGATCCTAGTCCGGCCCCCCAAAAGATCTGATGTGAACATCTGGTGGGCGTGGCCTATTTTCTGAAATAGCGCCCCCTAGGACCATTAAAACTGTCAGCCCCAAGCCATGCTTTGACTGAGGATTACGAAATTTGGTACACTAATGTGGTGTCTCAGGACCTACAAAAAAGTCTCTTGGAGCCAAGTGCAAAGTCGCACAGGAAGTCGGCCATTTTGGTCCAAGTGCGCGATTTAGTGGTTTTCACACACGTTGTTTGGAGAGTGATACTCCGTCGCCCTTTTCACCAATCACTTTCAAACTTCTGCTATATAGTCTTAAGACATAGAGGAAAAAATTCAACCGTCGGATTTTAAATAAGTATAAAGGTGTGGGCGTGGCTAAGCCTCAAACTTTGACCTTTCGCCACGCCACTCTTTTTTTCACAGCTCCTTATTGGACTCCTTTTACCCAATCACCAGGAATCTCTGGTAAATAGCAGCAGGCAAGTTGAGGTCACTTGGTCTCCAGTACTGGAAGGTTTTGAAAAAAGGCGGGGCTTTGGGAGCATGGCGAAATTCGCCATCACGCCATGGAAATACGTTTGCCTCTCATTTCTTCATTTATCGTGATATCACCTCGACCATTGTTGTGAGTGATCCTAGTCTGACCCCCAATAGAAAAGGTCTGCTTAAGTTTGTGGGCGTGGCCTATTTTCTGTATTAGCGCCCCCTAGGACCATTAAAACTGTCAGCCCCAAGCCATGCTTTGACTGAGGATTACGAAATTTGGTACACTAATGTGGTGTCTCAGGACCTACAAAAAAGTCTCTCGGAGCCAAGTGCAAAGTCGCACAGGAAGTCGGCCATTTTGGTCCAAGTACTCGATTTAGTGGTTTTCGCACACGTTGTTTGGAGAGTGATGCTCCGTCGCCCTTTTCACCAATCGCCTTCGAGCTTCTGCTATATACTCTTAAGACATAGAGGAAAAAATTCAACCGTCGGATTTTAAATAAGTATAAAGGTGTGGGCGTGGCTAAGCCTCAAACTTTGACCTTTCGCCACGCCACTCTTTTTTTCACAGCTCCCTATTGGACTCCTTTTACCCAATCACCTGGAATCTCTGGTAAATAGCAGCTGACAAGTTGAGGTCACTTGGTCTACAGTACTGGCAGGTTTTGAAAAAAGGCGGGGCTTTGGGAGCATGGCGAAATTCGCCATCACGCCATGGCAATACGTTTGCCTCTCATTTCTTCAATTATCGTGACATCGCCACAAAATGTCTGGTGAGTGATCCTAGTCTGACCCCCAATAGAAATGGGCATCTGAGATTTGTGGGCGTGGCCTATATTCTGAAATAGCGCCCCCTAGGACCATTAAAACTGTCAGCCCCAAGACAAGGTTTGACTGAGGATTACGAAAATTGGTACACTCATGTAGGGTCTCTGGCCCTACAAAAAAGTCTCTTGGAGCCAAGCGCAATTTCGCACAGGAGGTCGGCCATTTTGGTCCAAGTACTCGATTTAGTGGTTTTCGCACACGTTGTTTGGACATTGATGGCCCGTTGCCCTTTACACCGATCACCTTCAAACTTATGCTATGTACTTTTAAGTCAAAGGGGAAAAAATTCAACCGTCGAATTTTAAATAAGTATAAAGGTGTGGGCGTGGCTAAGCCTCAAACTTTGACCTTTCGCCATGACATTACTTGACTTAATAACTCCCATGTGCATGATCAGATCTAATTCAAACTTTGTCTGTGTGATCACTGACCACATCTCAAGACAACGACAATGTGGACAGCTGACATCACCTAAGCCCCGCCCCCTGACAACAGGAAGTCTATTGTTTTATGGTGAAATGCCCATATTTGTCCCCTCTAATTTAATGAAAATGACACTCAGGTCATACAGTGTCTTCATGATGTTTTAAAGACCATTCAGATCTGATAGCTTTCCAGAAAGGGAGGGGCTTTGATGTCATGGTGAATGCTGGCGTGACGCCATGACCTTACATTTGACTGTAACTTCCACAAACGGCCTCCGATTTGCCCGAAACTGAATATGGCAATGAACAATCATGCCCTTTAGCCAATGAGGCACAAACGGTTGGTGAATGTTATATAATGTCACCAAAGCTGACCTCAATGGGACTTTTCTGTAGTTGGTCACAGCGCCACCTAGATAACGTTATCCTTCGATAACTTTAAAAAACATGGTCAGAAAAGCATTAAAGTTGGTCACTGTCATCACACCACCAGTGTGGTAAAGATAGAGGATTCCCTAGTGGTGAGACATAAAATATAATGGTGGGCTCAAAGGGGATGCTGAGTCAGGGTGAGTTGCGGACAAGGTGGCCGTTAGCAGTTTCTGGTGTTGGGGTGGTCGACGTTTGTGTTCTGCGGACGTGCCCTGGTGCCCCGGGCTGCCGGCCAGGCCGGAGCGGCGCGGAGCTGCGAGGGCCGAACGACGCTGCTTGCAGCTTTAATTATTATTTATTATTCCGGTGCCCCTTTGAACGGCTTTTTGGGGACCTTATCATACCCCAAAACTCACAATATTTTGCATACTTGTCAGGCCTGGTGAAAAATTTCATATTTTAAAGGTCCCAAAAAAATCGCAAAGAAAATGGCTGAACAGCGCCCCCTAGAAAGTGAAAAAAAACCCTCTCCATAAAGCTTAGTTTATCGTACAGTTATGAAATTTGGTACACTTGTAGTACTCAACAGTCCGCACAGAAAAGTCTCTTGCAAGCATGGTCAATATCAAACAGGAAGTCGGCCATTTTGGGTTGAAATGGCGATTTTTAGCAGTTTTTGCCGTTTTTAGGGTCCGTTTCTGAGTGGATTGCTCGATCATTTTTCGCACTATCGTCTCAAAAATTGTGTAAAATTGCTCAGAAGGGATGGACGAAAAAAATGAGACGAGGATTCTGAGTTTTCGTATATGTTGAAGGGGAGGGGCCAGGCCTCAAAGTTTGACTACTCGCCAAAAATATTTAAATTGCTATAACTTCATAACTTAATGGAATAGAGTTACCAAACTTTCTGTGCTGATTTGACAACGACCCACAAAGTAAAATGAATGGTCGGATGATGACATCACAAAAGACCCGCCCCCTCAGAACAAAAAAGATCAAGTTTTACTGTGAAAGGTCCCAAATTGCCCCATTTCAGTTAATCACCACAAATTTGTAGCTGGTAACTCAAGACAAGTGGGGGTTGCTTGGCGTCACTTTATGGGAGTTTTCGGCAGAGGGCGGGGCTGTGGCGGCGCGGCGAAGTCAGGCGTACCGCCGTGGCCTTACGTTTGCCTCCCATTTCGTCATTTCTAAATATATCGTCACGAAACTTCTTGTGAGTGATCCTAGTCCGGCCCCCCAAAAGATCTGATGTGAACATGCGGTGGGCGTGGCCTATTTTCTGAAATAGCGCCCCCTAGGACCATTAAAACTGCCAGCCCCAAGCCATGCTTTGACTGAGGATTACGAAATTTGGTACACTAATGTGGTGTCTAAGGACCTACAAAAAAGTCTCTTGGAGCCAAGTGCAAAGTCGCACAGGAAGTCAGCCATTTTGGTCTAAGTACGCTATTTAGTGGTTTTCACACACGTTGTTTGGAGAGTGATGCTCCGTCGCCCTTTTCACCAATCGCCTTCAAACTACTGCTATATACTCTTAAGACATAGAGGAAAAACTTCAACCGTCGGATTTCAAATAAGTATAAAGGTGTGGGCGTGGCTAAGCCTCAAACTTTAACCTTTCGCCACGCCACTCTTATTTTCACAGCTCCCTAATGGACCTATTTTACCCAATCACCAGGAATCTCTGATAAATAGCAGCAGACAAGTTGAGGTCACTTGGTGTCCGGTACTGGAAGGTTTTGAGAAAAGGCGGGGCTTTGGGAGCATGGCGAAATTCGCCATCACGTCATGGAAATACGTTTGCCTCTCATTTCTTCATTTATCGTGATATCACCTCGAAATTTGTTGTAAGTGATCCTAGTCTGACCCCCAATAGAAATGGATGGCTGAAGTTTATGGGCGTGGCCTATTTTCTGAAATAGCGCCCCCTAGGTCCATTAAAACTGTCAGCCCCAAGCCATGCTTTGACTGAGGATTACGAAATTTGGTACACTAATGTGGTGTCTCAGGACCTACAAAAAAGTCTCTTGGAGCCAAGTGCAAAGGTGCACAGGAAGTCGGCCATTTTGGTCCAAGTGCGCGATTTAGTGGTTTTCACACACGTTGTTTGGAGAGTGATGCTCCGTCGCCCTTTTCACCAATCGCCTTCAATCTTCTGCTATATACTCTTAAGACAAAGAGAAAAAGATTCAACCGTCGGATTTTAAATAAGTTTAAAGGTGTGGGCGTGGCTAAGCCTCAAACTTTGACCTTTCGCCACGCCACTCTTTTTTTCACAGCTCCCTATTGGACTCCTTTTACCCAATCACCAGGAATCTCTGGTAAATAGCAGCAGACAAGTTGAGGTCACTTGGTCTCCAGTACTGGAAGGTTTTGAAAAAAGGCGGGGCTTTGGGAGCATGGCGAAATTCAACATCACGCCATGGATATACGTTTGCCTCTCATTTCTTCATTTATCGTGATATCACCTCAAAATTTGTTGTGAGTGATCCTAGTCTGACCCCCAATAGAAATGGTCAGTTTAAGTTTGTGGGCGTGGCCTATTTTCTGAATTAGCGCCCCCTAGGACCATTAAAACTGTCAGCCCCAAGCCATGCTTTGACTGAGGATTACGAAATTTGGTCCACTAATGTGGTGTCTCAGGACCTACAAAAAAGTCTCTCGGAGCCAAGTGCAAAGTCGCACAGGAAGTCGGCCATTTTGGTCCAAGTACTCGATTTAGTGGTTTTCGCACACGTTGTTTGGAGAGTGATGCTCCATCTCCCTTTTCACCAATCACCTTCAAGCTTCTGCTATACACTCTTAAGACATAGAGGAAAAATTCAACCGTCAGATTTTAAATAAGTAGAAAGGTGTGGGCGTGGCTAAGCCTCAAACTTTAACCTGTCGCCATAACATTACTTGACCTGATAACTCCCATGTACACGATCAGATCTATATCAAACTTTGTCTGTGTGATCACTGACCACATCTGAAGACAATGACAATGTGGACAGCTGACATCCCCTAAGTCCCGCCCCCTACTACAGGAAGTCTATTGTTTTATGGTGAAATGCCCATGTTTGTCATGATCTGAAAGCTTTCCAGAGCCCCTAGATAAGTTTAACCTACAATAACTTCAAAAAACGTGGTCAGAAAAGCATTACAGTTGGTCTGTGTCATCACACCACCAGAGTCGTAAAGGTAGAGTATGCCCTAGTTGTGGGACGTGTAATATAATGGCGGGATAAGAGGTGATGCTGAGTCAGGGTGAGGTGCGGATGAGGTGATCGTTTGCGGTTTCTGGTGTCGGGGTGGCTGACGTTTCTGTTCCGCAGATGTGCCCTGGTGCCCCGGGCTGCCGGCTAGGCCGGAGCGGCGCGGAGCTGCGAGGGCCGAACGACGCTGCTTGCAGCTTTAATTAGGCCCGAGCAGCGAAGCGCTGCGAAGGCCTATTGTATCTGCTCCGTTTATTTTTAGGCCCGAGCAGCGAAAGCGCTGCGAAGGCCTCTTGTTTTTGCTCCGTTTATTATTATTTTTTTTATTTATTATTCCGGTGCCGCTTTGAATGGCTTTTTGGGGATCTTAACATACCCCAAAACTCACAATATTTTGCACACTTGTCAGGCCTGGTAAAAAATTTGATATTTTAAAGGTCCCAAAAAAATCGCAAAGAAAATGGCTGAACAGCGCCCCCTAGAAAATGAAAAAAAACCCTCTCCATAAAGCTTAGTTTATCGTACCGTTATGAAATTTGGTACACTTATAGTACTCAATAGTCCGCACAGAAAAGTCTCTTGCAAGCATGGTCAATATCAAACAGGAAGTCGGCCATTTTGGGTTGAAATGGCGATTTTTTGCAGTTTTGGCCGTTTTTAGGGTCCGTTTCTGATTGGATTGCTCGATCATTTTTTGCACGATCATCTCAAAAATTGTGTAAAATTGCTCAGAAGAGATGGGCGAACAAAATGAGACAATAAAATTGACTTTTCGTAAATACTGAAGGGGCGGGGCCAGGCCTCGAAGTTTGACTACTCGCCAAAAATTTTTAAATTGCTATAACTTCATAACTGAATGGAATAGAGTTACCAAACTTTCTGTGGTCATTCGTCATCACCTCACAAAGTAAATTGAATGGTCGCATGATGACATCACACAAGCCCCGCCCCCTCAGGACCAAAAAGGTTAAGTTTTACTGTGAAAGGTCCCAAATTGCCCCATTTCACTAAATCACCACAAATTTGTAGCTGGTAACTCAAGACAAGTGGGGGTTGCTTGGCGTCACATTATGTGAGTTTTCGGCAGAGGGCGGGGCTGTGGCGGCGCGGCGAAGTCAGGCGTACCACCGTGGCCTTACGTTTGCCTCCCATTTCGTCATTTCTAAAGATATCATCACGAAACTTCTTGTGAGTGATCCTAGTCTGGCCCCCCAAAAGATCTGATGTGAACATCCGGTGGGCGTGGCCTATTTTCTGAAATAGCGCCCCCTAGGACCATTAAAACTGTCAGCCCCAAGCCATGCTTTGACTGAGGATTACGAAATTTGGTACACTAATGTGGTGTCTCAGGACCTACACAAAAGTCTCTTGGACCCAAGTGCAAAGTCGCACAGGAAGTCGGCCATTTTGGTCCAAGTACGCGATTTACTGGTTTTCGCACACCTTGTTTGGAGAGTGATGCTCCGTCGCCCTTTTCACCAATCTCCTTGAAACGGCTGCTATATACTCTTAAGACAAAGAGGAAAAAATTCAACCGTCGGATTTTTCAAAAGTTTAACGGTGTGGGCGTGGCTAAGCCTCAAACTTTGACCTGTCGCCACGCCACTCATTTTTTCACAGCTCCCTACTGGACTCCTTTTACCCAATCAGCAGGAATCTCTGGCAAACAGCAGTAGACAACTTGAGGTCACTTGGTATCCAGTACTGGCAGGTTTCAAAAAAAGGCGGGGCTTCAGGACCATGGCGAAAATCGCCATCACGCCATGGAAGTATGTTTGCCTCTCATTTCTTCAGTTATCGTGATATCGCTACGAAACTTCTGGTGCGTGATCCTAGTCTGACCCCCAAGCGACATAGACATCTGAAATTTGTGGGCGTGGCCTATTTTCTTAAATAGCGCCCCCTAGGACCATTTAAACTAATAGCCCCAAGCTATGCTTTGACTGAGGATTACGAAATTTGGTACACTAATGTGGTGTCTCAGGACCTACAAAAAAGTCTCTTGGAGCCAAGCGCAAAGTCGCACAGGAAGTCGGCCATTTTGGTCCAAGTACGCAATTTAGTGGTTTTCGCACACGTTGTTTGGAGAGTGATGCTCCGTTGCTCTTTTCACAAATCACTTTCACACTTCTGCTATATACTCTTAAGACGAAGGGGAAAAAATTCAACCGTCGGATTTTTCAAAAGTTGAAAGGTGTGGGCGTGGCTAAGCCTCAAACTTTGACCTTTCGCCACGCCACTCTTATTTTCACATCTCCCTATTGGACTCCTTTTACCCAATCAATAGGAATCTCTGGCAAATAGCAGTAGACAAGTTGAGGTCACTTGGTATCCAGTACAGTTAGGTTTCCAAAAAAGGCGGGGCTTTGGGAGCATAGCGAAAATCGCCATCACGCCAAGGAAATACGTTTGCCTCTCATTTCTTCAGTTTTCGTGATATCGCTACGAAACTTCTGGTGAGTGATCCTAGTCTGAGCCCCAAGAGAAATACACAGCTGAAGTTTGTGGGCGTGGCCTATTTTCTTAAATAGCGCCCCCTAGAGCCATTAAAACTGTCAGCCCCAAGCCATGCTTTGACTGAGGATTACGAAATTTGGTACACTAATGTGGTGTCTCAGGACCTACAAAAAAGTCTCTTGGAGCCAAGAACAAAGTCGCACAGGAAGTCGGCCATTTTGGTCCAAGTACTCGAATTAGTGGTTTTCGCACACGTTGTTTGGAGAGTGATGCTCCGTCGCCCTTTTCACCAATCGCCTTCAAACTTCTGCCATGTACTCTTAAGACGTAGGGGAAAAAATTCAACCGTCGGATTTTTCAAAAGTTGAAAGGTGTGGGCGTGGCTAAGCCTCAAACTTTGACCTTTCGCCACGCCACTCTTTTTTTCCACAGCTTCCTATTGGACTCCTTTTACCCAATCACCCATAATCTCTGGCAAATAGCAGTAGACAACTTGAGGTCACTTGGTATCCAGTACTGGCAGGTTTCGAGTAAAGGCGGGGCTTTGGCAGCATGGCGAAAATCACCATCACGCCATGGAAATACGTTTGCCTCTCATTTCTTCAGTTATTGTGATAGCGCTACGAAACTTCTTGTAAGTGATCCTAGCCTGAGCCCCAAGAGATATCCATAGCTGAAGTTTGTGGGCGTGGCCTCTTGTCTTAAATAGCGCCTCTAGGACCATTTAAACTATCAGCCCCAAGCCATGCTTTGACTGAGGATTACGAAATTTGGTACACTAATGTGGTGTCTCAGGACCTACAAAAAAGTCTCTTGGAGCCAAGCACAACATTGCACAGGAAGTCGGCCATTTTGGTCCAAGTACGCGATTTAGTGGTTTTCGCACACGTTGTTTGGAGAGTGATGCTCCGTCGCCCTTTTCACCAATCGCCTTCAAACTTCTGCTATATACTCTTAAGACATAGGGGAAAAAATTCAACCGTCGGATTTTTCAAAAGTTGAAATATGTGGGCGTGGCTAAGCCTCAAACTTTGACCTTTCGCCATTACTTTACTTGACTTAATAACTCCCATGTGCATGATCAGATCTTTTTCGAACTTTGTCTGTGTGATCATTGACCATATCTGTAAACAATGACAATGTGGACAGCTGACATCACCTAAGCCCCGCCCCCTGACTACAGGAAGCCTATTGTTTTATGGTGAACTGCCCATATTTGTCCCCTCTAATTTAGTCAACATGAAACAAAGGTCATGCACTGTCTTCATGATGCTGTATTGACCATTCAGATTCTGATAGCTTTCCAGAAAGGGAGGGGCTTTGATGCCATGGCGAATTCTGGCGTAACGCCGTAATCTTAATATTCAATTTAATGGTGAGCTCAGAGGGGATGCTGAGTCAGGGTGAGGTGCGGACTAGGAGGCCATTCGCGGTTTCTGGTGTCGGGGTGGTTGACGTTTCTGTTCTGTCAGACGTGCACTGGTGCCCCGGGCTGCCGTCCAGACCGGAGCGGTGCGGAGCTGCGAGGGCCGAACGACGCTGCTTGCAGCTTTAATTCTTTTTTTTTCTTTTTTTTTCTTCCGCGTCTTTGGGTGGCCTTTAGGGGGTCTTAGCATATCCAAAAAGTCACCAAATTCTGGCCCAATATAGAAAGTGCGTGAAATTTACGTATTTCACTGTCAACATGAAAGTTGGTATAAAAATGTTTCAACAGCGCCCCCTGGAAAATTAAAAATACCCCTCCGCATTGACCTTTTTTCATAGTAGAGTGATGAAATTTGGTACACCTGTAGAACTCAACAATACGCACAGAAAAGCCTCTTGCACCCATGGTCAATATCAAACAGGAAGTCGGCCATTTTGGACTAAAGTGGCCATTTTTACCCCGTTTTGGCCATTTCTAGGCTCTATATTTGGTTGAACAGTTTGGTCATTTTTCGCACGATTGTCTCAAAAATAGTGTGCGATCGAACAGAAGCGATGGACGATTAAAATGAGAAAATAAAACTGACTTTTCGTAAATACTGAAGGGGCGGGACCAGGCCTCAAAGTTCGAGCACTCGCCAAAAAAATTCAAATATCTTTAATTTCATAAATAAAAGAATTACATTTAAAGTAATTTTCTATGGACAATCGTCATCGCCCCCCGAAGACAAATGAATGGTTGATTGATGATGTCACATAAGCCCCGCCCCCTCAGGCCTTAAAAGGTCAAGTTTTACTGGGAAATTGTCCAAAATTCGCCCTTTCAACTAATCACCCCATATTTGTAGCAGGTAACTGTAGACAAGTTGGGATTGCTTGGCGTCACTTTATGGGAGTTTTCTCCAGAAGGCGGGGCTGTGGCGGCGCGGCGAAGTCAGGCGTACCGACGTGGCCTTACGTTTGCCTCCCATTTCGTCATTTCTAAAGATATCGCCACAAAACCTCTTGTGAGTGATCCTAGTCCAGCCCCCCAAAAAATTTGATGTGAACATCCGGTGGGCGTGGCCTATTTTATGAAATAGCGCCCCCTAGGACCATTAAAACTGTCAGCCCCAAGCCATGCTTTGACTGAGGATTTCGAAATTTGGTACACTAATGTGGTGTCTCAGGACCTACAAAAAAGTCTCTTGGAGCCAAGTGCAAAGTTGCACAGGAAGTCAGCCATTTTGGTCCAAGTACGTGATTTACTGGTTTTCGCACACGTTGTTTGGAGAGTGATGCTCCATCGCCCTTTTCACCAATCGCCTTCAAACATCTGCTATATACTCTTAAGACATAAAGTAAAAAATTCAACCGTCGGATTTTAAATAAGTATAAAGGTGTGGGCGTGGCTAAGCCTCAAACTTTGACCTGTCGCCACGCCACTCTTTTTTTCACAGCTCCCTATTGGACTCCTTTTACGCAATCACCAGCAATCTCTGGCAAATAAAAGCTGACAAGTTGAGGTCACTTGGTCTACAGTACTGGCAGGTTTTGAAAAAAGGCGGGGCTTTGGGAGCATGGCGAAATTCGCCATCACGCCATGGCAATACGTTTGCCTCTCATTTCTTCAATTATCGTGACATCGCCACAAAATGTCTGGTGAGTGATCCTAGTCTGACCCCCAATAGAATTGGGCAGCTGAGATTTGTGGGCGTGGCCTATATTCTGAAATATCGCCCCCTAGGACCTTTAAAACTGTCAGCCCCAAGACAAGGTTTGACTGAGGATTACGAAAATTGGTACACTCATGTAGGGTCTCTGGCCCTACAAAAAAGTCTCTTGGAGCCAAGCGAAATTTCGCACAGGAGGTCGGCCATTTTGGTCCAAGTACTCGATTTAGTGGTTTTCGCACACGTTGTTTGGACATTGATGGCCCGTCGCCCTTTACACAGATCACCTTCAAACTTATGCTATGTACTTTTAAGTCAAAGGGGAAAAAATTCAACCGTCGGATTTTAAATAAGTATAAAGGTGTGGGCGTGGCTAAGCCTCAAACTTTGACCTTTCGCCATGACATTACTTGACTTAATAACTCCCATGTGCATGATCAGATCTAATTCAAACTTTGTCTGTGTGATCACTGACCACATCTCAAGACAACGACAATGTGGACAGCTGACATCACCTAAGCCCCGCCCCCTGACAACAGGAAGTCTATTGTTTTATGGTGAAATGGCCATATTTGTCCCCTCTAATTTAGTGAAAATGACACTCAGGTCATACATTGTCTTCATGATGTTTTAATGACCATTCAGATCTGATAGCTTTCCAGAAAGGGAGGGGCTTTGATGCCATGGTGAATGCTGGCGTGACGCCATGACCTTACATTTGACTGTAACTTCCACAAACGGCCTCCGATTTGCCCGAAACTGAATATGGCAATGAACAATCATGCCCTTTAGCCAATGAGGCACAAACGGTTGGTGAATGTTATATAATGTCACCAAAGCTGACCTCAATGGGACTTTTCTGTAGTTGGTCACAGCGCCACCTAGATAACGTTATCCTTCGATAACTTTAAAAAACATGGTCAGAATAGCATTAAAGTTGGTCACTGTCATCACACCACCAGTGTGGTAAAGATAGAGGATTCCCTAGTGGTGAGACATAAAATGTAATGGTGAGCTCAAAGGGGATGCTGAGTCAGGGTGAGGTGCGGACAAGGTGGCCGTTAGCCGTTTCTGGTGTTGGGGTGGTCGACGTTTGTGTTCTGCGGACGTGCCCTGGTGCCCAGGGCTGCCGGCCAGGCCGGAGCGGCGCGGAGCTGCGAGGGCCGAACGACGCTGCTTGCAGCTTTAATTAGGCCCGAGCAGCGAAAGCGCTGCGAAGGCCTCTTGTATTTGCTCTGTTTATTCTTTTTTATTTATTATTCTTAGCCCGCTTTGAACGGCTTTTTGGGGACCTTAACATACCCCAAAACTCACAATATTTTGCACACATGTCAGGCCTGGTGAAAAATTTGATATTTTAAAGGTCCCAAAAAAATCGCAAAGAAAATGGCTGAACAGCGCCCCCTACAAAGTGAAAAAAAACCCTCTCCATAAAGCTTAGTTTATCGTACAGTTATGAAATTTGGTACACTTGTAGTACTCAACAGTCCGCACAGAAAAGTCTCTTGCAAGCATGGTCAATATCAAACAGGAAGTCGGCCATTTTGGGTTGAAATGGCGATTTTTTGCCGTTTTTGCCGTTTTTAGGGTCCGTTTCTGATTGGATTGCTCGATCATTTTTCGCACGATCGTCTCAAAAGTGGTGTAAATTTGCTCAGAAGAGATGGGCGAACAAAATGAGACAAGGATTCTGAGTTTTCGTATATGTTGAAGGGGCAGGGCCAGGCCTCGAAGTTTGACTACTCGCCAAAAAAATTTAAATTGCTATAACTTCATAATTGAATAAAATAGAGTTACCACACTTTCTGTGGTCATTCGTCATCCACCCACAAAGTAATTTGAATGGTCGATTTATGACATCACACAAGCCCCGCCCCCTCAGGACCAAAAAGGTCAAGTTTTACTGTGAAAGGTCCCAAATTGCCCCATTTAACTTAATCACCACAACTTTGTAGCTGGTAGTTTAAGACAAGTGGGGGATGCTTGGCGTCACTTTATGGGAGTTTTCGGCAGAAGGCGGGGCTGCGGCGGCGCGGCAAAGTCAGGCGTACCGCCGTGTCCTTACGTTTGCCTCCCATTTCGTCATTTCTAAAGATATCATCACGAAACTTCTTGTGAATGATCCTAGTCCGACCCCCAAAAGGATCTGATGGGAACATCCGGTGGGCGTGGCCTAATGTCTGAAATAGCGCCCCCTAGGACCATTAAAACTGTCAGCCCCAAGCCATGCTTTGACTGAGGATTACGAAATTTGGTACACTAATGTAGTGTCTCAGGATCTACAAAAAAGTCTCTTGGACCCAAGTGCAAAGTCGCACAGGAAGTCGGCCATTTTGGTCCAAGTACGCGATTTAGTGGTTTTCGCACACGTTGTTTGGAGAGTGATGCTCCGTCGCCCTTTTCACCAATCGCCTTCAAACTTCTGCTATATACTCTAAAGATATAGGGTAAAAAATTCAACCGTCGGATTTTTCAAAAGTTGAAAGGTGTGGGCGTGGCTAAGCCTCAAACTTTAACCTGTCGCCACACCACTCTTTTTTTCACAGCTCCCTACTGGACTCCTTTTACCCAATCACCAGGAATCTCTGGCAAATAGCAGTAGACAACTTGAGGTCACTTGGTCTCCAGTACTGGCAGGTTTCGAAAAAAGGCGGGGCTTTGGGAGCATGGCGAAAATCGCCATCACGCCATGGAAATACGTTTGCCTCTCATTTCTTCAGTTATCGTGATATCGCTACGGAACTTCTGGTGAGTGATCCTAGTCTGACCCCCAAGAGACATTGACAGCTGAAATATGTGGGCGTGGCTTATTTTCTGAAATAGCGCCCCCTAGGACCATTTAAACTAATAGCCCCAAGCCATGCTTTCACCGAGGACTACGAAATTTGGTACACTAATGTGGTGTTTCAGGACCTACAAAAAAGTCTCTTGGAGCAAGGCGCAAAGTCGCACAGGAAGTCGGCCATTTTGGTCCAAGCACGCGATTTAGTGGTTTTCGTACACGTCGTTTGGAGAGTGATGCTCCGTCGCCCTTTTCACCAATCCCCTTCAAACTTCTGCTATATACTCTTAAGACATAGGGGGAAAAATTCAACCGTCGGATTTTTCAAAAGTTGAAAGGTGTGGGCGTGGCTAAGCCTCAAACTTTGACCTGGCGCCACGCCACTCTTTTTTTCACAGCTCCCTACTGGACTCCTTTTACCCAATCAGCAGGAATCTCTGTTAAATAGCAGTAGACAAGTTGAGGTTACTTGGCGTCCAGTACTGGCAGGTTTCAAAAAAAGGCGGGGCTTTGGGAGCATGGCGAAAATTGCCATCACGCCATGGAAATACGTTTGCCTCTCATTTCTTCAGTTATCGTGATATCGCTACGGAACTTCTGGTGAGTGATCCTAGTCTGACCCCCAAGAGAAATAGACAGCTGAAATTTGTGGGCGTGGCCTATTTTCTTAAATAGCGCCCCCTAGAGCCATTAAAACTGTCAGCCCCAAGCCATGCTTTGACTGAGGATTACGAAATTTGGTACACTAATGTGGTGTCTCAGGAACTACAAAAAAGTCTCTTGGAGCCAAGTGCAAAGTTGCACAGGAAGTCGGCCATTTTGGTCCAAATACTCGATTTAGTGGTTTTCGCACACATTGTTTGGACAGCGATGCTCCATCGTCCTTTGCACCAATCTCCTTCAAACTTCTGCTATATACTCTTAAGACATAGAGGGAAAAATTCAACCGTCGGATTTTTCAAAAGTTGAAAGGTGTGGGCGTGGCTAAGCATCAAACTTTAACCTTTCGCCATTACATTACATGACTTAATAACTCCCAAGTGCATGATCAGATCTATTTCAAACTTTGTCTGTGTGATCACTGACCACATCTCAAGACAACGACAATGTGGACAGCTGACATCACCTAAGCCCCGCCCCCTGACAACAGGAAGTCTATTGTTTTATGGTGAAATGCCCATATTTGTCCCCTCTAATTTAGTGAACATGACACTAAGGTCATACACTGTCTTCATGATGTTGTAATGACCATTCAGATCTGATAGCTTTCCAGAAAGGGAGGGGCTTTGATGCCATGGTGAATGCTGGTGTGACGCCATGACCTTACATTTGTCTGTAACTTCTAGAAACGGCCTCCGATTTGCCCGGGACTGAACATGGCAATGAACAATCATGCCCTTTAGCCAATGAGGCACAAACTGTTGGTGAATGTTATATAATGTTACCAAAGCTGACCTCAATGGGACTTTTCTGTAGTTGGTCACAGCGCCCCTTAGATAACGTTATCCTTCGATAACTTTAAAAGACATGGTCAGAATAGCATTAAAGGTGGTCACTGTCATCACACCACCAGTGTGGTAAAGATAGAGGATTCCCTAGTGGTGAGACGTAAAATATAATGGTGGGCTCAAAGGGGATGCTGAGTCAGTGTGAGGTGCGGACAAGGTGGCCGTTAGCAGTTTCTGGTGTCGGGGTGGTCGACGTTTCTGTTTCGCAAATGTAGCCTGGTGCCCCGGGCTGCCGGCCAGGCCGGAGCGGCGCGGAGCTGCGAGGGCCGAACGACGCTGCTTGCAGCTTTAATTAGGCCCGAGCAGCGAAAGCGCTGCGAAGGCCTCTTGTTTTTGCTCTGTTTATTAGGCCCGAGCAGCGAAAGCGCTGCGAAGGCCTCTTGTTTTTGCTCTGATTATTATTATTTTTTGTTATTCCGTGCCCCCTTTGAACAGCTTTTTGGGGACCTTAACATACCCCAAAACTCACAATATTTTGCACACTTGTCAGGCCTGGTGAAAAATTTGATATTTTAAAGGTCCCAAAAAAATCGCAAAGAAAATGGCTGAACAGCGCCCCCTACAAAGTGAAAAAAAACCCTCTCCATAAAGCTTAGTTTATCGTACAGTTATGAAATTTGGTACACTTGTAGTACTCAACAGTCCGCACAGAAAAGTCTCTTGCAACCATGGTCAATATGAAACAGGAAGTCGGCCATTTTGGGTTGAAATGGCGATTTTTTGCCGTTTTTGCCGTTTTTAGGGTCCGTTTCTGATTGGATTGCTCGATCATTTTTCGCACGATCGTCTCAAAAATTGTGTAAAATTGCTCAGAAGGGATGGGCGAACAAAATGAGATAAGGATTCTGAGTTTTCGTATATGTTGAAGGGGCGGAGCCAGGCCTCGAAGTTTGACTACTCGCCAAAAATATTTAAATTGCTATAACTTCATAACTGAATGGAATAGAGTTACCAAACTTTCTGTGGTCATTCGTCATCCACCCACAAAGTAAATTGAATGGTCGGATGATGACATCACACAAGCCCCGCCCCCTCAGGACCAAAAAGATCAAGTTTTACTGTGAAAGGTCCCAAATTGCCCCATTTCACTTAATCACCACAAATTTGTAGCTGGTAACTCAAGACAAGTGGGGGTTGCTTGGCGTCACTTTATGGGAGTTTTCGGCAGAGGGCGGGGCTGTGGCGGCGCGGCGAATTCAGGCGTACCGCCTTGGCCTTACGTTTGCCTCCCATTTCGTCATTTCCAAAGATATCGTCACGAAACTTCTTGTGAGTGATCCTAGTCCGGCCCCCCAAAAGATCTGATGTGAACATCTGGTGGGCGTGGCCTATTTTCTGAAATAGCGCCCCCTAGGACCATTAAAACTGTCAGCCCCAAGCCATGCTTTGACTGAGGATTACGAAATTTGGTACACTAATGTGGTGTCTCAGGACCTACAAAAAAGTCTCTTGAAGCCAAGTGCAAAGTCGCACAGGAAGTCGGCCATTTTGGTCCAAGTGCGCGATTTAGTGGTTTTCACACACGTTGTTTGGAGAGTGATACTCCGTCGCCCTTTTCACCAATCACTTTCAAACTTCTGCTATATAGTCTTAAGACATAGAGGAAAAAATTCAACCGTCGGATTTTAAATAAGTATAAAGGTGTGGGCGTGGCTAAGCCTCAAACTTTGACCTTTCGCCACGCCACTCTTTTTTTCACAGCTCCTTATTGGACTCCTTTTACCCAATCACCAGGAATCTCTGGTAAATAGCAGCAGGCAAGTTGAGGTCACTTGGTCTCCAGTACTGGAAGGTTTTGCAAAAAGGCGGGGCTTTGGGAGCATGGCGAAATTCGCCATCACGCCATGGAAATACGTTTGCCTCTCATTTCTTCATTTATCGTGATATCACCTCGACCATTGTTGTGAGTGATCCTAGTCTGACCCCCAATAGAAAAGGTCAGCTTAAGTTTGTGGGCGTGGCCTATTTTCTGTATTAGCGCCCCCTAGGACCATTAATACTGTCAGCCCCAAGCCATGCTTTGACTGAGGATTACGAAATTTGGTACACTAATGTGGTGTCTCAGGACCTACAAAAAAGTCTCTTGGAGCCAAGTGCAAAGTCGCACAGGAAGTCGGCCATTTTGGTCCAAGTGCGCGATTTAGTGGTTTTCACACACGTTGTTTGGAGAGTGATGCTCCGTCGCCCTTTTCACCAATCGCCTTCGAGCTTCTGCTATATACTCTTAAGACATAGAGGAAAAAATTCAACCGTCGGATTTTAAATAAGTATAAAGGTGTGGGCGTGGCTAAGCCTCAAACTTTGACCTTTCGCCACGCCACTCTTTTTTTCACAGCTCCCTATTGGACTCCTTTTACCCAATCACCTGGAATCTCTGGTAAATAGCAGCTGACAAGTTGAGGTCACTTGGTCTATAGTACTGGCAGGTTTTGAAAAAAGGCGGGGCTTTGGGAGCATGGCGAAATTCGCCATCACGCCATGGCAATACGTTTGCCTCTCATTTCTTCAATTATCGTGACATCGCCACAAAATGTCTGGTGAGTGATCCTAGTCTGACCCCCAATAGAAATGGGCATCTGAGATTTGTGGGCGTGGCCTATATTCTGAAATAGCGCCCCCTAGGACCATTAAAACTGTCAGCCCCAAGACAAGGTTTGACTGAGGATTACGAAAATTGGTACACTCATGTAGGGTCTCTGGCCCTACAAAAAAGTCTCTTGGAGCCAAGCGCAATTTCGCACAGGAGGTCGGCCATTTTGGTCCAAGTACTCGATTTAGTGGTTTTCGCACACGTTGTTTGGACATTGATGGCCCGTTGCCCTTTACACCGATCACCTTCAAACTTATGCTATGTACTTTTAAGTCAAAGGGGAAAAAATTCAACCGTCGGATTTTAAATAAGTATAAAGGTGTGGGCGTGGCTAAGCCTCAAACTTTGACCTTTCGCCATGACATTACTTGACTTAATAACTCCCATGTGCATGATCAGATCTAATTCAAACTTTGTCTGTGTGATCACTGACCACATCTCAAGACAACGACAATGTGGACAGCTGACATCACCTAAGCCCCGCCCCCTGACAACAGGAAGTCTATTGTTTTATGGTGAAATGCCCATATTTGTCCCCTCTAATTTAATGAAAATGACACTCAGGTCATACAGTGTCTTCATGATGTTTTAAAGACCATTCAGATCTGATAGCTTTCCAGAAAGGGAGGGGCTTTGATGCCATGGTGAATGCTGGCGTGACGCCATGACCTTACATTTGACTGTAACTTCCACAAACGGCCTCCGATTTGCCCGAAACTGAATATGGCAATGAACAATCATGTCCTTTAGCCAATGAGGCACAAACGGTTGGTGAATGTTATATAATGTCACCAAAGCTGACCTCAATGGGACTTTTCTGTAGTTGGTCACAGCGCCACCTAGATAACGTTATCCTTCGATAACTTTAAAAAACATGGTCAGAATAGCATTAAAGTTGGTCACTGTCATCACACCACCAGTGTGGTAAAGATAGAGGATTCCCTAGTGGTGAGACATAAAATATAATGGTGGGCTCAAAGGGGATGCTGAGTCAGGGTGAGTTGCGGACAAGGTGGCCGTTAGCATTTTCTGGTGTTGGGGTGGTCGACGTTTGTGTTCTGCGGACGTGCCCTGGTGCCCCGGGCTGCCGGCCAGGCTGGAGCGGCGCGGAGCTGCGAGGGCCGAACGACGCTGCTTGCAGCTTTAATTATTTTTTGTTATTCCGTGCCCCCTTTGAACAGCTTTTTGGGGACCTTAACATACCCCAAAACTCACAATATTTTGCACACTTGTCAGGCCTGGTGAAAAATTTGATATTTTAAAGGTCCCAAAAAAATCGCAAAGAAAATGGCTGAACAGCGCCCCCTACAAAGTGAAAAAAACCCCTCTCCATAAAGCTTAGTTTATCGTACAGTTATGAAATTTGGTACACTTGTAGTACTCAACAGTCCGCACAGAAAAGTCTCTTGCAACCATGGTCAATATCAAACAGGAAGTCGGCCATTTTGGGTTGAAATGGCGATTTTTTGCCGTTTTTGCCGTTTTTAGGGTCCGTTTCTGATTGGATTGCTCGATCATTTTTCGCACGATCGTCTCAAAAATTGTGTAAAATTGCTCAGAAGGGATGGGCGAACAAAATGAGATAAGGATTCTGAGTTTTCGTATATGTTGAAGGGGCGGAGCCAGGCCTCGAAGTTTGACTACTCGCCAAAAATATTTAAATTGCTATAACTTCATAACTGAATGGAATAGAGTTACCAAACTTTCTGTGGTCATTCGTCATCCCCCCACAAAGTAAATTGAATGGTCGGATGATGACATCACACAAGCCCCGCCCCCTCAGGACCAAAAAGATCAAGTTTTACTGTGAAAGGTCCCAAATTGCCCCATTTCACTTAATCACCACAAATTTATAGCTGGTAACTCAAGACAAGTGGGGGTTGCTTGGCGTCACTTTATGGGAGTTTTCGGCAGAGGGCGGGGCTGTGGCGGCGCGGCGAATTCAGGCGTACCGCCTTGGCCTTACGTTTGCCTCCCATTTCGTCATTTCCAAAGATATCGTCACGAAACTTCTTGTGAGTGATCCTAGTCCGGCCCCCCAAAAGATCTGATGTGAACATATGGTGGGCGTGGCCTATTTTCTGAAATAGCGCCCCCTAGGACCATTAAAACTGTCAGCCCCAAGCCATGCTTTGACTGAGGATTACGAAATTTGGTACACTAATGTGGTGTCTCAGGACCTACAAAAAAGTCTCTTGAAGCCAAGTGCAAAGTCGCACAGGAAGTCGGCCATTTTGGTCCAAGTGCGCGATTTAGTGGTTTTCACACACGTTGTTTGGAGAGTGATACTCCGTCGCCCTTTTCACCAATCACTTTCAAACTTCTGCTATATAGTCTTAAGACATAGAGGAAAAAATTCAACCGTCGGATTTTAAATAAGTATAAAGGTGTGGGCGTGGCTAAGCCTCAAACTTTGACCTTTCGCCACGCCACTCTTTTTTTCACAGCTCCTTATTGGACTCCTTTTACCCAATCACCAGGAATCTCTGGTAAATAGCAGCAGGCAAGTTGAGGTCACTTGGTCTCCAGTACTGGAAGGTTTTGAAAAAAGGCGGGGCTTTGGGAGCATGGCGAAATTCGCCATCACGCCATGGAAATACGTTTGCCTCTCATTTCTTCATTTATCGTGATATCACCTCGACCATTGTTGTGAGTGATCCTAGTCTGACCCCCAATAGAAAAGGTCAGCTTAAGTTTGTGGGCGTGGCCTATTTTCTGTATTAGCGCCCCCTAGGACCATTAAAACTGTCAGCCCCAAGCCATGCTTTGACTGAGGATTACGAAATTTGGTACACTAATGTGGTGTCTCAGGACCTACAAAAAAGTCTCTTGGAGCCAAGTGCAAAGTCGCACAGGAAGTCGGCCATTTTGGTCCAAGTACTCGATTTAGTGGTTTTCACACACGTTGTTTGGAGAGTGATGCTCCGTCGCCCTTTTCACCAATCGCCTTCGAGCTTCTGCTATATACTCTTAAGACATAGAGGAAAAAATTCAACCGTCGGATTTTAAATAAGTATAAAGGTGTGGGCGTGGCTAAGCCTCAAACTTTGACCTTTCGCCACGCCACTCTTTTTTTCACAGCTCCCTATTGGACTCCTTTTACCCAATCACCTGGAATCTCTGGTAAATAGCAGCTGACAAGTTGAGGTCACTTGGTCTACAGTACTGGCAGGTTTTGAAAAAAGGCGGGGCTTTGGGAGCATGGCGAAATTCGCCATCACGCCATGGCAATACGTTTGCCTCTCATTTCTTCAATTATCGTGACATCGCCACAAAATGTCTGGTGAGTGATCCTAGTCTGACCCCCAATAGAAATGGGCATCTGAGATTTGTGGGCGTGGCCTATATTCTGAAATAGCGCCCCCTAGGACCATTAAAACTGTCAGCCCCAAGACAAGGTTTGACTGAGGATTACGAAAATTGGTACACTCATGTAGGGTCTCTGGCCCTACAAAAAAGTCTCTTGGAGCCAAGCGCAATTTCGCACAGGAGGTCGGCCATTTTGGTCCAAGTACTCGATTTAGTGGTTTTCGCACACGTTGTTTGGACATTGATGGCCCGTTGCCCTTTACACCGATCACCTTCAAACTTATGCTATGTACTTTTAAGTCAAAGGGGAAAAAATTCAACCGTCGGATTTTAAATAAGTATAAAGGTGTGGGCGTGGCTAAGCCTCAAACTTTGACCTTTCGCCATGACATTACTTGACTTAATAACTCCCATGTGCATGATCAGATCTAATTCAAACTTTGTCTGTGTGATCACTGACCACATCTCAAGACAACGACAATGTGGACAGCTGACATCACCTAAGCCCCGCCCCCTGACAACAGGAAGTCTATTGTTTTATGGTGAAATGCCCATATTTGTCCCCTCTAATTTAATGAAAATGACACTCAGGTCATACAGTGTCTTCATGATGTTTTAAAGACCATTCAGATCTGATAGCTTTCCAGAAAGGGAGGGGCTTTGATGCCATGGTGAATGCTGGCGTGACGCCATGACCTTACATTTGACTGTAACTTCCACAAACGGCCTCCGATTTGCCCGAAACTGAATATGGCAATGAACAATCATGCCCTTTAGCCAATGAGGCACAAACGGTTGGTGAATGTTATATAATGTCACCAAAGCTGACCTCAATGGGACTTTTCTGTAGTTGGTCACAGCGCCACCTAGATAACGTTATCCTTCGATAACTTTAAAAAACATGGTCAGAATAGCATTAAAGTTGGTCACTGTCATCACACCACCAGTGTGGTAAAGATAGAGGATTCCCTAGTGGTGAGACATAAAATATAATGGTGGGCTCAAAGGGGATGCTGAGTCAGGGTGAGTTGCGGACAAGGTGGCCGTTAGCAGTTTCTGGTGTTGGGGTGGTCGACGTTTGTGTTCTGCGGACGTGCCCTGGTGCCCCGGGCTGCCGGCCAGGCTGGAGCGGCGCGGAGCTGCGAGGGCCGAACGACGCTGCTTGCAGCTTTAATTATTATTTTTATTTATTATTCCGGTGCCGCTTTGAATGGCTTTTTGGGGACCTTAACATACCCCAAAACTCACAATATTTTGCATACTTGTCAGGCCTGGTGAAAAATTTGATATTTTAAAGGTCCCAAAAAAATCGCAAAGAAATTGGCTGAACAGCGCCCCCTAGAAAATGAAAAAAAAACCCTCTCCATAAAGCTTAGTTTATCGTACCGTTATGAAATTTGGTACACTTATAGTACTCAATAGTCCGCACAGAAAAGTCTCTTGCAAGCATGGTCAATATCAAACAGGAAGTCGGCCATTTTGGGTTGAAATGGCGATTTTTTGCCGTTTTGGCCGTTTTTAGGGTCCGTTTCTGATTGGATTGCTCGATCATTTTTTGCACGATCATCTCAAAAATTCTGTAAAATTGCTCAGAAGAGATGGGCGAACAAAATGAGACAATAAAATTGACTTTTCGTAAATACTGAAGGGGCGGGGCCAGGCCTCGAAGTTTGACTACTCGCCAAAAAATTTTAAATTGCTATAACTTCATAACTGAATGGAATAGAGTTACCAAACTTTCTGTGGTCATTCGTCATCACCTCACAAAGTAAATTGAATGGTCGCATGATGACATCACACAAGCCCCGCCCCCTCAGGACCAAAAAGGTTAAGTTTTACTGTGAAAGGTCCCAAATTGCCCCATTTCACTAAATCACCACAAATTTGTAGCTGGTAACTCAAGACAAGTGGGGGTTGCTTGGTGTCACATTATGTGAGTTTTCGGCAGAGGGCGGGGCTGTGGCGGCGCGGCGAAGTCAGGCGTACCGCCGTGGCCTTACGTTTGCCTCCCATTTCGTCATTTCTAAAGATATCATCACGAAACTTCTTGTGAGTGATCCTAGTCTGGCCCCCCAAAAGATCTGATGTGAACATCCGGTGGGCGTGGCCTATTTTCTGAAATAGCGCCCCCTAGGACCATTAAAACTGTCAGCCCCAAGCCATGCTTTGACTGAAGATTACGAAATTTGGTACACTAATGTGGTGTCTCAGGACCTACAAAAAAGTCTCTTGGACCCAAGTGCAAAGTCGCACAGGAAGTCGGCCATTTTGGTCCAAGTACGCGATTTACTGGTTTTCGCACACCTTGTTTGGAGAGTGATGCTCCGTCGCCCTTTTCACCAATCTCCTTGAAACGTCTGCTATATACTCTTAAGACAAAGAGGAAAAAATTCAACCGTCGGATTTTTCAAAAGTTTAACGGTGTGGGCGTGGCTAAGCCTCAAACTTTGACCTGTCGCCACGCCACTCATTTTTTCACAGCTCCCTACTGGACTCCTTTTACCCAATCAGCAGGAATCTCTGGCAAACAGCAGTAGACAACTTGAGGTCACTTGGTATCCAGTACTGGCAGGTTTCAAAAAAAGGCGGGGCTTCAGGAGCATGGCGAAAATCGCCATCACGCCGTGGAAGTATGTTTGCCTCTCATTTCTTCAGTTATCGTGATATTGCTACGAAACTTCTGGTGCGTGATCCTAGTCTGACCCCCAAGCGACATAGATATCTGAATTTAGTGGGCGTGGCCTATTTTCTTAAATAGCGCCCCCTAGGACCATTTAAACTAATAGCCCCAAGCTATGCTTTGACTGAGGATTACGAAATTTGGTACACTAATGTGGTGTCTCAGGACCTACAAAAAAGTCTCTTGGAGCCAAGCGCAAAGTCGCACAGGAAGTCGGCCATTTTGGTCCAAGTGCGCGATTTAGTGGTTTTCGCACACGTTGTTTGGAGAGTGATGCTCCGTCGCCCTTTTCACCAATCTCCTTCAAACTTCTGCTATATACTCTTAAGACATAGGGGAAAAAATTCAACCGTCGGATTTTTCAAAAGTTGAAAGATGTGGGCGTGGCTAAGCCTCAAACTTTGACCTGTCGCCACGCCACTCTTTTTTTCACAGCTCCCTACTGGACTCCTTTTACCCAAACACCAGGATTCTGTGGCAAACAGCAGTAGACAAGTTGAGGTTACTTTGTCTTCAGTACTGGAAGGTTTTGAAAAAAGGCGGGGCTTTGGGAGCATGGCGAAAATCGCCATCACGCCATGGAAATACGTTTGCCTCTCATTTCTTAAGTTATCGAGATATCACCTCGAAATTTGTTGTGAGTGATCCTAGTCTGACCCCCAATAGAAATGGACAGCTAAAATTTGTGGGCGTGGCCATTTTTCTGAAATAGCGCCCCCTAGGACCATTAAAACTGTCAGCCCCTAGCCATTCTTTGACTGAGGATTACGAAATTTGGTACACTAATGAGGTGTCTCCGGACCTACAAAAAAGTCTCTTGGAGCCAAGTGCAAAGTCGCACAGGAAGTCGGGCATTTTGGTCCAAGTACGCGATTTAGTTGTTTTGGCACACGTTGTTTGGAGAGTGATGCTCCGTTGCCCTTTTCACCAGTCGCCTTCAAACTTCTGCTATTTACTCTTAAGACATAGGAGAAAAAATTCAACCGTCGGATTTTTCAAAAGTTGAAAGGTGTGGGCGTGGCTAAGTCTCAAACTTTGACCTTTCGCCATTACTTTACTTGACTTAATAACTCCCATGTGCATGATCAGATCTTTTTCGAACTTTGTCTGTGTGATCATTGACCATATCTTTAAACAATGACAATGTGGACAGCTGACATCACCTAAGCCCCGCCCCCTGAATACAGGAAGTCTATTGTTTTATGCTGAAATGCCCATATTTGTCCCCTCTAATTTAGTCAACATGACACTAAGGTCATGCACGGTCTTCATGATGCTGTAATGACCATTCAGATCTGATAGCTTTCCAGATAGGGAGGGGCTTTGATGCCATGGCGAATTCTGGCGTAACGCCGTAACCTTACAATTCAATTTAATGGTGAGCTCAGAGGGGATGCTGAGTCAGGGTGAGGTGCATACGAGGAGGCCATTTGCGGTTTCTGGTGTCGGGGTGGTTGACGTTTCTGTTCTGCCAGACGTGCCCTGGTGCCCCGGGCTGCCGGCCAGGCCGGAGCGGCGCGGAGCTGCGAGGGCCGAACGACGCTGCTTGCAGCTTTAATTAGGCCCGAGCAGCGAAAGCGCTGCGAAGGCCTCTTGTTTTTGCTCTGTTTATTATTTTTTTTATTTATTATTCCGGTGCCGCTTTGAATGGCTTTTTGGGGACCTTAACATACCCCAAAACTCACAATATTTTGCATACTTGTCAGGCCTGGTGAAAAATTTGATATTTTAAAGGTCCCAAAAAAATCGCAAAGAAATTGGCTGAACAGCGCCCCCTAGAAAATGAAAAAAAACCCTCTCCATAAAGCTTAGTTTATCGTACCGTTATGAAATTTGGTACACTTATAGTACTCAATAGTCCGCACAGAAAAGTCTCTTGCAAGCATGGTCAATATCAAACAGGAAGTCGGCCATTTTGGGTTGAAATGGCGATTTTTTGCCGTTTTGGCCGTTTTTAGGGTCCGTTTCTGATTGGATTGCTCGATCATTTTTTGCACGATCATCTCAAAAATTCTGTAAAATTGCTCAGAAGAGATGGGCGAACAAAATGAGACAATAAAATTGACTTTTCGTAAATACTGAAGGGGCGGGGCCAGGCCTCGAAGTTTGACTACTCGCCAAAAATGTTTAAATTGCTATAACTTCATAACTGAATGGAATAGAGTTACCAAACTTTCTGTGGTCATTTGTCATCACCTCACAAAGTAAATTGAATGGTCGCATGATGACATCACACAAGCCCCGCCCCCTCAGGACCAAAAAGGTTAAGTTTTACTGTGAAAGGTCCCAAATTGCCCCATTTCACTAAATCACCACAAATTTGTAGCTGGTAACTCAAGACAAGTGGGGGTTGCTTGGTGTCACATTATGTGAGTTTTCGGCAGAGGGCGGGGCTGTGGCGGCGCGGCGAAGTCAGGCGTACCGCCGTGGCCTTACGTTTGCCTCCCATTTCGTCATTTCTAAAGATATCATCACGAAACTTCTTGTGAGTGATCCTAGTCTGGCCCCCCAAAAGATCTGATGTGAACATCCGGTGGGCGTGGCCTATTTTCTGAAATAGCGCCCCCTAGGACCATTAAAACTGTCAGCCCCAAGCCATGCTTTGACTGAAGATTACGAAATTTGGTACACTAATGTGGTGTCTCAGGACCTACAAAAAAGTCTCTTGGACCCAAGTGCAAAGTCGCACAGGAAGTCGGCCATTTTGGTCCAAGTACGCGATTTACTGGTTTTCGCACACCTTGTTTGGAGAGTGATGCTCCGTCGCCCTTTTCACCAATCTCCTTGAAACGTCTGCTATATACTCTTAAGACAAAGAGGAAAAAATTCAACCGTCGGATTTTTCAAAAGTTTAACGGTGTGGGCGTGGCTAAGCCTCAAACTTTGACCTGTCGCCACGCCACTCATTTTTTCACAGCTCCCTACTGGACTCCTTTTACCCAATCAGCAGGAATCTCTGGCAAACAGCAGGAGACAACTTGAGGTCACTTGGTATCCAGTACTGGCAGGTTTCAAAAAAAGGCGGGGCTTCAGGAGCATGGCGAAAATCGCCATCACGCCGTGGAAGTATGTTTGCCTCTCATTTCTTCAGTTATCGTGATATTGCTACGAAACTTCTGGTGCGTGATCCTAGTCTGACCCCCAAGCGACATAGATATCTGAATTTAGTGGGCGTGGCCTATTTTCTTAAATAGCGCCCCCTAGGACCATTTAAACTAATAGCCCCAAGCTATGCTTTGACTGAGGATTACGAAATTTGGTACACTAATGTGGTGTCTCAGGACCTACAAAAAAGTCTCTTGGAGCCAAGCGCAAAGTCGCACAGGAAGTCGGCCATTTTGGTCCAAGTACGCAATTTAGTGGTTTTCGCACACGTTGTTTGGAGAGTGATGCTCCGTTGCTCTTTTCACCAATCACTTTCACACTTCTGCTATATACTCTTAAGACGAAGGGGAAAAAATTCAACCGTCGGATTTTTCAAAAGTTGAAAGGTGTGGGCGTGGCTAAGCCTCAAACTTTGACCTTTCGCCACGCCACTCTTTTTTTCACATCTCCCTATTGGACTCCTTTTACCCAATCAATAGGAATCTCTGGCAAATATCAGTAGACAATTTGAGGTCACTTGGTATCCAGTACAGTTAGGTTTCGAAAAAAGGCGGGGCTTTGGGAGCATGGCGAAAATCGCCATCACGCCAAGGAAATACGTTTGCCTCTCATTTCTTCAGTTTTCGTGATATCGCTACGAAACTTCTGGTGAGTGATCCTAGTCTGAGCCCCAAGAGAAATAGACAGCTGAAGTTTGTGGGCGTGGCCTATTTTCTTAAATAGCGCCCCCTAGAGCCATTAAAACTGTCAGCCCCAAGCCATGCTTTGACTGAGGATTACGAAATTTTGGTACACTAATGTGGTGTCTCAGGACCTACAAAAAAGTCTCTTGGAGCCAAGAACAAAGTCGCACAGGAAGTCGGCCATTTTGGTCCAAGTACTCGAATTAGTGGTTTTCGCACACGTTGTTTGGAGAGTGATGCTCCGTCGCCCTTTTCACCAATCGCCTTCAAACTTCTGTCATGTACTCTTAAGACGTAGGGGAAAAAATTCAACCGTCGGATTTTTCAAAAGTTGAAAGATGTGGGCGTGGTTAAGCCTCAAACTTTGACCTTTCGCCATTACTTTACTTGACTTAATAACTCCCATGTGCATGATCAGATCTTTTTCGAACTTTGTCTGTGTGATCAATGACCATATCTGTAAACAATGACAATGTGGACAGCTGACATCACCTAAGCCCCGCCCCCTGACTACAGGAAGCCTATTGTTTTATGGTGAACTGCCCATATGTGTCCCCTCTAATTTAGTCAACATGAAACAAAGGTCATGCACTGTCTTCATGATGCTGTATTGACCATTCAGATCTGATAGCTTTCCAGAAAGGGAGGGGCTTTGATGCCATGGCGAATTCTGGCGTAACGCCGTAATCTTAATATTCAATTTAATGGTGAGCTCAGAGGGGATGCTGAGTCAGGGTGAGGTGCGGACTAGGAGGCCATTCGCGGTTTCTGGTGTCGGGGTGGTTGACGTTTCTGTTCTGTCAGACGTGCACTGATGCCCCGGGCTGCCGTCCAGACCGGAGCGGCGCGGAGCTGCGAGGGCCGATCGACGCTGCTTGCAGCTTTAATTAGGCCCGAGCAGCGAAAGCGCTGCGAAGGCCTCTTGTTTTTGCTCTGATTATTCTTTTTTTGTTATTCCGTGCCCCCTTTGAACGGCTTTTTGGGGACCTTAACATACCCCAAAACTCACAATATTTTGCAAACTTGTCAGGCCTGGTGAAAAATTTGATATTTTAAAGGTTCCAAAAAAATCGCAAAGAAAATGGCTGAACAGCGCCCCCTAGAAAGTGAAAAAAAACCCTCTCCATAAAGCTTAGTTTATCATACAGTTATGAAATTTGGTACACTTGTAGTACTCAACAGTCCGCACAGAAAAGTCTCTTGCAAGCATGGTCAATATCAAACAGGAAGTCGGCCATTTTGGGTTGAAATGGCGATTTTTAGCCGTTTTTGCCGTTTTTAGGGTCCGTTTCTGATTGGATTGCTCGATCATTTTTCGCACGATCATCTCAAAAATTGTGTAAAATTGCTCAGAAGGGATGGGCGAACAAAATGAGACAAAGATTCTGACTTTTCGTACATGTTGAAGGGGCGGGGCCAGGCCTCGAAGTTTGACTACTCGCCAAAAATTTTTAAATTGCTATAACTTCATAACTGAAAGGAATAGAATTACCAAACTTTCTGTGGTCATTCGTCATCCAGCCACAAAGTAAATTGAATGGTCGGATGATGACATCACACAAGCCCCGCCCCCTCAGGACCAAAAAGGTCAAGTTTTACTGTGAAAGGTCCCAAATTGCCCCATTTCACTTAATCACCACAAACTTGTAGCTGTTAACTCAAGACAAGTGGAGGTTGCTTGGCGTCACTTTATGGGAGTTTTCGGCAGAAGGTGGGGCTGTGGCGGCGCGGCGAAGTCAGGCGTACCGCCATGGCCTTACGTTTGCCTTCCATTTCGTCATTTCTAAAGATATCGTCACGAAACTTGTTGTGAGTGATCCTAGTCCGTCCCCTCAAAAGATCTGATGTGAACATCCGGTGGGCGTGGCCTATTTTCTGAAATAGCGCCCCCTAGGACCATTAAAACTGTCAGCCCCAAGCCATGCTTTGACTGAGGAGTACGAAATTTGGTACACTAATGTGGTGTCTCAGGACCTACAAAAAAGTCTCTTGGAGCCAAGTGCAAAGTTGCACAGGAAGTCGGCCATTTTGGTCCAAGTACGCAATTTAGTGGTTTTCGCACACGTTGTTTGGAGAGTGATGCTCCGTCGCCATTTTCACCAATCTCCTTCAAACTTCTGCCATCTGCTCTTAAGACATAGAGGAAAAAATTCAACTGTCGGATTTTTCAAAAGTTGAAAGGTGTGGGCGTGGCTAAGCCTCAAACTTTGACCTGTCGCCGCGCCACTCTTTTTTTGACAGCTCCCTACTGGACTCCTTTTACCCAATCAGCAGGAGTCTCTGGCAAATAGCAGTAGACAACTTGAGGTCACTTGGTCTCCAGTACTGGAAGGTTTCAAAAAAAGGGCAGGGCTTTGGGAGCATGGCGAAAATCGCCATCACGCCATGGAAATACATTTGCCTCTCATTTCTTCATTTATCGTGATATCATTACGAAACTTCTGGTGAGTGATCCTAGTCTGACCCCAAAGAGACATAGACAGCTGAAATATGTGGGCGTGGCCTAATTTCTGAAATAGCGCCCCCTAGGACCATTTAAACTAATAGCCCCAAGCCATGTTTTGACTTAGGATTACGAAATTTGGTACACTAATGTGGTGTCCCAGGGCCTACAAAAAAGTCTCTTGGAGCCAAGCACAAAATTGCACAGGAAGTCGGCCATTTTGGTCCAAGTACGCGATTTAGTGGTTTTCGCACACGTTGTTTGGAGAGTGATGCTCCGTCGCCCTTTTCACCAATCGCCTTCAAACTTCTGCTATATACTCTTAAGGCATAGGGGAAAAAATTCAACCGTCGGATTTTTCAAAAGTTGAAAGGTGTGGGCGTGGCTAAGCCTCAAACTTTGACCTGTCGCCGCGCCACTCTTTTTTTCACAGCTCCCTACTGGACTCCTTTTACCCAATCAGCAGGAGTCTCTGGCAAATAGCAGTAGACAACTTGAGGTCACTTGGTATCCAGTACTGGAAGGTTTCAAAAAAAGGCGGGGCTTTGGGAGCATGGCGAAAATCGCCATCACGCCATGGAAATACGTTTGCCTCTCATTTCTTCATTTATCGTGATATCGTTACGAAACTTCTGGTGAGTGATCCTAGTCTGACCCCAAAGAGACATAGACAGCTGAAATATGTGGGCGTGGCCTAATTTCTGAAATAGCGCCCCCTAGGACCATTTAAACTAATAGCCCCAAGCCATGCTTTGACTGAGGATTACGAAATTTGGTACACTAATGTGGTGTCCCAGGACCTACAAAAAAGTCTCTTGGAGCCAAGCACAAAATTGCACAGGAAGTCGGCCATTTTGGTCCAAGTACGCGATTTAGTGGTTTTCGCACACGTTGTTTGGAGAGTGATGCTCCGTCGCCCTTTTCACCAATCGCCTTCAAACTTCTGCTATATACTCTTAAGGCATAGGGGAAAAAATTCAACCGTCGGATTTTTCAAAAGTTGAAAGGTGTGGGCGTGGCTAAGCCTCAAACTTTGACCTTTCGCCATTACTTGACTTAATAACTCCCATGTGCATGATCAGATCTTTTTCGAACTTTGTCTGTGTGATCATTGACCATATCTGTAAACAATGACAATGTGGACAGCTGACATCATCTAAGCCCCGCCCCCTGACTAAAGGAAGTTATTATTTTATGCTGAAATGCCCATATTTGTCCCCTCTAATTTAGTCAACATGACACCTAGGTCATGCACTGTCTTCATGATGCTGTAATGGCCATTCAAATCTGATAGCTTTCCAGAAAGGGAGGGGCTTTGATGCCATGGCGAATTCTTGCGTATGCCGTAACCTTACAATTCAATTTAATGGTGAGCTCAGAGGGGATGCTTAGTCAGGGTGAGGTGCGGACTAGGAGGCCATTTGCTGTTTCCGGTGACGGGATGATTGACGTTTCTGTTCTGCCAGACATGCCCTGGTGCCCCGGGCTGCCGGCCAGGCCGGAGCGGCGCGGAGCTGCGAGGGCCGAACGACGCTGCTTGCAGCTTTAATTAGGCCCGAGCAGCGAAAGCGCTGCGAAGGCCTCTTGTATTTGCTCTGTTTATTCTTTTTTATTTATTATTCTTAGCCCGCTTTGAACGGCTTTTTGGGGACCTTAACATACCCCAAAACTCACAATATTTTGCACACATGTCAGGCCTGGTGAAAAATTTGATATTTTAAAGGTCCCAAAAAAATCGCAAAGAAAATGGCTGAACAGCGCCCCCTACAAAGTGAAAAAAACCCTCTCCATAAAGCTTAGTTTATCGTACAGTTATGAAATTTGGTACACTTGTAGTACTCAACAGTCCGCACAGAAAAGTCTCTTGCAAGCATGGTCAATATCAAACAGGAAGTCGGCCATTTTGGGTTGAAATGGCGATTTTTTGCCGTTTTTGCCGTTTTTAGGGTCCGTTTCTGATTGGATTGCTCGATCATTTTTCGCACGATCGTCTCAAAAGTGGTGTAAATTTGCTCAGAAGAGATGGGCGAACAAAATGAGACAAGGATTCTGAGTTTTCGTATATGTTGAAGGGGCAGGGCCAGGCCTCGAAGTTTGACTACTCGCCAAAAAAATTTAAATTGCTATAACTTCATAATTGAATAAAATAGAGTTACCACACTTTCTGTGGTCATTCGTCATCCACCCACAAAGTAATTTGAATGGTCGATTTATGACATCACACAAGCCCCGCCCCCTCAGGACCAAAAAGGTCAAGTTTTACTGTGAAAGGTCCCAAATTGCCCCATTTAACTTAATCACCACAACTTTGTAGCTGGTAGTTTAAGACAAGTGGGGGATGCTTGGCGTCACTTTATGGGAGTTTTCGGCAGAAGGCGGGGCTGCGGCGGCGCGGCAAAGTCAGGCGTACCGCCGTGTCCTTACGTTTGCCTCCCATTTCGTCATTTCTAAAGATATCATCACGAAACTTCTTGTGAATGATCCTAGTCCGACCCCCAAAAGGATCTGATGGGAACATCCGGTGGGCGTGGCCTAATGTCTGAAATAGCGCCCCCTAGGACCATTAAAACTGTCAGCCCCAAGCCATGCTTTGACTGAGGATTACGAAATTTGGTACACTAATGTAGTGTCTCAGGATCTACAAAAAAGTCTCTTGGACCCAAGTGCAAAGTCGCACAGGAAGTCGGCCATTTTGGTCCAAGTACGCGATTTAGTGGTTTTCGCACACGTTGTTTGGAGAGTGATGCTCCGTCGCCCTTTTCACCAATCGCCTTCAAACTTCTGCTATATACTCTAAAGACATAGGGTAAAAAATTCAACCGTCGGATTTTTCAAAAGTTGAAAGGTGTGGGCGTGGCTAAGCCTCAAACTTTAACATGTCGCCACACCACTCTTTTTTTCACAGCTCCCTACTGGACTCCTTTTACCCAATCACCAGGAATCTCTGGCAAATAGCAGTAGACAACTTGAGGTCACTTGGTCTCCAGTACTGGCAGGTTTCGAAAAAAGGCGGGGCTTTGGGAGCATGGCGAAAATCGCCATCACGCCATGGAAATACGTTTGCCTCTCATTTCTTCAGTTATCGTGATATCGCTACGGAACTTCTGGTGAGTGATCCTAGTCTGACCCCCAAGAGATATTGACAGCTGAAATATGTGGGCGTGGCTTATTTTCTGAAATAGCGCCCCCTAGGACCATTTAAACTAATAGCCCCAAGCCACGCTTTCACCGAGGACTACGAAATTTGGTACACTAATGTGGTGTTTCAGGACCTACAAAAAAGTCTCTTGGAGCAAGGCGCAA
This sequence comes from Nothobranchius furzeri, assembly GCF_043380555.1. Classification (NCBI taxonomy): domain Eukaryota; kingdom Metazoa; phylum Chordata; class Actinopteri; order Cyprinodontiformes; family Nothobranchiidae; genus Nothobranchius; species Nothobranchius furzeri. The sequence continues at coordinate 4,237,271 of NC_091751.1, read as the reverse complement.
AGTCGCACAGGAAGTCGGCCATTTTGGTCCAAGCACGCGATTTAGTGGTTTTCGTACACGTTGTTTGGAGAGTGATGCTCCGTCGCCCTTTTCACCAATCCCCTTCAAACTTCTGCTATATATTCTTAAGACATAGGGGGAAAAATTCAACCGTCGGATTTTTCAAAAGTTGAAAGGTGTGGGCGTGGCTAAGCCTCAAACTTTGACCTGGCGCCACGCCACTCTTTTTTTCACAGCTCCCCACTGGACTCCTTTTACCCAATCAGCAGGAATCTCTGTTAAATAGCAGTTGACAAGTTGAGGTTACTTGGCGTCCAGTACTGGCAGGTTTCAAAAAAAGGCGGGGCTTTGGGAGCATGGCGAAAATTGCCATCACGCCATGGAAATACGTTTGCCTCTCATTTCTTCAGTTATCGTGATATCGCTACGGAACTTCTGGTGAGTGATCCTAGTCTGACCCCCAAGAGAAATAGACAGCTGAAATTTGTGGGCGTGGCCTATTTTCTTAAATAGCGCCCCCTAGAGCCATTAAAACTGTCAGCCCCAAGCCATGCTTTGACTGAGGATTACGAAATTTGGTACACTAATGTGGTGTCTCAGGAACTACAAAAAAGTCTCTTGGAGCCAAGTGCAAAGTTGCACAGGAAGTCGGCCATTTTGGTCCAAATACTCGATTTAGTGGTTTTCGCACACATTGTTTGGACAGCGATGCTCCATCGTCCTTTGCACCAATCTCCTTCAAACTTCTGCTATATACTCTTAAGACATAGAGGGAAAAATTCAACCGTCGGATTTTTCAAAAGTTGAAAGGTGTGGGCGTGGCTAAGCATCAAACTTTAACCTTTCGCCATTACATTACATGACTTAATAACTCCCAAGTGCATGATCAGATCTATTTCAAACTTTGTCTGTGTGATCACTGACCACATCTCAAGACAACGACAATGTGGACAGCTGACATCACCTAAGCCCCGCCCCCTGACAACAGGAAGTCTATTGTTTTATGGTGAAATGCCCATATTTGTCCCCTCTAATTTAGTGAACATGACACTAAGGTCATACACTGTCTTCATGATGTTGTAATGACCATTCAGATCTGATAGCTTTCCAGAAAGGGAGGGGCTTTGATGCCATGGTGAATGCTGGTGTGACGCCATGACCTTACATTTGTCTGTAACTTCTAGAAACGGCCTCCGATTTGCCCGGGACTGAACATGGCAATGAACAATCATGCCCTTTAGCCAATGAGGCACAAACTGTTGGTGAATGTTATATAATGTTACCAAAGCTGACCTCAATGGGACTTTTCTGTAGTTGGTCACAGCGCCCCTTAGATAACGTTATCCTTCGATAACTTTAAAAGACATGGTCAGAATAGCATTAAAGGTGGTCACTGTCATCACACCACCAGTGTGGTAAAGATAGAGGATTCCCTAGTGGTGAGACGTAAAATATAATGGTGGGCTCAAAGGGGATGCTGAGTCAGTGTGAGGTGCGGACAAGGTGGCCGTTAGCAGTTTCTGGTGTCGGGGTGGTCGACGTTTCTGTTTCGCAAATGTAGCCTGGTGCCCCGGGCTGCCGGCCAGGCCGGAGCGGCGCGGAGCTGCGAGGGCCGAACGACGCTGCTTGCAGCTTTAATTAGGCCCGAGCAGCGAAAGCGCTGCGAAGGCCTCTTGTTTTTGCTCTGTTTATTATTTTTTTTATTTATTATTCCGGTGCCGCTTTGAATGGCTTTTTGGGGACCTTAACATACCCCAAAACTCACAATATTTTGCATACTTGTCAGGCCTGGTGAAAAATTTGATATTTTAAAGGTCCCAAAAAAATCGCAAAGAAATTGGCTGAACAGCGCCCCCTAGAAAATGAAAAAAAAACCCTCTCCATAAAGCTTAGTTTATCGTACCGTTATGAAATTTGGTACACTTATAGTACTCAATAGTCCGCACAGAAAAGTCTCTTGCAAGCATGGTCAATATCAAACAGGAAGTCGGCCATTTTGGGTTGAAATGGCGATTTTTTGCCGTTTTGGCCGTTTTTAGGGTCCGTTTCTGATTGGATTGCTCGATCATTTTTTGCACGATCATCTCAAAAATTCTGTAAAATTGCTCAGAAGAGATGGGCGAACAAAATGAGACAATAAAATTGACTTTTCGTAAATACTGAAGGGGCGGGGCCAGGCCTCGAAGTTTGACTACTCGCCAAAAATTTTTAAATTGCTATAACTTCATAACTGAATGGAATAGAGTTACCAAACTTTCTGTGGTCATTCGTCATCACCTCACAAAGTAAATTGAATGGTCGCATGATGACATCACACAAGCCCCGCCCCCTCAGGACCAAAAAGGTTAAGTTTTACTGTGAAAGGTCCCAAATTGCCCCATTTCACTAAATCACCACAAATTTGTAGCTGGTAACTCAAGACAAGTGGGGGTTGCTTGGTGTCACATTATGTGAGTTTTCGGCAGAGGGCGGGGCTGTGGCGGCGCGGCGAAGTCAGGCGTACCGCCGTGGCCTTACGTTTGCCTCCCATTTCGTCATTTCTAAAGATATCATCACGAAACTTCTTGTGAGTGATCCTAGTCTGGCCCCCCAAAAGATCTGATGTGAACATCCGGTGGGCGTGGCCTATTTTCTGAAATAGCGCCCCCTAGGACCATTAAAACTGTCAGCCCCAAGCCATGCTTTGACTGAGGATTACGAAATTTGGTACACTAATGTGGTGTCTCAGGACCTACAAAAAAGTCTCTTGGACCCAAGTGCAAAGTCGTACAGGAAGTCGGCCATTTTGGTCCAAGTACGCGATTTACTGGTTTTCGCACACCTATTTTGGAGAGTGATGCTCCGTCGCCCTTTTCACCAATCTCCTTGAAACGTCTGCTATATACTCTTAAGACAAAGAGGAAAAAATTCAACCGTCGGATTTTTCAAAAGTTTAACGGTGTGGGCGTGGCTAAGCCTCAAACTTTGACCTGTCGCCACGCCACTCATTTTTTCACAGCTCCCTACTGGACTCCTTTTACCCAATCAGCAGGAATCTCTGGCAAACAGCAGTAGACAACTTGAGGTCACTTGGTATCCAGTACTGGCAGGTTTCAAAAAAAGGCGGGGCTTCAGGAGCATGGCGAAAATCGCCATCACGCCATGGAAGTATGTTTGCCTCTCATTTCTTCAGTTATCGTGATATTGCTACGAAACTTCTGGTGCGTGATCCTAGTCTGACCCCCAAGCGACATAGATATCTGAATTTAGTGGGCGTGGCCTATTTTCTTAAATAGCGCCCCCTAGGACCATTTAAACTAATAGCCCCAAGCTATGCTTTGACTGAGGATTACGAAATTTGGTACACTAATGTGGTGTCTCAGGACCTACAAAAAAGTCTCTTGGAGCCAAGCGCAAAGTCGCACAGGAAGTCGGCCATTTTGGTCCAAGTGCGCGATTTAGTGGTTTTCGCACACGTTGTTTGGAGAGTGATGCTCCGTCGCCCTTTTCACCAATCTCCTTCAAACTTCTGCTATATACTCTTAAGACATAGGAGAAAAAATTCAACCGTCGGATTTTTCAAAAGTTGAAAGGTGTGGGCGTGGCTAAGTCTCAAACTTTGACCTTTCGCCATTACTTTACTTGACTTAATAACTCCCATGTGCATGATCAGATCTTTTTCGAACTTTGTCTGTGTGATCATTGACCATATCTTTAATCAATGACAATGTGGACAGCTGACATCACCTAAGCCCCGCCCCCTGAATACAGGAAGTCTATTGTTTTATGCTGAAATGCCCATATTTGTCCCCTCTAATTTAGTCAACATGACACTAAGGTCATGCACGGTCTTCATGATGCTGTAATGACCATTCAGATCTGATAGCTTTCCAGATAGGGAGGGGCTTTGATGCCATGGCGAATTCTGGCGTAACGCCGTAACCTTACAATTCAATTTAATGGTGAGCTCAGAGGGGATGCTGAGTCAGGGTGAGGTGCGGACGAGGAGGCCATTTGCGGTTTCTGGTGTCGGGGTGGTTGACGTTTCTGTTCTGCCAGACGTGCCCTGGTGCCCCGGGCTGCCGGCCAGGCCGGAGCGGCGCGGAGCTGCGAGGGCCGAACGACGCTGCTTGCAGCTTTAATTAGGCCCGAGCAGCGAAAGCGCTGCGAAGGCCTCTTGTTTTTGCTCTGATTATTATTATTTTTTGTTATTCCGTGCCCCCTTTGAACAGCTTTTTGGGGACCTTAACATACCCCAAAACTCACAATATTTTGCACACTTGTCAGGCCTGGTGAAAAATTTGATATTTTAAAGGTCCCAAAAAAATCGCAAAGAAAATGGCTGAACAGCGCCCCCTACAAAGTGAAAAAAAACCCTCTCCATAAAGCTTAGTTTATCGTACAGTTATGAAATTTGGTACACTTGTAGTACTCAACAGTCCGCACAGAAAAGTCTCTTGCAACCATGGTCAATATCAAACAGGAAGTCGGCCATTTTGGGTTGAAATGGCGATTTTTTGCCGTTTTTGCCGTTTTTAGGGTCCGTTTCTGATTGGATTGCTCGATCATTTTTCGCACGATCGTCTCAAAAATTGTGTAAAATTGCTCAGAAGGGATGGGCGAACAAAATGAGATAAGGATTCTGAGTTTTCGTATATGTTGAAGGGGCGGAGCCAGGCCTCGAAGTTTGACTACTCGCCAAAAATATTTAAATTGCTATAACTTCATAACTGAATGGAATAGAGTTACCAAACTTTCTGTGGTCATTCGTCATCCACCCACAAAGTAAATTGAAAGGTCGGATGATGACATCACACAAGCCCCGCCCCCTCAGGACCAAAAAGATCAAGTTTTACTGTGAAAGGTCCCAAATTGCCCCATTTCACTTAATCACCACAAATTTGTAGCTGGTAACTCAAGACAAGTGGGGGTTGCTTGGCGTCACTTTATGGGAGTTTTCGGCAGAGGGCGGGGCTGTGGTGGCGCGGCGAATTCAGGCGTACCGCCTTGGCCTTACGTTTGCCTCCCATTTCGTCATTTCCAAAGATATCGTCACGAAACTTCTTGTGAGTGATCCTAGTCCGGCCCCCCAAAAGATCTGATGTGAACATCTGGTGGGCGTGGCCTATTTTCTGAAATAGCGCCCCCTAGGACCATTAAAACTATTAGCCCCAAGCCATGCTTTGACTGAGGATTACGAAATTTGGTACACTAATGTGGTGTCTCAGGACCTACAAAAAAGTCTCTTGGAGTCAAGTTCAAAGTCGCACAGGAAGTCGGCCATTTTGGATCAAGTACGCGATTTAGTGGTTTTCGCACACGTTGTTTGGAGAGTGATGCTCCGTCGCCCTTTTCACCAATCTCCTTCAAACTTCTGCTATATACCCTTAAGACATAGGGGAAAAAATTCAACCGTCGGATTTTTCAAAAGTTGAAAGGTGTGGGCGTGGCTAAGCCTCAAACTTTGACCTGTCGCCACGCTACTCTTTTTTTCACAGCTCCCTACTGGACTCCTTTTACCCAATCACCAGGATTCTGTGGCAAACAGCAGTAGACAAGTTGAGGTTACTTGGTCTCCAGTACTGGCAGGTTTTGAAAAAAGGCGGGGCTTTGGGACCATGGCGAAAATCGCCATCACGCCATGGAAATACGTTTGTCTCTCATTTCTTCAGTTATCGTGATATTGCTACGAAACTTCTGGTGAGTGATCCTAGTCTGAGCTCCAAGAGAAATAGACAGCTGAATTTTGTGGGCGTGGCCTATGTTTTGAAATAGCGCCCCCTAGGACCATTTAAACTATTAGCCCCAAGCCATGCTTTGACTGAGGATTACGAAATTTGGTACACTAATGTGGTGTCTCAGGACCTACAAAAAAGTCTCTTGGAGTCAAGTTCAAAGTCGCACAGGAAGTCGGCCATTTTGGATCAAGTACGCGATTTAGTGGTTTTCGCACACGTTGTTTGGAGAGTGATGCTCCGTCGCCCTTTTCACCAATCTCCTTCAAACTTCTGCTATATACCCTTAAGACATAGGGGAAAAAATTTAACCGTCGGATTTTTCAAAAGTTGAAAGGTGTGGGCGTGGCTAAGCCTCAAACTTTGACCTGTCGCCACGCTACTCTTTTTTTCACAGCTCCCTACTGGACTCCTTTTACCCAATCACCAGGATTCTGTGGCAAACAGCAGTAGACAAGTTGAGGTTACTTGGTCTCCAGTACTGGCAGGTTTTGAAAAAAGGCGGGGCTTTGGGACCATGGCGAAAATCGCCATCACGCCATGGAAATACGTTTGTCTCATTTCTTCAGTTATCGTGATATTGCTACGAAACTTCTGGTGAGTGATCCTAGTCTGAGCTCCAAGAGAAATAGACAGCTGAAGTTTGTGGGCGTGGCCTATATTCTTAAATAGCGCCCCCTAGAGCCATTAAAACTTTCAGCCCCAAGCCATGCTTTGACTGAGGATTACGAAATTTGGTACACTAATGTGGGGTCTCAGGACCTACAAAAAAGTCTCTTGGAGCCAAGCGTAAAGTCGCACAGGAAGTCGGCCATTTTGGTGCAAGTACGTGATTTAGTGGTTTTCGCACACATTGTTTGGAGAGTGATGCTCCGTCGCCCTTTTCACCAATCACCTTCAAACTTCTGCAATACACTCTTAAGACATAGGGGAAAAAATTCAACCGTCGGATTTTTCAAAAGTTGAAAGGTGTGGGCGTGGCTAAGCCTCAAACGTTGACCTTTCGCCATTACTTTACTTGACTTAATAACTCCCATGTGCATGATCAGATCTTTTTCGAACTTTGTCTGTGTGATCATTGACCATATCTGTAAACAATGACAATGTGGACAGCTGACATCACCTAAGCCCCGCCCCCTGACTACAGGAATTTATTTTTTATGCTGAAATGCCCATATTTGTCCCCTCTAATTTAGTCAACATGACCCTAAGGTCATGCACTGTCTTCATGATGCTTTAATGACCATTCAGATCTGATAGCTTTCCAGAAAGGGAGGGGCTTTGATGCCATGGCGAATTCTGGCGTAACGCCGTAATCTTAATATTCAATTTAATGGTGAGCTCAGAGGGGATGCTGAGTCAGGGTGAGGTGCAGACTAGGAGGCCATTCGCGGTTTCTGGTGTCGGGGTGGTTGACGTTTCTGTTCTGTCAGACGTGCACTGGTGCCCCGGGCTGCCGTCCAGACCGGAGCGGCGCGGAGCTGCGAGGGCCGAACGACGCTGCTTGCAGCTTTAATTATTTTTTATTATTCTTAGCCCGCTTTGAACGGCTTTTTGGGGACCTTAACATACCCCAAAACTCACAATATTTTGCAAACTTGTCAGGCCTGGTGAAAAATTTGATATTTTAAAGGTCCCAAAAAAATCGCAAAGAAATTGGCTGAACAGCGCCCCCTAGAAAGTGAAAAAAAACCCTCTCCATAAAGCTTAGTTTATCGTACAGTTATGAAATTTGGTACACTTGTAGTACTCAACAGTCCGCACAGAAAAGTCTCTTGCAAGCATGGTCAATATCAAACAGGAAGTCGGCCATTTTGGGTTGAAATGGCGATTTCTCGCCGTTTTTGCCGTTTTTTAGGGTCCGTTTCTGATTGGATTGCTCGATCATTTTTCGCACGATCGTCTCAAAAATTGTGTAAAATTGCTCAGAAGGGATGGGCGAACAAAATGAGATAAGGATTCTGAGTTTTCGTATATGTTGAAGGGGCGGAGCCAGGCCTCAAAGTTTGACTACTCGCCAAAAATATTTAAATTGCTATAACTTCAAAACTGAAAGGAATAGAGTTACCAAACTTTCTGTGGTCATTCGTCATCCACCCACAAAGTAAATTGAATGGTTGGATTATGACATCACACAAGCCCCGCCCCCTCAGGACCAAAAAGATCAAGTTTTACTGTGAAAGGTCCCAAATTGCCCCATTTCACTTAATCATCACGAATTTGTAGCTGGTAACTCAAGACAAGTGGGAGTTGCTTGGCGTCACTTTATGGGAGTTTTCGGCAGAGGGCGGGGCTTTGGCGGCGCAGCGAATTCAGGCGTACCGCCGTGGCCTTACGTTTGCCTCCCATTTCGTCATTTCTAGAGATATCGTCACGAAACTTCTTGTGAGTGATCCTAGTCCGGCCCCCCAAAAGATCTGATATCAACATCCGGTGGGCGTGGCCTATTTTCTGAAATAGCGCCCCCTAGGACCATTAAAACTGTCAGCCCCAAGCCATGCTTTGACTGAGGATTACGAAATTTGGTACACTAATGTGGTGTCTCAGGACCTACAAAAAAGTCTCTTGGAGCCAAGTGCAAAGTCGCACAGGAAGTCGGCCATTTTGGTCCAAGTGCGCAATTTAGTGGTTTTCGCACACGTTGTTAGGAGAGTGATGCTCCGTCGCCCTTTTCACCAATCGCCTTCAAACTTCTGCTATATACTCTTAAGACATAGAGGAAAAAATTCAACCGTCGGATTTTAAATAAGTATAAAGGTGTGGGCGTGGCTAAGCCTCAAACTTTGACCTTTCTCCAGGCCACTCTTTTTTTCACAGCTCCCTATTGGACTCCTTTTACCCAATCACCAGGAATCTCTGGTAAATAGCAGCAGACACGTTGAGGTCACTTGGTCTCCAGTACTGGAAGGTTTTGAAAAAATGCGGGGCTTTGGGAGCATGGCGAAATTCGCCATCACGCCATGGAAATACGTTTGCCTCTCATTTCTTCATTTATCGTGATATCACCTCGACATTTGTTGCGAGTGATCCTAGTCTGACCCCCAATAGACATGGTCAGCTTAAGTTTGTGGGCGTGGCCTATTTTCTGAATTAGCGCCCCCTAGGACCATTAAAACTGTCAGCCCCAAGCCATGCTTTGACTGAGGATTACGAAATTTGGTCCACTAATGTGGTGTCTCAGGACCTACAAAAAAGTCTCTTGGAGCCAAGTGCAAAGTCGCACAGGAAGTCGGCCATTTTGGTCCAAGTACTCGATTTAGTGGTTTTCGCACACGTTGTTTGGAGAGTGATGCTCCGTCGACCTTTTCACCAATCGCCTTGTAACTTCTGCTAGATACTCTTAAGATATAGTGGAAAAAATTCAACCGTCGGATTTTAAATAAGTATAAAGGTGTGGGCGTGGCTAAGCCTCAAACTTTGACCTTTCGCCATTACATTACTTGACTTAATAACTCCCATGTGCACGATCAGATCTATATCAAACTTTGTCTGTGTGATCACTGACCACATCTTAAGGCAACGTCATTATGGACAGCTGACATCACCTACGCCCCGCCCCCTGACAACAGGAAGTCTATTGTTTTATGGTGAAATGCCGATATTTGTCCCCTCTAATTTAGTCAACATGACACTGAGGTCATGCACTGTCTTCATGATGTTGTAATGACCATTCAGATCTGATAGCTTTCCAGATAGGGAGGGGCTTTGATGCCATGGTGAATTCTGGCATGACGTCGTGACCTTACAATTCAATTTAATGGTGAGCTCAGAGGGGATGCTGAGTCAGGGTGAGGTGCGGACTAGGAGGCCATTTGCGGTTTCTGGTGTCGGGGTGGGTGACGTTTCTGTTCTGCCAGACGTGCCCTGGTGCCCCAGGCTGCCGGCCAGGCCGGAGCGGCGCGGAGCTGCGAGGGCCGAACGACGCTGCTTGCAGCTTTAATTAGGCCCGAGCAGCGAAAGCGCTGCGAAGGCCTCTTGTTTTTGCTCTGTTTATTATTATTTTTCTTTATTTATTATTCCGGTTCCGCTTTGAATGGCTTTTTGGGGACCTTAACATACCCCAAAACTCACAATATTTTGCACACTTGTCAAGCCTGGTGAAAAATTTGATATTTTAAAGGTCCCAAAAAAATCGCAAAGAAATTGGCTGAACAGCGCCCCCTACAAAATGAAAAAAAAACCCTCTCCATAAAGCTTAGTTTACCGTACAGTTTTGAAATTTGGTACACTTATAGTACTCAACAGTCCGCACAGAAAAGTCTCTTGCAAGCATGGTCAATATCAAACAGGAAGTCAGCCATTTTGGGTTGAAATGGCGATTTTTTGCCGTTTTTGCCGTTTTTAGGGTCCGTTTCTGATTGGATTGCTCGATCATTTTTTCCACAATCCTCTTAAAAATTGTATACAATTGCTCAGAAGAGATGGGCGAACAAAATGAGACAATAAAATTGACTTTTCGTAAATGCTGAATGGGCGGGGCCAGGCCTCGAAGTTTGACTACTCGCCAAAAAAAATTAAATTGCTATAACTTCATAAATGAATGGAATAGAGTTACCAAACTTTCTGTGGTCATTCGTGATCCACCCACAAAGTAATTTGAATGGTTGGATGATGACATCACACAAGCCCCGCCCCCTCAGGACCAAAAAGGTCAAGTTTTACTGTGAAAGGTCCCAAATTGCCCCATTTCACTTAATCACCACAAATTTGTAGCTGGTAACTCAAGACAAGTGGGGGTTGCTTGGCGTCACTTTATGGGATTTTTCGGCAGAGGGCGGGGCTGTGGCGGGGCGGCGAAGTCAGGCATACCACCGTGGCCTTACGTTTGCCTCCCATTTCGTCATTTCTAAATATATCGTCACGAAACTTCTTGTGAGTGATCCTAGTCCGACCCCCCAAAAGATCTGATGTGAATATTCGGTGGGCGTGGCCTATTTTCTGAAATAGCGCCCCCTAGGACCATTAAAACTGTCAGCCCCAAGCCATGCTTTGACTGAGGATTACGAAATTTGGTACACTAATGTGGTGTCTCAGGACCTACAAAAAAGTCTCTTGGAGCCAGTGCAAAGTCGCACAGGAAGTCGGCCATTTTGGTCCAAGTACGCGATTTAGTGGTTTTCGCACACGTTGTTTGGAGAGTGATGCTCCGTCGCCCTTTTCACCAATCGCCTTCAAACGTCTGCTACTTATTCTTAAGACATACAGGAAAAAATTCAACCGTCGGATTTTAAATAAGTATAAAGGTGTGGGCGTGGCTAAGCCTCAAACTTTGACCTGTCGCCACTCCAGTCTTTTTTTCACAGCTCCCTACTGGACTCCTTTTACCCAATCAGCAAGAATCTCTGGCAAATAGCAGTAGACAACGTGAGGTCACCTGGTATCCAGCACTGGCAGGTTTAAAAAAAAAGGAGGGGCTTTGGGAGCATGGCAGAAATCCCCATCACGCCATGGAAATACGTTTGCCTCTCATTTCTTCAGTTATCGTGATATCGCTACAACAGTTCTGGTGAGTGATCCTAGTCTGACCCCCAAGAGAAATAGATAGCTGAAGTTAGTGGGCGTGGCCTATTTTCTGAAATAGCGCCCCCTAGAGACATTAATACTGTCAGCCCCACGCGATGGTTTGACTGAGAATTCCGAAATTCGGAACACTTATGTAGTGTCCCAGGGCCTACAAAAAAGTCTCTTGGAGCCAAGTGCTAAGTAGCACAGGAAGTCGGCCATTTTGGTCCAAGTGCGCGATTTAGTGGTTTTCACACACGTTGTTTGGAGAGTGATGCTCCGTCGCCCTTTTCACCAATCGCCTTCAAACTGCTGCTATATACTCTTAGGACATAGAGGAAAAAATTCAACCGTCGGATTTTAAATAAGTATAAAGGTGTGGGCGTGGCTAAGCCTCAAACTTTGACCTTTCGCCACGCCACTCTTTTTCCCACAGCTCCCTATTGGACTCCTTTTATCCAATCACCAGGAATCTCTGGTAAATAGCAGCAGACAAGTTGAGGTGACTTGGTCTCCAGTACTGGAAGGTTTTGAAAAAAGGCGGGGCTTTGGGAGCATGGCGAAATTCGCCATCACGCCATGGAAATACGTTTGCCTCTCATTTCTTCATTTATCGTGATATCACCTCGAAATTTGTTGTGAGTGATCCTAGTCTGACCCCCAATAGAAATGGCCAGCTTAAGTTTGTGGGCGTGGCCTATTTTCTGAAATAGCGCCCCCTAGGACCATTAAAACTGTCAGCCCCTAGCCATGCTTTGACTGAGGATTACGAAATTTGGTACACTAATGTGGGGTCTCAGGACATACAAAAAAGTCTCTTGGAGCCAAGTGCAAAGTCACACAGGAAGTCGGCCATTTTGGTCCAAGTGCGCGATTTAGTGGTTTTCACACATGTTGTTTGGAGAGTGATGCTCCATCGCCCTTTTCACCAATCGCCTTCAGACATCTGCTATATACTCTTAAGACATAGAGGAAAAAATTCAACCGTCGGATTTTAAATAAGTGTAAAGGTGTGGGCGTGGCTAAGCCTCAAACTTTGACCTTTCGCCACACCACTCTTTTTTTCACAGCTCCCTATTGGACTCCTTTTACACAATCATCAGGAATCTCTGGTAAGTAGCAGCAGACAAGTTGAGGTCACTTGGTCTCCAGTACTGGAAGGTTTTGAAAAAAGGCGGGGCTTTGGGAGGATGGCGAAATTCGCCATCACGCCATGGAAATACGTTTGCCTCTCATTTCTTCATTTATAGTGATATCACCTCGAAATTTGTTCTGAGTGATCCTAGTTTGACCCCCAATAGAAATCAATGGCTGAAGTTTGTGGGCGTGGCCTATTTTCTGAAATAGCGCCCCCTATGGCCATTAAAACCTTCAGCCCCAAGCCATGCTTTGACTGAGGATTGCAAAATTTGGTACACTAATGTGGTGTCTCAGGACCTACAAAAAAGTCTCTTGGAGCCAAGTGCAAAGTCGAACAGGAAGTCGGCCATTTTGGTCCAAGTACTCGATTTAGTGGTTTTCGCACACGTTGTTTGGACAATGATACCCCGTCACCCTTTTCACGGATCACCTTCAAACTTCTGTTATATTTTCTTAAGACAAAGGGGAAAAAATTCAACCGTCGGATTTTAAATAAGTATAATGTGGTGGACGTGGCTAAGCCTCAAACTTTGACCTTTCGCCATTACATTACTTGACTTAACAACTCCAATGTGCATGATCAAATCTATATCAAACTTTGTCCGTGTGATCAATGACCACATCTCAAGACGTCATTGTGGACAGGTGACATCACCTAAGCCCCGCCCCCTGACAACAGGAAGTCTATTGTTTTATGGTGAAATGCCCATATTTGTCCCCTCTAATTTAGTCAACATGACACTAAGGTCAGGCACTGTCTTCATGATGTTGCAATGGCCATTCAGATCTGATAGCTTTCCAGATAGGGAGCGGCTTTGATGCCATGGCGATTTCTGGCATGACGCCATGACCTTACGTTTGATCGTAACTTCCACAAACAGCCTCCCATCTGCACGAGACTGAACATGGCAATCAACAATCATGCCCTTTAGCCAATGAGATACAAATGGTTGGTGAAATTCATATAATAACACCACAGCGCCCCCTACACACCATTAAAACTGTAATAACTCCTACAGACGAGGTCGTAACTGCACCAAAAACTGTGAGTGCTCAGAGGGGATGCTCAGTCAGGGTGAGGTGCGGACGAGGTGACGATTAGCTGTTTCTGGTGTCGGGGTGGTCAACATTTCTTTTCCGCAGACGTGCCCTGGTGCCCCGGGCTGCCGGCCAGGCCGGAGCGGCGCGGAGCTGCGAGGGCCGAAGACGCTGCTTGCAGCTTTAATTAGGCCCGAGCAGCGAAAGCGCTGCGAAGGCCTCTTGTTTTTGCTCTGTTTATTATTATTTTTCTTTATTTATTATTCCGGTGCCGCTTTGAATGGCTTTTTGGGGACCTTAACATACCCCAAAACTCACAATATTTTGCACACTTGTCAAGCCTGGTGAAAAATTTGATATTTTAAAGGTCCCAAAAAAATCGCAAAGAAAATGGCTGAACAGCGCCCCCTACAAAATGAAAAAAAACCCTCTCCATAAAGCTTAGTTTACCGTACAGTTTTGAAATTTGGTACACTTATAGTACTCAACAGTCCGCACAGAAAAGTCTCTTGCAAGCATGGTCAATATCAAACAGGAAGTCGGCCATTTTGGGTTGAAATGGCGATTTTTTGCCGTTTTTGCCGTTTTTAGGGTCCGTTTCTGATTGGATTGCTCGATCATTTTTTGCACAATCCTCTTAAAAATTGTATACAATTGCTCAGAAGAGATGGGCGAACAAAATGAGACAATAAAATTGACTTTTCGTAAATGCTGAATGGGCGGGGCCAGGCCTCGAAGTTTGACTACTCTCCAAAAAAAATTAAATTGCTATAACTTCATAAATGAATGGAATAGAGTTACCAAACTTTCTGTGGTCATTCGTCATCCACCCACAAAGTAAATTGAATGGTCGGATGATGACATCACACAAGCCCCGCCCCCTCAGGACCAAAAAGATCAAGTTTTACTGTGAAAGGTCCCAAATTGCCCCATTTCACTTAATCACCACAAATTTGTAGCTGGTAACTCAAGACAAGTGGGGGTTGCTTGGCGTCACTTTATGGGAGTTTTCGGCAGAGGGCGGGGCTGTGGCGGCGCGGCGAATTCAGGCGTACCGCCGTGGCCTTACGTTTGCCTCCCATTTCGTCATTTCCAAAGATATCGCCACGAAACTTCTTGTGAGTGATCCTAGTCCGGCCCCCCAAAAGATCTGATGTGAAGATCTGGTGGGCGTGGCCTATTTTCTGAAACATTAAAACTGTCAGCCCCAAGCCATGCTTTGACTGAGGATTACGAAATTTGGTACACTAATGTGGTGTCTCAGGACCTACAAAAAAGTCTCTTGGAGCCAAGTGCAAAGTCGCACAGGAAGTCGGCCATTTTGGTCCAAGTGCGCGATTTAGTGGTTTTCACACACGTTGTTTGGAGAGTGATACTCCGTCGCCCTTTTCACCAATCACTTTCAAACTTCTGCTATATAGTCTTAAGACATAGAGGAAAAAATTCAACCGTCGGATTTTAAATAAGTATAAAGGTGTGGGCGTGGCTAAGCCTCAAACTTTGACCTTTCGCCACGCCACTCTTTTTTTCACAGCTCCCTATTGGACTCCTTTTACCCAATCACCAGGAATCTCTGGTAAATAGCAGCAGGCAAGTTGAGGTCACTTGGTCTCCAGTACTGGAAGGTTTTGAAAAAAGGCGGGGCTTTGGGAGCATGGCGAAATTCGCCATCACGCCATGGAAATACGTTTGCCTCTCATTTCTTCATTTATCGTGATATCACCTCGACCATTGTTGTGAGTGATCCTAGTCTGACCCCCAATAGAAAAGGTCAGCTTAAGTTTGTGGGCGTGGCCTATTTTCTGTATTAGCGCCCCCTAGGACCATTAAAACTGTCAGCCCCAAGCCATGCTTTGACTGAGGATTACAAAATTTGGTACACTAATGTGGTGTCTCAGGACCTACAAAAAAGTCTCTTGGAGCCAAGTGCAAAGTCGCACAGGAAGTCGGCCATTTTGGTCCAAGTGCGCGATTTAGTGGTTTTCACACACGTTGTTTGGAGAGTGATGCTCCGTCGCCCTTTTCACCAATCGCCTTCGAGCTTCTGCTATATACTCTTAAGACATAGAGGAAAAAATTCAACCGTCGGATTTTAAATAAGTATAAAGGTGTGGGCGTGGCTAAGCCTCAAACTTTGACCTTTCGCCACGCCACTCTTTTTTTCACAGCTCCCTATTGGACTCCTTTTACCCAATCACCTGGAATCTCTGGTAAATAGCAGCTGACAAGTTGAGGTCACTTGGTCTACAGTACTGGCAGGTTTTGAAAAAAGGCGGGGCTTTGGGAGCATGGCGAAATTCTCCATCACGCCTTGGCAATACGTTTGCCTCTCATTTCTTAAATTATCGTGACATCGCCACAAAATGTCTGGTGAGTGATCCTAGTCTGACCCCCAATAGAAATGGGCATCTGAGATTTGTGGGCGTGGCCTATATTCTGAAATAGCGCCCCCTAGGACCATTAAAACTGTCAGCCCCAAGACAAGGTTTGACTGAGGATTACGAAAATTGGTACACTCATGTAGGGTCTCTGGACCTACAAAAAAGTATCTTGGAGCCAAGCGCAATTTCGCACAGGAGGTCGGCCATTTTGGTCCAAGTACTCGATTTAGTGGTTTTCGCACACGTTGTTTGGACATTGATGGCCCGTTGCCCTTTACACCGATCACCTTCAAACTTATGCTATGTACTTTTAAGTCAAAGGGGAAAAAATTCAACCTTCGGATTTTAAATAAGTATAAAGGTGTGGGCGTGGCTAAGCCTCAAACTTTGACCTTTCGCCATGACATTACTTGACTTAATAACTCCCATGTGCATGATCAGATCTAATTCAAACTTTGTCTGTGTGATCACTGACCACATCTCAAGACAACGACAATGTGGACAGCTGACATCACCTAAGTCCCGCCCCCTGACAACAGGAAGTCTATTGTTTTATGGTGAAATGCCCATATTTGTCCCCTCTAATTTAGTGAAAATGACACTCAGGTCATACAGTGTCTTCATGATGTTTTAAAGACCATTCAGATCTGATAGCTTTCCAGAAAGGGAGGGGCTTTGATGCCATGGTGAATGCTGGCGTGACGCCATGACCTTACATTTGACTGTAACTTCCACAAACGGCCTCCGATTTGCCCGAAACTGAATATGGCAATGAACAATCATGCCCTTTAGCCAATGAGGCACAAACGGTTGGTGAATGTTATATAATGTCACCAAAGCTGACCTCAATGGGACTTTTCTGTAGTTGGTCACAGCGCCACCTAGATAACGTTATCCTTCGATAACTTTAAAAAACATGGTCAGAATAGCATTAAAGTTGGTCACTGTCATCACACCACCAGTGTGGTAAAGATAGAGGATTCCCTAGTGGTGAGACATAAAATATAATGGTGGGCTCAAAGGGGATGCTGAGTCAGGGTGAGTTGCGGACAAGGTGGCCGTTAGCAGTTTCTGGTGTTGGGGTGGTCGACGTTTGTGTTCTGCGGACGTGCCCTGGTGCCCCGGGCTGCCGGCCAGGCAGGAGCGGTGCGGAGCTGCGAGGGCCGAACGACGCTGCTTGCAGCTTTAATTAGGCCCGAGCAGCGAAAGCGCTGCGAAGGCCTCTTGTTTTTGCTCTGTTTATTATTCTTTCTTTTTTTTTATTATTCTCGTGCCCCTTTGAACGGCTTTTTGGGGACCTTAACATACCCCAAAACTCACAATATTTTGCACACTTGTCAGGCCTGGTGAAAAATTTGATATTTTAAAGGTCCCAAAAAAATCGCAAAGAAAATGGCTGAACAGCGCCCCCTACAAAGTGAAAAAAACCCCTCTCCATAAAGCTTAGTTTATCGTACAGTTATGAAATTTGGTACACTTGTAGTACTCAACAGTCCGCACAGAAAAGTCTCTTGCAACCATGGTCAATATCAAACAGGAAGTCGGCCATTTTGGGTTGAAATGGCGATTTTTTGCCGTTTTTGCCGTTTTTAGGGTCCGTTTCTGATTGGATTGCTCGATCATTTTTCGCACGATCGTCTCAAAAATTGTGTAAAATTGCTCAGAAGGGATGGGCGAACAAAATGAGATAAGGATTCTGAGTTTTCGTATATGTTGAAGGGGCGGAGCCAGGCCTCGAAGTTTGACTACTCGCCAAAAATATTTAAATTGCTATAACTTCATAACTGAATGGAATAGAGTTACCAAACTTTCTGTGGTCATTCGTCATCCACCCACAAAGTAAATTGAATGGTCGGATGATGACATCACACAAGCCCCGCCCCCTCAGGACCAAAAAGATCAAGTTTTACTGTGAAAGGTCCCAAATTGCCCCATTTCACTTAATCACCACAAATTTATAGATGGTAACTCAAGACAAGTGGGGGTTGCTTGGCGTCACTTTATGGGAGTTTTCGGCAGAGGGCGGGCCTGTGGCGGCGCGGCGAATTCAGGCGTACCGCCTTGGCCTTACGTTTGCCTCCCATTTCGTCATTTCCAAAGATATCGTCACGAAACTTCTTGTGAGTGATCCTAGTCCGGCCCCCGAAAAGATCTGATGTGAACATCTGGTGGGCGTGGCCTATTTTCTGAAATAGCGCCCCCTAGGACCATTAAAACTGTCAGCCCCAAGCCATGCTTTGACTGAGGATTACGAAATTTGGTACACTAATGTGGTGTCTCAGGACCTACAAAAAAGTCTCTTGAAGCCAAGTGCAAAGTCGCACAGGAAGTCGGCCATTTTGGTCCAAGTGCGCGATTTAGTGGTTTTCACACACGTTGTTTGGAGAGTGATACTCCGTCGCCCTTTTCACCAATCACTTTCAAACTTCTGCTATATAGTCTTAAGACATAGAGGAAAAAATTCAACCGTCGGATTTTAAATAAGTATAAAGGTGTGGGCGTGGCTAAGCCTCAAACTTTGACCTTTCGCCACGCCACTCTTTTTTTCACAGCTCCTTATTGGACTCCTTTTACCCAATCACCAGGAATCTCTGGTAAATAGCAGCAGGCAAGTTGAGGTCACTTGGTCTCCAGTACTGGAAGGTTTTGAAAAAAGGCGGGGCTTTGGGAGCATGGCGAAATTCGCCATCACGCCATGGAAATACGTTTGCCTCTCATTTCTTCATTTATCGTGATATCACCTCGACCATTGTTGTGAGTGATCCTAGTCTGACCCCCAATAGAAAAGGTCAGCTTAAGTTTGTGGGCGTGGCCTATTTTCAGTATTAGCGCCCCCTAGGACCATTAAAACTGTCAGCCCCAAGCCATGCTTTGACTGAGGATTACGAAATTTGGTACACTAATGTGGTGTCTCAGGACCTACAAAAAAGTCTCTTGGAGCCAAGTGCAAAGTCGCACAGGAAGTCGGCCATTTTGGTACAAGTACTCGATTTAGTGGTTTTCACACACGTTGTTTGGAGAGTGATGCTCCGTCGCCCTTTTCACCAATCGCCTTCGAGCTTCTGCTATATACTCTTAAGACATAGAGGAAAAAATTCAACCGTCGGATTTTAAATAAGTATAAAGGTGTGGGCGTGGCTAAGCCTCAAACTTTGACCTTTCGCCACGCCACTCTTTTTTTCACAGCTCCCTATTGGACTCCTTTTACCCAATCACCTGGAATCTCTGGTAAATAGCAGCTGACAAGTTGAGGTCACTTGGTCTACAGTACTGGCAGGTTTTGAAAAAAGGCGGGGCTTTGGGAGCATGGCGAAATTCGCCATCACGCCATGGCAATACGTTTGCCTCTCATTTCTTCAATTATCGTGACATCGCCACAAAATGTCTGGTGAGTGATCCTAGTCTGACCCCCAATAGAAATGGGCATCTGAGATTTGTGGGCGTGGCCTATATTCTGAAATAGCGCCCCCTAGGACCATTAAAACTGTCAGCCCCAAGACAAGGTTTGACTGAGGATTACGAAAATTGGTACACTCATGTAGGGTCTCTGGCCCTACAAAAAAGTCTCTTGGAGCCAAGCGCAATTTCGCACAGGAGGTCGGCCATTTTGGTCCAAGTACTCGATTTAGTGGTTTTCGCACACGTTGTTTGGACATTGATGGCCCGTTGCCCTTTACACCGATCACCTTCAAACTTATGCTATGTACTTTTAAGTCAAAGGGGAAAAAATTCAACCGTCGGATTTTAAATAAGTATAAAGGTGTGGGCGTGGCTAAGCCTCAAACTTTGACCTTTCGCCATGACATTACTTGACTTAATAACTCCCATGTGCATGATCAGATCTAATTCAAAGTTTGTCTGTGTGATCACTGACCACATCTCAAGACAACGACAATGTGGACAGCTGACATCACCTAAGCCCCGCCCCCTGACAACAGGAAGTCTATTGTTTTATGGTGAAATGCCCATATTTGTCCCCTCTAATTTAATGAAAATGACACTCAGGTCATACAGTGTCTTCATGATGTTTTAAAGACCATTCAGATCTGATAGCTTTCCAGAAAGGGAGGGGCTTTGATGCCATGGTGAATGCTGGCGTGACGCCATGACCTTACATTTGACTGTAACTTCCACAAACGGCCTCCGATTTGCCCGAAACTGAATATGGCAATGAACAATCATGCCCTTTAGCCAATGAGGCACAAACGGTTGGTGAATGTTATATAATGTCACCAAAGCTGACCTCAATGGGACTTTTCTGTAGTTGGTCACAGCGCCACCTAGATAACGTTATCCTTCGATAACTTTAAAAAACATGGTCAGAATAGCATTAAAGTTGGTCACTGTCATCACACCACCAGTGTGGTAAAGATAGAGGATTCCCTAGTGGTGAGACATAAAATATAATGGTGGGCTCAAAGGGGATGCTGAGTCAGGGTGAGTTGCGGACAAGGTGGCCGTTAGCAGTTTCTGGTGTTGGGGTGGTCGACGTTTGTGTTCTGCGGACGTGCCCTGGTGCCCCGGGCTGCCGGCCAGGCAGGAGCGGTGCGGAGCTGCGAGGGCCGAACGACGCTGCTTGCAGCTTTAATTAGGCCCGAGCAGCGAAAGCGCTGCGAAGGCCTCTTGTTTTTGCTCTGTTTATTATTCTTTCTTTTTTTTTATTATTCTCGTGCCCCTTTGAACGGCTTTTTGGGGACCTTAACATACCCCAAAACTCACAATATTTTGCACACTTGTCAGGCCTGGTGAAAAATTTGATATTTTAAAGGTCCCAAAAAAATCGCAAAGAAAATGGCTGAACAGCGCCCCCTACAAAGTGAAAAAAACCCCTCTCCATAAAGCTTAGTTTATCGTACAGTTATGAAATTTGGTACACTTGTAGTACTCAACAGTCCGCACAGAAAAGTCTCTTGCAACCATGGTCAATATCAAACAGGAAGTCGGCCATTTTGGGTTGAAATGGCGATTTTTTGCCGTTTTTGCCGTTTTTAGGGTCCGTTTCTGATTGGATTGCTCGATCATTTTTCGCACGATCGTCTCAAAAATTGTGTAAAATTGCTCAGAAGGGATGGGCGAACAAAATGAGATAAGGATTCTGAGTTTTCGTATATGTTGAAGGGGCGGAGCCAGGCCTCGAAGTTTGACTACTCGCCAAAAATATTTAAAGTGCTATAACTTCATAACTAAATGGAATAGAGTTACCAAACTTTCTGTGGTCATTCGTCATCCACCCACAAAGTAAATTGAATGGTCGGATGATGACATCACACAAGCCCCGCCCCCTCAGGACCAAAAAGATCAAGTTTTACTGTGAAAGGTCCCAAATTGCCCCATTTCACTTAATCACCACAAATTTATAGCTGGTAACTCAAGACAAGTGGGGGTTGCTTGGCGTCACTTTATGGGAGTTTTCGGCAGAGGGCGGGCCTGTGGCGGCGCGGCGAATTCAGGCGTACCGCCTTGGCCTTACGTTTGCCTCCCATTTCGTCATTTCCAAAGATATCGTCACGAAACTTCTTGTGAGTGATCCTAGTCCGGCCCCCCAAAAGATCTGATGTGAACATCTGGTGGGCGTGGCCTATTTTCTGAAATAGCGCCCCCTAGGACCATTAAAACTGTCAGCCCCAAGCCATGCTTTGACTGAGGATTACGAAATTTGGTACACTAATGTGGTGTCTCAGGACCTACAAAAAAGTCTCTTGAAGCCAAGTGCAAAGTCGCACAGGAAGTCGGCCATTTTGGTCCAAGTGCGCGATTTAGTGGTTTTCACACACGTTGTTTGGAGAGTGATACTCCGTCGCCCTTTTCACCAATCACTTTCAAACTTCTGCTATATAGTCTTAAGACATAGAGGAAAAAATTCAACCGTCGGATTTTAAATAAGTATAAAGGTGTGGGCGTGGCTAAGCCTCAAACTTTGACCTTTCGCCACGCCACTCTTTTTCACAGCTCCTTATTGGACTCCTTTTACCCAATCACCAGGAATCTCTGGTAAATAGCAGCAGGCAAGTTGAGGTCACTTGGTCTCCAGTACTGGAAGGTTTTGAAAAAAGGCGGGGCTTTGGGAGCATGGCGAAATTCGCCATCACGCCATGGAAATACGTTTGCCTCTCATTTCTTCATTTATCGTGATATCACCTCGACCATTGTTGTGAGTGATCCTAGTCTGACCCCCAATAGAAAAGGTCAGCTTAAGTTTGTGGGCGTGGCCTATTTTCTGTATTAGCGCCCCCTAGGACCATTAAAACTGTCAGCCCCAAGCCATGCTTTGACTGAGGATTACGAAATTTGGTACACTAATGTGGTGTCTCAGGACCTACAAAAAAGTCTCTTGGAGCCAAGTGCAAAGTCGCACAGGAAGTCGGCCATTTTGGTCCAAGTACTCGATTTAGTGGTTTTCACACACGTTGTTTGGAGAGTGATGCTCCGTCGCCCTTTTCACCAATCGCCTTCGAGCTTCTGCTATATACTCTTAAGACATAGAGGAAAAAATTCAACCGTCGGATTTTAAATAAGTATAAAGGTGTGGGCGTGGCTAAGCCTCAAACTTTGACCTTTCGCCACGCCACTCTTTTTTTCACAGCTCCCTATTGGACTCCTTTTACCCAATCACCTGGAATCTCTGGTAAATAGCAGCTGACAAGTTGAGGTCACTTGGTCTACAGTACTGGCAGGTTTTGAAAAAAGGCGGGGCTTTGGGAGCATGGCGAAATTCGCCATCACGCCATGGCAATACGTTTGCCTCTCATTTCTTCAATTATCGTGACATCGCCACAAAATGTCTGGTGAGTGATCCTAGTCTGACCCCCAATAGAAATGGGCATCTGAGATTTGTGGGCGTGGCCTATATTCTGAAATAGCGCCCCCTAGGACCATTAAAACTGTCAGCCCCAAGACAAGGTTTGACTGAGGATTACGAAAATTGGTACACTCATGTAGGGTCTCTGGCCCTACAAAAAAGTCTCTTGGAGCCAAGCGCAATTTCGCACAGGAGGTCGGCCATTTTGGTCCAAGTACTCGATTTAGTGGTTTTCGCACACGTTGTTTGGACATTGATGGCCCGTTGCCCTTTACACCGATCACCTTCAAACTTATGCTATGTACTTTTAAGTCAAAGGGGAAAAAATTCAACCGTCGGATTTTAAATAAGTATAAAGGTGTGGGCGTGGCTAAGCCTCAAACTTTGACCTTTCGCCATGACATTACTTGACTTAATAACTCCCATGTGCATGATCAGATCTAATTCAAAGTTTGTCTGTGTGATCACTGACCACATCTCAAGACAACGACAATGTGGACAGCTGACATCACCTAAGCCCCGCCCCCTGACAACAGGAAGTCTATTGTTTTATGGTGAAATGCCCATATTTGTCCCCTCTAATTTAATGAAAATGACACTCAGGTCATACAGTGTCTTCATGATGTTTTAAAGACCATTCAGATCTGATAGCTTTCCAGAAAGGGAGGGGCTTTGATGCCATGGTGAATGCTGGCGTGACGCCATGACCTTACATTTGACTGTAACTTCCACAAACGGCCTCCGATTTGCCCGAAACTGAATATGGCAATGAACAATCATGCCCTTTAGCCAATGAGGCACAAACGGTTGGTGAATGTTATATAATGTCACCAAAGCTGACCTCAATGGGACTTTTCTGTAGTTGGTCACAGCGCCACCTAGATAACGTTATCCTTCGATAACTTTAAAAAACATGGTCAGAATAGCATTAAAGTTGGTCACTGTCATCACACCACCAGTGTGGTAAAGATAGAGGATTCCCTAGTGGTGAGACATAAAATATAATGGTGGGCTCAAAGGGGATGCTGAGTCAGGGTGAGTTGCGGACAAGGTGGCCGTTAGCAGTTTCTGGTGTTGGGGTGGTCGACGTTTGTGTTCTGCGGACGTGCCCTGGTGCCCCGGGCTGCCGGCCAGGCCGGAGCGGCGCGGAGCTGCGAGGGCCGAACGACGCTGCTTGCAGCTTTAATTAGGCCCGAGCAGCGAAAGCGCTGCGAAGGCCTCTTGTTTTTGCTCTGTTTATTATTTTTTTTATTTATTATTCCGGTGCCGCTTTGAATGGCTTTTTGGGGACCTTAACATACCCCAAAACTCACAATATTTTGCATACTTGTCAGGCCTGGTGAAAAATTTGATATTTTAAAGGTCCCAAAAAAATCGCAAAGAAATTGGCTGAACAGCGCCCCCTAGAAAATGAAAAAAAACCCTCTCCATAAAGCTTAGTTTATCGTACCGTTATGAAATTTGGTACACTTATAGTACTCAATAGTCCGCACAGAAAAGTCTCTTGCAAGCATGGTCAATATCAAACAGGAAGTCGGCCATTTTGGGTTGAAATGGCGATTTTTTGCCGTTTTGGCCGTTTTTAGGGTCCGTTTCTGATTGGATTGCTCGATCATTTTTTGCACGATCATCTCAAAAATTCTGTAAAATTGCTCAGAAGAGATGGGCGAACAAAATGAGACAATAAAATTGACTTTTCGTAAATACTGAAGGGGCGGGGCCAGGCCTCGAAGTTTGACTACTCGCCAAAAATTTTTAAATTGCTATAACTTCATAACTGAATGGAATAGAGTTACCAAACTTTCTGTGGTCATTTGTCATCACCTCACAAAGTAAATTGAATGGTCGCATGATGACATCACACAAGCCCCGCCCCCTCAGGACCAAAAAGGTTAAGTTTTACTGTGAAAGGTCCCAAATTGCCCCATTTCACTAAATCACCACAAATTTGTAGCTGGTAACTCAAGACAAGTGGGGGTTGCTTGGTGTCACATTATGTGAGTTTTCGGCAGAGGGCGGGGCTGTGGCGGCGCGGCGAAGTCAGGCGTACCGCCGTGGCCTTACGTTTGCCTCCCATTTCGTCATTTCTAAAGATATCATCACGAAACTTCTTGTGAGTGATCCTAGTCTGGCCCCCCAAAAGATCTGATGTGAACATCCGGTGGGCGTGGCCTATTTTCTGAAATAGCGCCCCCTAGGACCATTAAAACTGTCAGCCCCAAGCCATGCTTTGACTGAAGATTACGAAATTTGGTACACTAATGTGGTGTCTCAGGACCTACAAAAAAGTCTCTTGGACCCAAGTGCAAAGTCGCACAGGAAGTCGGCCATTTTGGTCCAAGTACGCGATTTACTGGTTTTCGCACACCTTGTTTGGAGAGTGATGCTCCGTCGCCCTTTTCACCAATCTCCTTGAAACGTCTGCTATATACTCTTAAGACAAAGAGGAAAAAATTCAACCGTCGGATTTTTCAAAAGTTTAACGGTGTGGGCGTGGCTAAGCCTCAAACTTTGACCTGTCGCCACGCCACTCATTTTTTCACAGCTCCCTACTGGACTCCTTTTACCCAATCAGCAGGAATCTCTGGCAAACAGCAGTAGACAACTTGAGGTCACTTGGTATCCAGTACTGGCAGGTTTCAAAAAAAGGCGCGGCTTCAGGAGCATGGCGAAAATCGCCATCACGCCGTGGAAGTATGTTTGCCTCTCATTTCTTCAGTTATCGTGATATTGCTACGAAACTTCTGGTGCGTGATCCTAGTCTGACCCCCAAGCGACATAGATATCTGAATTTAGTGGGCGTGGCCTATTTTCTTAAATAGCGCCCCCTAGGACCATTTAAACTAATAGCCCCAAGCTATGCTTTGACTGAGGATTACGAAATTTGGTACACTAATGTGGTGTCTCAGGACCTACAAAAAAGTCTCTTGGAGCCAAGCGCAAAGTCGCACAGGAAGTCGGCCATTTTGGTCCAAGTGCGCGATTTAGTGGTTTTCGCACACGTTGTTTGGAGAGTGATGCTCCGTCGCCCTTTTCACCAATCTCCTTCAAACTTCTGCTATATACTCTTAAGACATAGGGGAAAAAATTCAACCGTCGGATTTTTCAAAAGTTGAAAGATGTGGGCGTGGCTAAGCCTCAAACTTTGACCTGTCGCCACGCCACTCTTTTTTTCACAGCTCCCTACTGGACTCCTTTTACCCAAACACCAGGATTCTGTGGCAAACAGCAGTAGACAAGTTGAGGTTACTTTGTCTCCAGTACTGGAAGGTTTTGAAAAAAGGCGGGGCTTTGGGAGCATGGCGAAAATCGCCATCACGCCATGGAAATACGTTTGCCTCTCATTTCTTAAGTTATCGAGATATCACCTCGAAATTTGTTGTGAGTGATCCTAGTCTGACCCCCAATAGAAATGGACAGCTAAAATTTGTGGGCGTGGCCATTTTTCTGAAATAGCGCCCCCTAGGACCATTAAAACTGTCAGCCCCTAGCCATTCTTTGACTGAGGATTACGAAATTTGGTACACTAATGAGGTGTCTCCGGACCTACAAAAAAGTCTCTTGGAGCCAAGTGCAAAGTCGCACAGGAAGTCGGGCATTTTGGTCCAAGTACGCGATTTAGTTGTTTTGGCACACGTTGTTTGGAGAGTGATGCTCCGTTGCCCTTTTCACCAATCGCCTTCAAACTTCTGCTATTTACTCTTAAGACATAGGAGAAAAAATTCAACCGTCGGATTTTTCAAAAGTTGAAAGGTGTGGGCGTGGCTAAGTCTCAAACTTTGACCTTTCGCCATTACTTTACTTGACTTAATAACTCCCATGTGCATGATCAGATCTTTTTCGAACTTTGTCTGTGTGATCATTGACATAATCTTTAAACAATGACAATGTGGACAGCTGACATCACCTAAGCCCCGCCCCCTGAATACAGGAAGTCTATTGTTTTATGCTGAAATGCCCATATTTGTCCCCTCTAATTTAGTCAACATGACACTAAGGTCATGCACGGTCTTCATGATGCTGTAATGACCATTCAGATCTGATAGCTTTCCAGATAGGGAGGGGCTTTGATGCCATGGCGAATTCTGGCGTAACGCCGTAACCTTACAATTCAATTTAATGGTGAGCTCAGAGGGGATGCTGAGTCAGGGTGAGGTGCGGACGAGGAGGCCATTTGCGGTTTCTGGTGTCGGGGTGGTTGACGTTTCTGTTCTGCCAGACGTGCCCTGGTGCCCCGGGCTGCCGGCCAGGCCGGAGCGGCGCGGAGCTGCGAGGGCCGAACGACGCTGCTTGCAGCTTTAATTATTTTTTGTTATTCTCGTGCCCCTTTGAACGGCTTTTTGGGGACCTTAGCATACCCCAAAACTCACAATATTTGGCAAACTTGTCAGGCCTGGTGAAAAATTTGATATTTTAAAGGTCCCAAAAAAATCGCACAGAAAATGACTGAACAGCGCCCCCTAGAAAGTGAAAAAAAAACCCTCTCCATAAAGCTTAGTTTATCGTACAGTTATGAAATTTGGTACACTTGTAGTACTCAATAGTCCGCACAGAAAAGTCTCTTGCAAGCATGGTCAATATCAAACAGGAAGTCGGCCATTTTGGGTTGAAATGGCGATTTTTTGCCGTTTTTGCCGTTTTTAGGGTCCGTTTCTGATTGGATTGCTCGATCATTTTTCGCACGATCGTCTCAAAAATTGTGTAAAATTGCTAAGAAGGGATGGGCGAACAAAATGAGATGAGAATTCTGAGTTTTCGTATATGTTGAAGGGGCGGGGCCAGGCCTCGAAGTTTGACTACTCGCCAAAAATATTTAAATTGCTATAACTTCATAACTGAATGGAATAGAGTTAACAAACTTTCTGGGGTCATTTGTCATCCACCCACAAAGTAAATTGAATGGTCGGATGATGACATCACACAAGCCCCGCCCCCTCAGGACCAAAAAGATCAAGTTTTACTGTGAAAGGTCCCAAATTGCCCCATTTCACTTAATCACCACACATTTGTAGCTGGTAACTCAAGACAAGTGGGGGTTGCTTGGCGTCACTTTATGGGAGTTTTCGGCAGAGGGCGGGGCTGTGGCGGCGCGGCGAATTCAGGCGTACCGCCGTGGCCTTACGTTTGCCTCCCATTTCGTCATTTCCAAAGATATCGTCACGAAACTTCTTGTGAGTGATCCTAGTCCGGCCCCCCAAAAGATCTGATGTGAACATCTGGTGGGCGTGGCCTATATTCTGAAATAGCGCCCCCTAGGACCATTAAAACTGTCAGCCCCAAGCCATGCTTTGACTGAGGATTACGAAATTTGGTACACTAATGTGGTGTCTCAGGACCTACAAAAAAGTCTCTTGGAGCCAAGTGCAAAGTCGCACAGGAAGTCGGCCATTTTGGTCCAAGTGCGCGATTTAGTGGTTTTCACACACGTTGTTTGGAGAGTGATACTCCGTCGCCCTTTTCACCAATCACTTTCAAACTTCTGCTATATAGTCTTAAGACATAGAGGAAAAAATTCAACCGTCGGATTTTAAATAAGTATAAAGGTGTGGGCGTGGCTAAGCCTCAAACTTTGACCTTTCGCCACGCCACTCTTTTTTTCACAGCTCCCTATTGGACTCCTTTTACCCAATCACCAGGAATCTCTGGTAAATAGCAGCAGGCAAGTTGAGGTCACTTGGTCTCCAGTACCGGAAGGTTTTGAAAAAAGGCGGGGCTTTGGGAGCATGGCGAAAATCGCCATCACGCCATGGAAATACGTTTGCCTCTCATTTCTTCATTTATCGTGATATCACCTCGACCATTGTTGTGAGTGATCCTAGTCTGACCCCCAATAGAAAAGGTCAGCTTAAGTTTGTGGGCGTGGCCTATTTTCTGTATTAGCGCCCCCTAGGACCATTAAAACTGTCAGCCCCAAGCCATGCTTTGACTGAGGATTACGAAATTTGGTACACTAATGTGGTGTCTCAGGACCTACAAAAAAGTCTCTTGGAGCCAAGTGCAAAGTCGCACAGGAAGTCGGCCATTTTGGTCCAAGTGCGCGATTTAGTGGTTTTCACACACATTGTTTGGAGAGTGATGCTTCGTCGCCCTTTTCACCAATCGCCTTCGAGCTTCTGCTATATAGTCTTAAGACATAGAGGAAAAAATTCAACCGTCGGATTTTAAATAAGTATAAAGGTGTGGGCGTGGCTAAGCCTCAAACTTTGACCTTTCGCCACGCCACTCTTTTTCACAGCTCCCTATTGGACTCCTTTTACCCAATCACCTGGAATCTCTGGTAAATAGCAGCTGACAAGTTGAGGTCACTTGGTCTCCAGTACTGGCAGGTTTTGAAAAAAGGCGGGGCTTTGGGAGCATGGCGAAATTCGCCATCACGCCATGGCAATACGTTTGCCTCTCATTTCTTCA
Source organism: Nothobranchius furzeri (assembly GCF_043380555.1). NCBI lineage: Eukaryota > Metazoa > Chordata > Actinopteri > Cyprinodontiformes > Nothobranchiidae > Nothobranchius > Nothobranchius furzeri. The sequence continues at coordinate 4,208,289 of NC_091751.1, read as the reverse complement.
TTTATCGTGATGTCACCTCGAAATTTGTTGTGAGTGATCCTAGTCTGACCCCCAATAGAAATGGTCAGCGTAAGTTTGTGGGCGTGGCCTATTTTCTGAATTAGCGCCCCCTAGGACCATTAAAACTGTCAGCCCTAAGCCATGCTTTGACTGAGGATTACAAAATTTGGTACACTAATGTGGTGTCTCAGGACCTACAAAAAAGTCTCTTGGAGCCAAGTGCAAAGTCGCACAGGAAGTCGGCCATTTTTGTCCAAGTGCGCGATTTAGTGGTTTTCACACACGTTGTTTGGAGAGTGATGCTCCGTCGCCCTTTTCACCAATCTCCTTCAAACTTCTGCTATATACTCTTAAGACATAGAGGAAAAAATTCAACTGTCAGATTTTTCAAAAGTTGAAAGGTGTGGGCGTGGCTAAGCCTCAAACTTTAACCTGTCGCCATTACATTACTTGACTTAATAACTCCAAAGTGCATGATCAGATCTATATCAAACTTTGTCTGTGTGATCACTGACCACATCTGAAGACAATGACAATGTGGACAGCTGACATCACCTAAGCCCCGCCCCCTGATAACAGGAAGTCTATTATTTTAAGGTGAAAAGCCCATATTTGTCCCCTCTAATTTAGTGAACATGACACTAAGGTCATGCACTGTCTTCATAATGCTGTAATGACCATTCAGATGTGATAGCTTTCCAGAAAGGGAGGGGCTTTGATGCCAGGGCGAATCCTGGCGTAACGCCGTAACCTTACAATTCAATTTAATGGTGAGCTCAGAGGGGATGCTGAGTCAGGGTGAGGTGCGCACTAGGAGGCCATTTGCGGTTTCTGGTGTCGGGGTAGTTGATGTTTCTGTTCTGCCAGACGTGCCCTGGTGCCCTGGGCTGCCGGCCAGGCCGGAGCGGCGCGGAGCTGCGAGGGCCGAACGACGCTGCTTGCAGCTTTAATTAGGCCCGAGCAGCGAAAGCGCTGCGAAGGCCTCTTGTTTTTGCTCTGTTTATTATTATTTTTCTTTATTTATTATTCCGGTGCCGCTTTGAATGGCTTTTTGGGGACCTTAACATACCCCAAAACTCACAATATTTTGCACACTTGTCAGGCCTGGTGAAAAATTTGATATTTTAAAGGTCCCAAAAAAATCGCAAAGAAAATGGCTGAACAGCGCCCCCTACAAAGTGAAAAAAAACCCTCTCCATAAAGCTTAGTTTATCGTACAGTTATGAAATTTGGTACACTTGTAGTACTCAATGGTCCGCACAGAAAAGTCTCTTGCAAGCATGGTCAATATCAAACAGGAAGTCGGCCATTTTGGGTTGAAATGGCGATTATTAGCCGTTTTGGCCGTTTTTAGGGTCCGTTTCTGATTGGATTGCTCGATCATTTTTCGTACGATTGTCTCAAAAATTGTGTAAAATTGCTCAGAAGGGATGGGCGAACAAAATGAGACAAGGATTCTGAGTTTTCGTATATGTTGAAGGGGCGGGACAAGGCCTCAAAGTTTGACTACTCGCCAAAAATATTTAAATTGCTATAACTTCATAACTGAATGGAATAGAGTTACCAAACTTTCTGTGGTCATTCGTCATCCACCCACAAAGTAAATTGAATGGTCGGATGATGACATCACACAAGCCCCGCCCCCTCAGGACCAAAAAGATCAAGTTTTACTGTGAAAGGTCCCAAACTGCCCCATTTCACTTAATCTCCACGAATTTGTAGCTGTTAACTCAAGACAAGTGGGGGTTGCTTGGCGTCACTTTATGGGAGTTTTCGGCAGAGGGCGGGGCTGTGGCGGCGCGGCGAATTCAGGCATACCGCCGTGGCCTTACGTTTGCCTCCCATTTCGTCATTTCTAAAGATATCGTCACGAAACTTCTTGTGAGTGATCCTAGTCCGGCCCCCCAAAAGATCTGATGAGAACATCCGGTGGGCGTGGCCTATTTTCTGAAATAGCGCCCCCTAGGACCATTAAAACTGTCAGCCCCAAGCCATGCTTTGACTGAGGATTACGAAATTTGGTACACTAATGTGGTGTCTCAGGACCTACAAAAAAGTCTCTTGGAGCCAAGTGCAAAGTTGCACAGGAAGTCGGCCATTTTGGTCCAAGTGCGCGATTTAGTGGTTTTCACACACGTTGTTTGGAGAGTGATGCTCCGTCGCCCTTTTCACCAATCGCCTTCAATCTTCTACTATATACTCTTAAGACAAAGAGGAAAATATTCAACCGTCGGATTTTAAATAAGTATAAAGGTGTGGGCGTGGCTAAGCCTCAAACTTTGACCTTTCGCCACGCCACTCTTTTTTTCACAGCTCCCTATTGGACTCCTTTTACCCAATCACCAGGAATCTCTGGTAAATAGCAGCAGACAAGTTGAGGTCACTTGTCTCCAGTACTGGAAGGTTTTGAAAAAAGGCGGGGCTTTGGGAGCATAGCGAAATTCGCCATCACGCCATGGAAATACGTTTGCCTCTCATTTCTTCATTTATCGTGATATCACCTCAAAATTTGTTGTGAGTGATCCTAGTCTGACCCCCAATAGAAATGGTCAGTTTAAGTTTGTGGGCGTGGCCTATTTTCTGAATTAGCGCCCCCTAGGACCATTAAAACTGTCAGCCCCAAGCCATGCTTTGACTGAGGATTACGAAATTTGGTCCACTAATGTGGTGTCTCAGGACCTACAAAAAAGTCTCTTGGAGCCAAGTGCAAAGTCGCACAGGAAGTCGGCCATTTTGGTCCATGTACGCGATTTAGTGGTTTTCGCACACGTTGTTTGGAGAGTGATGCTCCGTCGCCCTTTTCACCAATCGCCTTCAAACGTCTGCTACTTATTCTTAAGACATACAGGAAAAAATTCAACCGTCGGATTTTAAATAAGTATAAAGGTGTGGGCGTGGCTAAGCCTCAAACTTTGACCTGTCGCCACTCCAGTCTTTTTTTCACAGCTCCCTACTGGACTCCTTTTACCCAATCAGCAAGAATCTCTGGCAAATAGCAGTAGACAACGTGAGGTCACCTGGTATCCAGCACTGGCAGGTTTAAAAAAAAAGGAGGGGCTTTGGGAGCATGGCAGAAATCCCCATCACGCCATGGAAATACGTTTGCCTCTCATTTCTTCAGTTATCGTGATATCGCTACAACAGTTCTGGTGAGTGATCCTAGTCTGACCCCCAAGAGAAATAGATAGCTGAAGTTAGTGGGCGTGGCCTATTTTCTGAAATAGCGCCCCCTAGAGACATTAATACTGTCAGCCCCACGCGATGGTTTGACTGAGAATTCCGAAATTCGGAACACTTATGTAGTGTCCCAGGGCCTACAAAAAAGTCTCTTGGAGCCAAGTGCTAAGTAGCACAGGAAGTCGGCCATTTTGGTCCAAGTGCGCGATTTAGTGGTTTTCACACACGTTGTTTGGAGAGTGATGCTCCGTCGCCCTTTTCACCAATCGCCTTCAAACTGCTGCTATATACTCTTAGGACATAGAGGAAAGAATTCAACCGTCGGATTTTAAATAAGTATAAAGGTGTGGGCGTGGCTAAGCCTCAAACTTTGACCTTTCGCCACGCCACTCTTTTTCCCACAGCTCCCTATTGGACTCCTTTTATCCAATCACCAGGAATCTCTGGTAAATAGCAGCAGACAAGTTGAGGTGACTTGGTCTCCAGTACTGGAAGGTTTTGAAAAAAGGCGGGGCTTTGGGAGCATGGCGAAATTCGCCATCACGCCATGGAAATACGTTTGCCTCTCATTTCTTCATTTATCGTTATATCACCTCGAAATTTGTTGTGAGTGATCCTAGTCTGACCCCCAATAGAAATGGCCAGCTTAAGTTTGTGGGCGTGGCCTATTTTCTGAAATAGCACCCCCTAGGACCATTAAAACTGTCAGCCCCTAGCCATGCTTTGACTGAGGATTACGAAATTTGGTACACTAATGTGGGGTCTCAGGACATACAAAATAGTCTCTTGGAGCCAAGTGCAAAGTCACACAGGAAGTCGGCCATTTTGGTCCAAGTGCGCGATTTAGTGGTTTTCACACATGTTGTTTGGAGAGTGATGCTCCATCGCCCTTTTCACCAATCGCCTTCAGACATCTGCTATATACTCTTAAGACATAGAGGAAAAAATTCAACCGTCGGATTTTAAATAAGTGTAAAGGTGTGGGCGTGGCTAAGCCTCAAACTTTGACCTTTCGCCACACCACTCTTTTTTTCACAGCTCCCTATTGGACTCCTTTTACACAATCATCAGGAATCTCTTGTAAGTAGCAGCAGACAAGTTGAGGTCACTTGGTCTCCAGTACTGGAAGGTTTTGAAAAAAGGCGGGGCTTTGGGAGGATGGCGAAATTCGCCATCACGCCATGGAAATACGTTTGCCTCTCATTTCTTCATTTATAGTGATATCACCTCGAAATTTGTTCTGAGTGATCCTAGTTTGACCCCCAATAGAAATCAATGGCTGAAGTTTGTGGGCGTGGCCTATTTTCTGAAATAGCGCCCCCTATGGCCATTAAAACCTTCAGCCCCAAGCCATGCTTTGACTGAGGATTGCAAAATTTGGTACACTAATGTGGTGTCTCAGGACCTACAAAAAAGTCTCTTGGAGCCAAGTGCAAAGTCGAACAGGAAGTCGGCCATTTTGGTCCAAGTACTCGATTTAGTGGTTTTCGCACACGTTGTTTGGACAATGATACCCCGTCACCCTTTTCACGGATCACCTTCAAACTTCTGTTATATTTTCTTAAGACAAAGGGGAAAAAATTCAACCGTCGGATTTTAAATAAGTATAATGTGGTGGACGTGGCTAAGCCTCAAACTTTGACCTTTCGCCATTACATTACTTGACTTAACAACTCCAATGTGCATGATCAAATCTATATCAAACTTTGTCTGTGTGATCAATGACCACATCTCAAGACGTCATTGTGGACAGGTGACATCACCTAAGCCCCGCCCCCTGACAACAGGAAGTCTATTGTTTTATGGTGAAATGCCCATATTTGTCCCCTCTAATTTAGTCAACATGACACTAAGGTCAGGCACTGTCTTCATGATGTTGCAATGGCCATTCAGATCTGATAGCTTTCCAGATAGGGAGCGGCTTTGATGCCATGGCGATTTCTGGCCTTACGTTTGATCGTAACTTCCACAAACAGCCTCCCATCTGCACGAGACTGAACATGGCAATCAACAATCATGCCCTTTAGCCAATGAGATACAAATGGTTGGTGAAATTCATATAATAACACCACAGCGCCCCCTACACACCATTAAAACTGTAATAACTCCTACAGACGAGGTCGTAACTGCACCAAAAACTGTGAGTGCTCAGAGGGGATGCTCAGTCAGGGTGAGGTGCGGACGAGGTGACGATTAGCTGTTTCTGGTGTCGGGGTGGTCAACATTTCTTTTCCGCAGACGTGCCCTGGTGCCCCGGGCTGCCGGCCAGGCCGGAGCGGCGCGGAGCTGCGAGGGCCGAACGACGCTGCTTGCAGCTTTAATTACGCCCGAGCAGCAAAGCGCTGCGAAGGCCTCTTGTTTTTGCTCTGTTTATTATTAGGCCCGAGCAGCGAAGCGCTGCGAAGGCCTATTGTATCTGCTCCGTTTATTTTTCTTTCTTTTTTTTTCTTTTTTTTTCTTCCGCGTCTTTGGACGGCCTTTAGGGGGTCTTAGCATATCCAAAAAGTCACCAAATTCTGGCCCAATATAGAAAGTGCGTGAAATTTACGTATTTCACTGGCAACGTGAAAGTTGGTATAAAAATGTTTCAACAGCGCCCCCTGGAAAATTAAAAATACCCCTCCGCATTGACCTTTTTTCATAGTGGAGTGATGAAATTTGGTGCACCTGTAGAACTCAACAATACGCACAGAAAAGCCTCTTGCAGCCATGGTCAATATCAAACAGGAAGTCGGCCATTTTGGACTAAAGTGGCCATTTTGACCCCGTTTTGGCCATTTCTAGGGTCTACATTTGGTTGAACAATTTGACCATTTTTCGCACGATCGTCTCAAAAATAGTGGGCGATCGAACAGAAGCGATGGACGAATCAAATGAGCAAATAAAATTGACTTTTCGTAAATACTGAAGGGGCGGGGCCAGGCCTCAAAGTTCGAGCACTCGCCAAAAAAATTCAAATTGCTATAATTTCATAAATGAAAGAATTACAGTTAAAGTAATTTTCTATGGACAATCGTCATCCGCCCCCGAAGACAAATGAATGGTTGATTGATGATGTCACATAAGCCCCGCCCCCTCAGGCCTTAAAAGGTCAAGTTTTACTGGGAAATTGTCCAAAATTCGCCCTTTCAACTAATCACCCCATATTTGTAGCAGGTAACTGAAGACAAGTTGGGATTGCTTGGCGTCACTTTATGGGAGTTTTCTCCAGAAGGCGGGGCTGTGGCGGCGCGGCGAAGTCAGGCGTACCGATGTGGCCTTACGTTTGCCTCCCATTTCATCATTTCTTGAGATATCGCCACAAAACCTCTTGGGAGTGATCCTAGTCCGGCCCCCCAAAAAATGTGATGTGAACATCCGGTGGGCGTGGCCTATTTTATGAAATAGCGCCACCTAGGATCATTAAAACTGTCAGCCCCAAGCCATGCTTTGACTGAGGTTTACGAAATTTGGTACACTAATGTGGTGTCTCAGGACCTACAAAAAAGTCTCTTGGAGCCTAGTGCAAAGTTGCACAGGAAGTCGGCCATTTTGGTCCAAGTACGCGATTTACTGGTTTTCGCACACGTTGTTTGGACAGTGATGCTCCATCGCCCTTTTCACCAATCGCCTTCAAACTTCTGCTATATTTTCTTAAGACATAAAGTAAAAAATTCAACCGTCGGATTTTAAATAAGTATAAAGGTGTGGGCGTGGCTAAGCCTCAAACTTTGACCTGTCGCCACGCCACTCTTTTTTTCACAGCTCCCTATTGGACTCCTTTTACCCAATCACCAGCAATCTCTGGCAAATAGCAGCTGACAAGTTGAGGTCACTTGGTCTACAGTACTGGCAGGTTTTGAAAAAAGGCGGGGCTTTGGGAGCATGGCGAAATTCGCCATCACGCCATGGCAATACGTTTGCCTCTCATTTCTTCAATTATCGTGACATCGCCACAAAATGTCTGGTGAGTGATCCTAGTCTGACCCCCAATAGAATTGGGCAGCTGAGATTTGTGGGCGTGGCCTATATTCTGAAACAGCGCCCCCTAGGACCATTAAAACTGTCAGCCCCAAGACAAGGTTTTACTGAGGATTACGAAAATTGGTACACTCATGTAGGGTCTGTGGACCTACAAAAAAGTCTCTTGGAGCCAAGCGCAATTTCGCACAGGAGGTCGGCCATTTTGGTCCAAGTACTCGATTTAGTGGTTTTCGCACACGTTGTTTGGACATTGATGGCCCGTCGCCCTTTACACCGATCAACTTCAAACTTATGCTATGTACTTTTAAGTCAAAGGGGAAAAAATTCAACCGTCGGATTTTAAATAAGTATAAAGGTGTGGGCGTGGCTAAGCCTCAAACTTTGACCTTTCGCCATGACATTACTTGACTTAATAACTCCCATGTGCATGATCAGATCTAATTCAAACTTTGTCTGTGTGATCACTGACCACATCTCAAGACAACGACAATGTGGACAGCTTACATCACCTAAGCCCCGCCCCCTGACAACAGGAAGTCTATTGTTTTATGGTGAAATGCCCATATTTGTCCCCTCTAATTTAGTGAAAATGACACTCAGGTCATACAGTGTCTTCATGATGTTTTAATGACCATTCAGATCTGATAGCTTTCCAGAAAGGGAGGGGCTTTGATGCCATGGTGAATGCTGACGTGACGCCATGACCTTACATTTGACTGTAACTTCCACAAACGGCCTCCGATTTGCCCGAAACTGAATATGGCAATGAACAATCATGCCCTTTAGCCAATGAGGCACAAACGGTTGGTGAATGTTATATAATGTCACCAAAGCTGACCTCAATGGGACTTTTCTGTAGTTGGTCACAGAGCCACCTAGATAACGTTATCCTTCGATAACTTTAAAAAACATGGTCAGAATAGCATTAAAGTTGGTCACTGTCATCACACAACCAGTGTGGTAAAGATAGAGGATTCCCTAGTGGTGAGACATAAAATATAATGGTGGGCTCAAAGGGGATGCTGAGTCAGGGTGAGGTGCGGAAAAGGTGGCCGTTAGCAGTTTCTGGTGTTGGGGTGGTCGACGTTTGTGTTCTGCAGAGGTGCCCTGGTGCCCCGGGCTGCCGGCCAGGCCGGAGCGGCGCGGAGCTGCGAGGGCCGAACGACGCTGCTTGCAGCTTTAATTAGGCCCGAGCAGCGTAAGCGCTGCGAAGGCCTCTTGTTTTTGCTCCGTTTATTATTATTTTTTTTATTTATTATTCCGGTGCCGCTTTGAATGGCTTTTTGGGGATCTTAACATACCCCAAAACTCACAATATTTTGCACACTTGTCAGGCCTGGTGAAAAATTTGATATTTTAAAGGTCCCAAAAAAATCGCAAAGAAAATGGCTGAACAGCGCCCCCTACAATGTGAAAAAAACCCCTCTCCATAAAGCTTAGTTTATCGTACAGTTATGAAATTTGGTACACTTGTAGTACTCAACAGTCCGCACAGAAAAGTCTCTTGCAAGCATGATCAATATCAAACAGGAAGTCGGCCATTTTGGGTTGAAATGGCGATTTTTTGCAGTTTTGGCCGTTTTTAGGGTCCGTTTCTGATTGGATTGCTCGATCATTTTTTGCACGATCATCTCAAAAATTGTGTAAAATTGCTCAGAAGAGATGGGCGAACAAAATGAGACAATAAAATTGACTTTTCGTAAATACTGAAGGGGCGGGGCCAGGCCTCGAAGTTTGACTACTCGCCAAAATTTTTTAAATTGCTATAACTTCATAACTGAATGGAATAGAGTTACCAAACTTTCTGTGGTCATTCGTCATCACCTCACAAAGTAAATTGAATGGTCGCATGATGACATCACACAAGCCCCGCCCCCTCAGGACCAAAAAGGTTAAGTTTTACTGTGAAAGGTCCCAAATTGCCCCATTTCACTAAATCACCACAAATTTGTAGCTGGTAACTCAAGACAAGTGGGGGTTGCTTGGCGTCACATTATGTGAGTTTTCGGCAGAGGGCGGGGCTGTGGCGGCACGGCGAAGTCAGGCGTACCGCCGTGGCCTTACGTTTGCCTCCCATTTCGTCATTTCTAAAGATATCATCACGAAACTTCTTGTGAGTGATCCTAGTCTGGCCCCCCAAAAGATCTGATGTGAACATCCGGTGGGCGTGGCCTATTTTCTTAAATAGCGCCCCCTAGGACCATTAAAACTGTCAGCCCCAAGCCATGCTTTGACTGAGGATTACGAAATTTGGTACACTAATGTGGTGTCTCAGGACCTACACAAAAGTCTCTTGGACCCAAGTGCAAAGTCGCACAGGAAGTCGGCCATTTTGGTCCAAGTACGCGATTTACTGGTTTTCGCACACCTTGTTTGGAGAGTGATGCTCCGTCGCCCTTTTCACCAATCTCCTTGAAACGTCTGCTATATACTCTTAAGACAAAGAGGAAAAAATTCAACCGTCAGATTTTTCAAAAGTTTAACGGTGTGGGCGTGGCTAAGCCTCAAACTTTCACCTGTCGCCACGCCACTCATTTTTTCACAGCTCCCTACTGGACTCCTTTTACCCAATCAGCAGGAATCTCTGGCAAACAGCAGTAGACAACTTGAGGTCACTTGGTATCCAGTACTGGCAGGTTTCAAAAAAAGGCGGGGCTTCAGGAGTATGGCGAAAATCGCCATCACGCCATGGAAGTATGTTTGCCTCTCATTTCTTCAGTTATCGTGATATCGCTACGAAACTTCTGGTGCGTGATCCTAGTCTGACCCCCAAGCGACATAGACATCTGAAATTTGTGGGCGTGGCCTATTTTCTTAAATAGCGCCCCCTAGGACCATTTAAACTAATAGCCCCAAGCTATGCTTTGACTGAGGATTACGAAATTTGGTACACTAATGTGGTGTCTCAGGACCTACAAAAAAGTCTCTTGGAGCCAAGCGCAAAGTCGCACAGGAAGTCGGCCATTTTGGTCCAAGTACGCAATTTAGTGGTTTTCGCACACGTTGTTTGGAGAGTGATGCTCCGTTGCTCTTTTCACCAATCACTTTCACACTTCTGCTATATACTCTTGAGACGAAGGGGAAAAAATTCAACCGTCGGATTTTTCAAAAGTTGAAAGGTGTGGGCGTGGCTAAGCCTCAAACTTTGACCTTTCGCCACGCCACTCTTTTTTTCACATCTCCCTATTAGACTCCTTTTACCCAATCAATAGGAATCTCTGGCAAATAGCAGTAGACAAGTTGAGGTCACTTGGTATCCAGTACAGTTAGGTTTCGAAAAAAGGCGGGGCTTTGGGAGCATGGCGAAAATCGCCATCACGCCAAGGAAATACGTTTGCCTCTCATTTCTTCAGTTTTCGTGATATCGCTACGAAACTTCTGGTGAGTGATCCTAGTCTGAGCCCCAAGAGAAATAGACAGCTGAAGTTTGTGGGCGTGGCCTATTTTCTTAAATAGCGCCCCCTAGAGCCATTAAAACTGTCAGCCCCAAGCCATGCTTTGACTGAGGATTACGAAATTTGGTACACTAATGTGGTGTCTCAGGACCTACAAAAAAGTCTCTTGGAGCCAAGAACAAAGTCGCACAGGAAGTCAGCCATTTTGGTCCAAGTACTCGAATTAGTGGTTTTCGCACACGTTGTTTGGAGAGTGATGCTCCGTCGCCCTTTTCACCAATCGCCTTCAAACTTCTGCCATGTACTCTTAAGACGTAGGGGAAAAAATTCAACCGTCGGATTTTTCAAAAGTTGAAAGGTGTGGGCGTGGCTAAGCCTCAAACTTTGACCTTTCGCCACGCCACTCTTTTTTTCCACAGCTTCCTATTGGACTCCTTTTACCCAATCACCCATAATCTCTGGCAAATAGCAGTAGACAACTTGAGGTCACTTGGTATCCAGTACTGGCAGGTTTCGAGTAAAGGCGGGGCTTTGGCAGCATGGCGAAAATCGCCATCACGCCATGGAAATACGTTTGCCTCTCATTTCTTCAGTTATTGTGATAGCGCTACGAAACTTCTTGTAAGTGATCCTAGCCTGAGCCCCAAGAGATATCCATAGCTGAAGTTTGTGGGCGTGGCCTATTGTCTTAAATAGCGCCTCTAGGACCATTTAAACTATCAGCCCCAAGCCATGCTTTGACTGAGGATTACGAAATTTGGTACACTAATGTGGTGTCTCAGGACCTACAAAAAAGTCTCTTGGAGCCAAGCACAACATTGCACAGGAAGTCGGCCATTTTGGTCCAAGTACGCGATTTAGTGGTTTTCGCACACGTTGTTTGGAGAGTGATGCTCCGTCGCCCTTTTCACCAATCGCCTTCAAACTTCTGCTATATACTCTTAAGACATAGGGGAAAAAATTCAACCGTCGGATTTTTCAAAAGTTGAAAGATGTGGGCGTGGCTAAGCCTCAAACTTTGACCTTTCGCCATTACTTTACTTGACTTAATAACTCCCATGTGCATGATCAGATCTTTTTCGAACTTTGTCTGTGTGATCATTGACCATATCTGTAAACAATGACAATGTGGACAGCTGACATCACCTAAGCCCCGCCCCCTGACTACAGGAAGCCTATTGTTTTATGGTGAACTGCCCATATTTGTCCCCTCTAATTTAGTCAACATGAAACAAAGGTCATGCACTGTCTTCATGATGCTGTAATGACCATTCAGATCTGATAGCTTTTCAGAAAGGGAGGGGCTTTGATGCCATGGCGAATTCTGGCGTAACGCCGTAATCTTAATATTCAATTTAATGGTGAGCTCAGAGGGGATGCTGAGTCAGGGTGAGGTGCGGACTAGGAGGCCATTCGCGGTTTCTGGTGTCGGGGTGGTTGACGTTTCTGTTCTGTCAGACGTGCACTGGTGCCCCGGGCCTCCGTCCAGACCGGAGCGGCGCGGAGCTGCGAGGGCCGAACGACGCTGCTTGCAGCTTTAATTAGGCCCGAGCAGCGAAAGCGCTGCGAAGGCCTCTTGTTTTTGCTCCGTTTATTATTAGGCCCGAGCAGCGAAAGCGCTGCGAAGGCCTCTTGTTTTTGCTCTGTTTATTATTTTTTATTATTCCGTGTCCGCTTTGAACGGCTTTTTGGGGACCTTAACATACCCCAAAACTCACAATATTTTGCACACTTGTCAGGCCTGGCGAAAAATTTGATATTTTAAAGGTCCCAAAAAAATCGCAAAGAAAATGGCTGAACAGCGCCCCCTAGAAAGTGAAAAAAACCCCTCTCCATAAAGCTTAGTTTATCGTACAGTTATGAAATTTGGTACACTTGTAGTACTCAACAGTCCGCACAGAAAAGTCTCTTGCAAGCATGGTCAATATCAAACAGGAAGTCGGCCATTTTGGGTTGAAATGGCGATTTTTTGCCGTTTTTGCCGTTTTCAGGGTCCGTTTCTGATTGGATTGCTCGATCATTTTTCGCACGATCGTCTCAAAAATTGTGTAAAATTGCTCAGAAGGGATGGGTGAAAAAAATGAGACAAGGATTCTGACTTTTCGTATATGTTGAAGGGGCGGGGCCAGGCCTCGAAGTTTGACTGCTCGCCAAAAAAATTTAAATTGCTATATCTTCATATCTGTATGGAATAGAGTTACCAAACTTTCTGTGGTCATTTGTCATCCACCCACAAAGTAAATTGAATGGTCGGATGATGACGTCACACAAGCCCCGCCCCCTCAGGACCAAAAAGGTCAAGTTTTACTGTGAAAGGTCCCAAATGGCCCCATTTCACTCAATCACCACAAATTTGTAGCTGGTAACTCAAGACAAGTGGGGGTTGCTTTGCGTCACTTTATGGGAGCTTTCGGCAGAGGGCGGGGCTGTGGCGGCGCAACGAATTCAGGCGTACCGCCGTGGCCTTACGTTTGCCTCCCATTTCGTCATTTCTAAAGATATCGTCACGAAGCTTCTTGTGAGTGATCCTAGTCCGGCCCCCCAAAAGATCTGATTGGAAGATCCGGTGGGCGTGGCCTATTTTCTGAAATAGCGCCCCCTAGGACCATTAAAACTGTCAGCCCCAAGCCATGCTTTGACTGAGGATTACGAAATTTGGTACACTAATGTGGTGTCTCAGGACCTACAAAAAAGTCTCTTGGAGCCAAGTGCAAAGTCGCACAGGAAGTCGGCCATTTTGGTCCAAGTGCGCGATTTAGTGGTTTTCACACACGTTGTTTGGAGAGTGATGCTCCGTCGCCCTTTTCACCAATCTCCTTCAAATTTCTGCTATATACTCTTAAGACATAGAGGAAAAAATTCAACCGTCGGATTTTTCAAAAGTTGAAAGGTGTGGGCGTGGCTAAGCCTCAAACTTTGACCTGTCGCCGCGCCACTCTTTTTTTCACAGCTCCCTACTGGACTCCTTTTACCCAATCAGCAGGAGTCTCTGGCAAATAGCAGTAGACAACTTGAGGTCACTTGGTCTCCAGTACTGGAAGGTTTCAAAAAAAGGCAGGGCTTTGGGAGCATGGCGAAAATCGCCATCACGCCATGGAAATACGTTTGCCTCTCATTTCTTCATTTATCGTGATATCATTACGAAACTTCTGGTGAGTGATCCTAGTCTGACCCCAAAGAGACATAGACAGCTGAAATATGTGGGCGTGGCCTAATTTCTGAAATAGCGCCCCCTAGGACCATTTAAACTAATAGCCCCAAGCCATGCTTTGACTGAGGATTACGAAATTTGGTACACTAATGTGGTGTCCCAGGGCCTACAAAAAAGTCTCTTGGAGCCAAGCACAAAATTGCACAGGAAGTCGGCCATTTTGGTCCAAGTACGCGATTTAGTGGTTTTCGCACACGTGGTTTGGAGAGTGATGCTCCGTCGCCCTTTTCACCAATCGCCTTCAAACTTCTGCTATATATTCTTAAGGCATAGGGGAAAAAATTCAACCGTCGGATTTTTCAAAAGTTGAAAGGTGTGGGCGTGGCTAAGCCTCAAACTTTGACCTGTCGCCGCGCCACTCTTTTTTTCACAGCTCCCTACTGGACTCCTTTTACCCAATCAGCAGGAGTCTCTGGCAAATAGCAGTAGACAACTTGAGGTCACTTGGTATCCAGTACTGGAAGGTTTCAAAAAAAGGCGGGGCTTTGGGAGCATGGCGAAAATCGCCATCACGCCATGGAAATACGTTTGCCTCTCATTTCTTCATTTATCGTGATATCGTTACGAAACTTCTGGTGAGTGATCCTAGTCTGACCCCAAAGAGACATAGACAGCTGAAATATGTGGGCGTGGCCTAATTTCTGAAATAGCGCCCCCTAGGACCATTTAAACTAATAGCCCCAAGCCATGCTTTCACTGAGGATTACGAAATTTGGTACACTAATGTGGTGTCCCAGGACCTACAAAAAAGTCTCTTGGAGCCAAGCACAAAATTGCACAGGAAGTCGGCCATTTTGGTCCAAGTACGCGATTTAGTGGTTTTCGCACACGTTGTTTGGAGAGTGATGCTCCGTCGCCCTTTTCACCAATCACCTTCAAACTTCTGCTATATACTCTTAAGGCATAGGGGAAAAAATTCAACCGTCGGATTTTTCAAAAGTTGAAAGGTGTGGGCGTGGCTAAGCCTCAAACTTTGACCTTTCGCCATTACTTGACTTAATAACTCCCATGTGCATGATCAGATCTTTTTCGAACTTTGTCTGTGTGATCATTGACCATATCTGTAAACAATGACAATGTGGACAGCTGACATCATCTAAGCCCCGCCCCCTGACTAAAGGAAGTTATTATTTTATGCTGAAATGCCCATATTTGTCCCCTCTAATTTAGTCAACATGACACCTAGGTCATGCACTGTCTTCATGATGCTGTAATGGCCATTCAAATCTGATAGCTTTCCAGAAAGGGAGGGGCTTTGATGCCATGGCGAATTCTTGCGTATGCCGTAACCTTACAATTCAATTTAATGGTGAGCTCAGAGGGGATGCTTAGTCAGGGTGAGGTGCGGACTAGGAGGCCATTTGCTGTTTCCGGTGACGGGATGATTGACGTTTCTGTTCTGCCAGACATGCCCTGGTGCCCCGGGCTGCCGGCCAGGCCGGAGCGGCGCGGAGCTGCGAGGGCCGAACGACGCTGCTTGCAGCTTTAATTATTTTTTTTATTTATTATTCCGGTGCCGCTTTGAATGGCTTTTTGGGGATCTTAACATACCCCAAAACTCACAATATTTTGCACACTTGTCAGGCCTGGTGAAAAATTTGATATTTTAAAGGTCCCAAAAAAATCGCAAAGAAAATGGCTGAACAGCGCCCCCTACAATGTGAAAAAAACCCCTCTCCATAAAGCTTAGTTTATCGTACAGTTATGAAATTTGGTACACTTGTAGTACTCAACAGTCCGCACAGAAAAGTCTCTTGCAAGCATGGTCAATATCAAACAGGAAGTCGGCCATTTTGGGTTGAAATGGCGATTTTTTGCAGTTTTGGCCGTTTTTAGGGTCCGTTTCTGATTGGATTGCTCGATCATTTTTTGCACGATCATCTCAAAAATTGTGTAAAATTGCTCAGAAGAGATGGGCGAACAAAATGAGACAATAAAATTGACTTTTCGTAAATACTGAAGGGGCGGGGCCAGGCCTCGAAGTTTGACTACTCGCCAAAATTTTTTAAATTGCTATAACTTCATAACTGAATGGAATAGAGTTACCAAACTTTCTGTGGTCATTCGTCATCACCTCACAAAGTAAATTGAATGGTCGCATGATGACATCACACAAGCCCCGCCCCCTCAGGACCAAAAAGGTTAAGTTTTACTGTGAAAGGTCCCAAATTGCCCCATTTCACTAAATCACCACAAATTTGTAGCTGGTAACTCAAGACAAGTGGGGGTTGCTTGGCGTCACATTATGTGAGTTTTCGGCAGAGGGCGGGGCTGTGGCGGCACGGCGAAGTCAGGCGTACCGCCGTGGCCTTACGTTTGCCTCCCATTTCGTCATTTCTAAAGATATCATCACGAAACTTCTTGTGAGTGATCCTAGTCTGGCCCCCCAAAAGATCTGATGTGAACATCCGGTGGGCGTGGCCTATTTTCTGAAATAGCGCCCCCTAGGACCATTAAAACTGTCAGCCCCAAGCCATGCTTTGACTGAGGATTACGAAATTTGGTACACTAATGTGGTGTCTCAGGACCTACACAAAAGTCTCTTGGACCCAAGTGCAAAGTCGCACAGGAAGTCGGCCATTTTGGTCCAAGTACGCGATTTACTGGTTTTCGCACACCTTGTTTGGAGAGTGATGCTCCGTCGCCCTTTTCACCAATCTCCTTGAAACGTCTGCTATATACTCTTAAGACAAAGAGGAAAAAATTCAACCGTCAGATTTTTCAAAAGTTTAACGGTGTGGGCGTGGCTAAGCCTCAAACTTTCACCTGTCGCCACGCCACTCATTTTTTCACAGCTCCCTACTGGACTCCTTTTACCCAATCAGCAGGAATCTCTGGCAAACAGCAGTAGACAACTTGAGGTCACTTGGTATCCAGTACTGGCAGGTTTCAAAAAAAGGCGGGGCTTCAGGAGTATGGCGAAAATCGCCATCACGCCATGGAAGTATGTTTGCCTCTCATTTCTTCAGTTATCGTGATATCGCTACGAAACTTCTGGTGCGTGATCCTAGTCTGACCCCCAAGCGACATAGACATCTGAAATTTGTGGGCATGGCCTATTTTCTTAAATAGCGCCCCCTAGGACCATTTAAACCAATAGCCCCAAGCTATGCTTTGACTGAGGATTACGAAATTTGGTACACTAATGTGGTGTCTCAGGACCTACAAAAAAGTCTCTTGGAGCCAAGCGCAAAGTCGCACAGGAAGTCGGCCATTTTGGTCCAAGTACGCAATTTAGTGGTTTTCGCACACGTTGTTTGGAGAGTGATGCTCCGTTGCTCTTTTCACCAATCACTTTCACACTTCTGCTATATACTCTTGAGACGAAGGGGAAAAAATTCAACCGTCGGATTTTTCAAAAGTTGAAAGGTGTGGGCGTGGCTAAGCCTCAAACTTTGACCTTTCGCCACGCCACTCTTTTTTTCACATCTCCCTATTGGACTCCTTTTACCCAATCAATAGGAATCTCTGGCAAATAGCAGTAGACAAGTTGAGGTCACTTGGTATCCAGTACAGTTAGGTTTCGAAAAAAGGCGGGGCTTTGGGAGCATGGCGAAAATCGCCATCACGCCAAGGAAATACGTTTGCCTCTCATTTCTTCAGTTTTCGTGATATCGCTACGAAACTTCTGGTGAGTGATCCTAGTCTGAGCCCCAAGAGAAATAGACAGCTGAAGTTTGTGGGCGTGGCCTATTTTCTTAAATAGCGCCCCCTAGAGCCATTAAAACTGTCAGCCCCAAGCCATGCTTTGACTGAGGATTACGAAATTTGGTACACTAATGTGGTGTCTCAGGACCTACAAAAAAGTCTCTTGGAGCCAAGAACAAAGTCGCACAGGAAGTCAGCCATTTTGGTCCAAGTACTCGAATTAGTGGTTTTCGCACACGTTGTTTGGAGAGTGATGCTCCGTCGCCCTTTTCACCAATCGCCTTCAAACTTCTGCCATGTACTCTTAAGACGTAGGGGAAAAAATTCAACCGTCGGATTTTTCAAAAGTTGAAAGGTGTGGGCGTGGCTAAGCCTCAAACTTTGACCTTTCGCCACGCCACTCTTTTTTTCCACAGCTTCCTATTGGACTCCTTTTACCCAATCACCCATAATCTCTGGCAAATAGCAGTAGACAACTTGAGGTCACTTGGTATCCAGTACTGGCAGGTTTCGAGTAAAGGCGGGGCTTTGGCAGCATGGCGAAAATCGCCATCACGCCATGGAAATACGTTTGCCTCTCATTTCTTCAGTTATTGTGATAGCGCTACGAAACTTCTTGTAAGTGATCCTAGCCTGAGCCCCAAGAGATATCCATAGCTGAAGTTTGTGGGCGTGGCCTATTGTCTTAAATAGCGCCTCTAGGACCATTTAAACTATCAGCCCCAAGCCATGCTTTGACTGAGGATTACGAAATTTGGTACACTAATGTGGTGTCTCAGGACCTACAAAAAAGTCTCTTGGAGCCAAGCACAACATTGCACAGGAAGTCGGCCATTTTGGTCCAAGTACGCGATTTAGTGGTTTTCGCACACGTTGTTTGGAGAGTGATGCTCCGTCGCCCTTTTCACCAATCGCCTTCAAACTTCTGCTATATACTCTTAAGACATAGGGGAAAAAATTCAACCGTCGGATTTTTCAAAAGTTGAAAGATGTGGGCGTGGCTAAGCCTCAAACTTTGACCTTTCGCCATTACTTTACTTGACTTAATAACTCCCATGTGCATGATCAGATCTTTTTCGAACTTTGTCTGTGTGATCATTGACCATATCTGTAAACAATGACAATGTGGACAGCTGACATCACCTAAGCCCCGCCCCCTGACTACAGGAAGCCTATTGTTTTATGGTGAACTGCCCATATTTGTCCCCTCTAATTTAGTCAACATGAAACAAAGGTCATGCACTGTCTTCATGATGCTGTAATGACCATTCAGATCTGATAGCTTTTCAGAAAGGGAGGGGCTTTGATGCCATGGCGAATTCTGGCGTAACGCCGTAATCTTAATATTCAATTTAATGGTGAGCTCAGAGGGGATGCTGAGTCAGGGTGAGGTGCGGACTAGGAGGCCATTCGCGGTTTCTGGTGTCGGGGTGGTTGACGTTTCTGTTCTGTCAGACGTGCACTGGTGCCCCGGGCCTCCGTCCAGACCGGAGCGGCGCGGAGCTGCGAGGGCCGAACGACGCTGCTTGCAGCTTTAATTAGGCCCGAGCAGCGAAAGCGCTGCGAAGGCCTCTTGTTTTTGCTCTGATTATTATTATTAGGCCCGAGCAGCGAAAGCGCTGCGAAGGCCTCTTGTTTTTGCTCTGATTAGGCCCGAGCAGCGAAAGCGCTGCGAAGGCCTCTTGTTTTTGCTCTGTTTATTATTATTTTTATTTATTATTCCGGTGCCGCTTTGAATGGCTTTTTGGGGACCTTAACATACCCCAAAACTCACAATATTTTGCATACTTGTCAGGCCTGGTGAAAAATTTGATATTTTAAAGGTCCCAAAAAAATCGCAAAGAAATTGGCTGAACAGCGCCCCCTAGAAAATGAAAAAAAACCCTCTCCATAAAGCTTAGTTTATCGTACCGTTATGAAATTTGGTACACTTATAGTACTCAATAGTCCGCACAGAAAAGTCTCTTGCAAGCATGGTCAATATCAAACAGGAAGTCGGCCATTTTGGGTTGAAATGGCGATTTTTTGCCGTTTTGGCCGTTTTTAGGGTCCGTTTCTGATTGGATTGCTCGATCATTTTTTGCACGATCATCTCAAAAATTCTGTAAAATTGCTCAGAAGAGATGGGCGAACAAAATGAGACAATAAAATTGACTTTTCGTAAATACTGAAGGGGCGGGGCCAGGCCTCGAAGTTTGACTACTCGCCAAAAATTTTTAAATTGCTATAACTTCATAACTGAATGGAATAGAGTTACCAAACTTTCTGTGGTCATTCGTCATCACCTCACAAAGTAAATTGAATGGTCGCATGATGACATCACACAAGCCCCGCCCCCTCAGGACCAAAAAGGTTAAGTTTTACTGTGAAAGGTCCCAAATTGCCCCATTTCACTAAATCACCACAAATTTGTAGCTGGTAACTCAAGACAAGTGGGGGTTGCTTGGTGTCACATTATGTGAGTTTTCGGCAGAGGGCGGGGCTGTGGCGGCGCGGCGAAGTCAGGCGTACCGCCGTGGCCTTACGTTTGCCTCTCATTTCGTCATTTCTAAAGATATCATCACGAAACTTCTTGTGAGTGATCCTAGTCTGGCCCCCCAAAAGATCTGATGTGAACATCCGGTGGGCGTGGCCTATTTTCTGAAATAGCGCCCCCTAGGACCATTAAAACTGTCAGCCCCAAGCCATGCTTTGACTGAAGATTACGAAATTTGGTACACTAATGTGGTGTCTCAGGACCTACAAAAAAGTCTCTTGGACCCAAGTGCAAAGTCGCACAGGAAGTCGGCCATTTTGGTCCAAGTACGCGATTTACTGGTTTTCGCACACCTTGTTTGGAGAGTGATGCTCCGTCGCCCTTTTCACCAATCTCCTTGAAACGTCTGCTATATACTCTTAAGACAAAGAGGAAAAAATTCAACCGTCGGATTTTTCAAAAGTTTAACGGTGTGGGCGTGGCTAAGCCTCAAACTTTGACCTGTCGCCACGCCACTCATTTTTTCACAGCTCCCTACTGGACTCCTTTTACCCAATCAGCAGGAATCTCTGGCAAACAGCAGTAGACAACTTGAGGTCACTTGGTATCCAGTACTGGCAGGTTTCAAAAAAAGGCGGGGCTTCAGGAGCATGGCGAAAATCGCCATCACGCCGTGGAAGTATGTTTGCCTCTCATTTCTTCAGTTATCGTGATATTGCTACGAAACTTCTGGTGCGTGATCCTAGTCTGACCCCCAAGCGACATAGATATCTGAATTTAGTGGGCGTGGCCTATTTTCTTAAATAGCGCCCCCTAGGACCATTTAAACTAATAGCCCCAAGCTATGCTTTGACTGAGGATTACGAAATTTGGTACACTAATGTGGTGTCTCAGGACCTACAAAAAAGTCTCTTGGAGCCAAGCGCAAAGTCGCACAGGAAGTCGGCCATTTTGGTCCAAGTGCGCGATTTAGTGGTTTTCGCACACGTTGTTTGGAGAGTGATGCTCCGTCGCCCTTTTCACCAATCTCCTTCAAACTTCTGCTATATACTCTTAAGACATAGGGGAAAAAATTCAACCGTCGGATTTTTCAAAAGTTGAAAGATGTGGGCGTGGCTAAGCCTCAAACTTTGACCTGTCGCCACGCCACTCTTTTTTTCACAGCTCCCTACTGGACTCCTTTTACCCAAACACCAGGATTCTGTGGCAAACAGCAGTAGACAAGTTGAGGTTACTTTGTCTTCAGTACTGGAAGGTTTTGAAAAAAGGCGGGGCTTTGGGAGCATGGCGAAAATCGCCATCACGCCATGGAAATACGTTTGCCTCTCATTTCTTAAGTTATCGAGATATCACCTCGAAATTTGTTGTGAGTGATCCTAGTCTGACCCCCAATAGAAATGGACAGCTAAAATTTGTGGGCGTGGCCATTTTTCTGAAATAGCGCCCCCTAGGACCATTAAAACTGTCAGCCCCTAGCCATTCTTTGACTGAGGATTACGAAATTTGGTACACTAATGAGGTGTCTCCGGACCTACAAAAAAGTCTCTTGGAGCCAAGTGCAAAGTCGCACAGGAAGTCGGGCATTTTGGTCCAAGTACGCGATTTAGTTGTTTTGGCACACGTTGTTTGGAGAGTGATGCTCCGTTGCCCTTTTCACCAATCGCCTTCAAACTTCTGCTATTTACTCTTAAGACATAGGAGAAAAAATTCAACCGTCGGATTTTTCAAAAGTTGAAAGGTGTGGGCGTGGCTAAGTCTCAAACTTTAACCTTTCGCCATTACTTTACTTGACTTAATAACTCCCATGTGCATGATCAGATCTTTTTCGAACTTTGTCTGTGTGATCATTGACCATATCTTTAAACAATGACAATGTGGACAGCTGACATCACCTAAGCCCCGCCCCCTGAATACAGGAAGTCTATTGTTTTATGCTGAAATGCCCATATTTGTCCCCTCTAATTTAGTCAACATGACACTAAGGTCATGCACGGTCTTCATGATGCTGTAATGACCATTCAGATCTGATAGCTTTCCAGATAGGGAGGGGCTTTGATGCCATGGCGAATTCTGGCGTAACGCCGTAACCTTACAATTCAATTTAATGGTGAGCTCAGAGGGGATGCTGAGTCAGGGTGAGGTGCGGACGAGGAGGCCATTTGCGGTTTCTGGTGTCGGGGTGGTTGACGTTTCTGTTCTGCCAGACGTGCCCTGGTGCCCCGGGCTGCCGGCCAGGCCGGAGCGGCGCGGAGCTGCGAGGGCCGAACGACGCTGCTTGCAGCTTTAATTATTATTTTTTTTATTTATTATTCCGGTGCCGCTTTGAATGGCTTTTTGGGGACCTTAACATACCCCAAAACTCACAATATTTTGCATACTTGTCAGGCCTGGTGAAAAATTTGATATTTTAAAGGTCCCAAAAAAATCGCAAAGAAAATGGCTGAACAGCGCCCCCTAGAAAATGAAAAAAACCCCTCTCCATAAAGCTTAGTTTATCGTACCGTTATGAAATTTGGTACACTTATAGTACTCAATAGTCCGCACAGAAAAGTCTCTTGCAAGCATGGTCAATATCAAACAGGAAGTCGGCCATTTTGGGTTGAAATGGCGATTTTTTGCCGTTTTGGCCGTTTTTAGGGTCCGTTTCTGATTGGATTGCTCGATCATTTTTTGCACGATCATCTCAAAAATTCTGTAAAATTGCTCAGAAGAGATGGTCGAACAAAATGAGACAATAAAATTGACTTTTCGTAAATACTGAAGGGGCGGGGCCAGGCCTCGAAGTTTGACTACTCGCCAAAAATTTTTAAATTGCTATAACTTCATAACTGAATGGAATAGAGTTACCAAACTTTCTGTGGTCATTCGTCATCACCTCACAAAGTAAATTGAATGGTCGCATGATGACATCACACAAGCCCCGCCCCCTCAGGACCAAAAAGGTTAAGTTTTACTGTGAAAGGTCCCAAATTGCCCCATTTCACTAAATCACCACAAATTTGTAGCTGGTAACTCAAGACAAGTGGGGGTTGCTTGGTGTCACCTTATGTGAGTTTTCGGCAGAGGGCGGGGCTGTGGCGGCGCGGCGAAGTCAGGCGTACCGCCGTGGCCTTACGTTTGCCTCCCATTTCGTCATTTCTAAAGATATCATCACGAAACTTCTTGTGAGTGATCCTAGTCTGGCCCCCCAAAAGATCTGATGTGAACATCCGGTGGGCGTGGCCTATTTTCTGAAATAGCGCCCCCTAGGACCATTAAAACTGTCAGCCCCAAGCCATGCTTTGACTGAGGATTACGAAATTTGGTACACTAATGTGGTGTCTCAGGACCTACAAAAAAGTCTCTTGGACCCAAGTGCAAAGTCGCACAGGAAGTCGGCCATTTTGGTCCAAGTACGCGATTTACTGGTTTTCGCACACCTTGTTTGGAGAGTGATGCTCCGTCGCCCTTTTCACCAATCTCCTTGAAACGTCTGCTATATACTCTTAAGACAAAGAGGAAAAAATTCAACCGTCGGATTTTTCAAAAGTTTAACGGTGTGGGCGTGGCTAAGCCTCAAACTTTGACCTGTCGCCACGCCACTCATTTTTTCACAGCTCCCTACTGGACTCCTTTTACCCAATCAGCAGGAATCTCTGGCAAACAGCAGTAGACAACTTGAGGTCACTTGGTATCCAGTACTGGCAGGTTTCGAAAAAAGGCGGGGCTTCAGGAGCATGGCGAAAATCGCCATCACGCCATGGAAGTATGTTTGCCTCTCATTTCTTCAGTTATCGTGATATTGCTACGAAACTTCTGGTGCGTGATCCTAGTCTGACCCCCAAGCGACATCGATATCTGAAATTTGTGGGCGTGGCCTATTTTCTTAAATAGCGCCCCCTAGGACCATTTAAACTAATAGCCCCAAGCTATGCTTTGACTGAGGATTACGAAATTTGGTACACTAATGGTCCAAGTGCGCGATTTAGTGGTTTTCGCACACGTTGTTTGGAGAGTGATGCTCCGTCGCCCTTTTCACCAATCTCCTTCAAACTTCTGCTATATACTCTTAAGACATAGGGGAAAAACTTCAACCGTCGGATTTTTCAAAAGTTGAAAGATGTGGGCGTGGCTAAGCCTCAAACTTTGACCTGTCGCCACGCCACTCTTTTTTTCACAGCTCCCTACTGGACTCCTTTTACCCAAACACCAGGATTCTGTGGCAAACAGCAGTAGACAAGTTGAGGTTACTTTGTCTCCAGTACTGGCAGGTTTTGAAAAAAGGCGGGGCTTTGGGAGCATGGCGAAAATCGCCATCACGCCATGGAAATACGTTTGCCTCTCATTTCTTAAGTTATCGAGATATCACCTCGAAATTTTTTGTGAGTGATCCTGGTCTGACCCCCAATAGAAACGGACAGCTAAAATTTGTGGGCGTGGCCATTTTTCTGAAATAGCGCCCCCTAGGACCATTAAAACTGTCAGCCCCAAGCCATGCTTTGACTGAGGATTACGAAATTTGATACACTAATGTGGTGTCTCAGGACCTACAAAAAAGTCTTTTGGAGCCAAGGGCAAAAACGCACAGGAAGTCGGCCATTTTGGTCCAAGTACGCAATTTAGTGGTTTTCGCACACGTTGTTTGGAGAGTGATGCTCCGTCGCCCTTTTCACCAATCCATTTCAAACTTCTACTATATACTCTTAAGACGTAGGGGGAAAAATTCAACCGTCGGATTTTTCAAAAGTTGAAAGGTGTGGGCGTGGCTAAGCCTCAAACTTTGACCTTTCGCCATTACTTTACTTGACTTAATAACTCCCATGTGCATGATCAGATCTTTTTCAAACTTTGTCTGTGTGATCATTGAGCATATCTGTAAAAAATGACAATGTGGACAGCTGAAATCACCTAAGCCCCACCCCCTGACTACAGGAAGTCTATTTTCTATGCTGAAATGCCCATATTTGTCCCCTCTAATTTAGTCAACATGACACCAAGGTCATGCACTGTCTTCATGATGCTGTATTGACCATTCAGATCTGATAGCTTTCCAGAAAGGGAGGGGCTTTGATGCCATGGCGAATTCTGGCGTAACGCTGTAACCTTACAATTCAATTTAATGGTGAGCTCAGAGGGGATGCTGAGTCAGGGTGAGGTGCGGACTAGGAGGCCATTTGCGGTTTCTGGTGTCGGGGTGGTTGACGTTTCTGTTCTGCAAGACATGCCCTGGTGCCCCGGGCTGCCAGCCAGGCCGGAGCGGCGCGGAGCTGCGAGGGCCGAACGACGCTGCTTGCAGCTTTAATTAGGCCCGAGCAGCGAAAGCGCTGCGAAGGCCTCTTGTTTTTGCTCTGTTTATTCTTTCTTTCTTTTTTATTATTCTCGTGCCCGTTTGAACGGCTTTTTGGGGACCTTAACATACCCCAAAACTCACAATATTTTGCAAACTTGTCAAGCCTGGTGAAAAATTTGATATTTTAAAGGTCCCAAAAAAATCGCAAAGAAAATGGCTGAACAGCGCCCCCTACAATGTGAAAAATACCCCTCTACATAAAGCTTAGTTTATCGTACAGTTATGAAATTTGGTACACTTGTAGTACTCAACAGACCGCACAGAAAAGTCTCTTACAACCATGGTCAATATCAAACAGGAAGTCGGCCATTTTGGGTTGAAATGGCGATTTTTAGCCATTTTTGCCGTTTTTAGGGTCTGTTTCTGATTGGATTGCTCGATCATTTTTCGCACGATCATCTCAAAAATTGTGTAAAATTGCTCAGAAGGGATGGGCGAACAAAATGAGACGAGGATTCTGAGTTTTCGTATATGTTGAAGGGGCGGGGCCAGGCCTCGAAGTTTGACTACTCGCCAAAAAAATTTAAATTGCTATAACTTCATAACTGATTGGAATATAGTTACCAACCGTTCTGTGGTCATTCATCATCCACCCACAAAGTACTTTGAATGGTCGGATTATGACATCACACAAGCCCCGCCCCCTCAGGGCCAAAAAGGTCAAGTTTTACTGTGAAAGGTCCCAAAGTGTCCCATTTCACTTAATCACCACAAAACTGTAGCTGGTAACTCAAGACAAGTGGAGGTTGCTTGGCGTCACTTTATGGGAGTTTTCGGCAGAGGGCGGGGCTGCGGCGGCGCGGCGAAGTCAGGCGTACCGCCGTGGCCTTACGTTTGCTTCTCATTTGGTCAATTCTAAAGATATCGCCACGAAACTTCTTGTGAGTGATCCTAGCCCGGCCCCCCAAAAAATCTGATGAGAACATCCGGTGGGCGTGGCCTATTGTCTGAAATAGCGCCCCCTAGGACCATTAAAACTGTCAGCCCCAAGCCATGCTTTGACTGAGGATTACGAATTTTGGTAAACTAATGTGGTGTCTCAGGACCTACACAAAAGTCTCTTGGACCCAAGTGCAAAGTCGCACAGGAAGTCGGCCATTTTGGTCCAAGTACGCGATTTACTGGTTTTCGCACACCTTGTTTGGAGAGTGATGCTCCGTCGCCCTTTTCACCAATCTCCTTGAAACGTCTGCTATATACTCTTAAGACAAAGAGGAAAAAATTCAACCGTCGGATTTTTCAAAAGTTTAACGGTGTGGGCGTGGCTAAGCCTCAAACTTTGACCTGTCGCCACGCCACTCATTTTTTCACAGCTCCCTACTGGACTCCTTTTACCCAATCAGCAGGAATCTCTGGCAAACAGCAGTAGACAACTTGAGGTCACTTGGTATCCAGTACTGGCAGGTTTCAAAAAAAGGCGGGGCTTCAGGAGCCTGGCGAAAATCGCCATCACGCCATGGAAGTATGTTTGCCTCTCATTTCTTCAGTTATCGTGATATCGCTATGAAACTTCTGATGCGTGATCCTAGTCTGACCCCCAAGCGACATAGACATCTGAAATTTGTGGGTGTGGCCTATTTTCTTAAATAGCACCCCCTAGGACCATTTAAACTAATAGCCCCAAGCTATGCTTTGACTGAGGATTACGAAATTTGGTACACTAATGTGGTGTCTCAGGACCTACAAAAAAGTCTCTTGGAGCCAAGCGCAAAGTCGCACAGGAAGTCGGCCATTTTGGTTCAAGTACGCAATTTAGTGGTTTTCGCACACGTTGTTTGTAGAGTGATGCTCCGTTGCTCTTTTCACCAATCACTTTCACACTTCTGCTATATACTCTTAAGACGAAGGGGAAAAAATTCAACCGTCGGATTTTTCAAAAGTTGAAAGGTGTGGGCGTGGCTAAGCCTCAAACTTTGACCTTTCGCCACGCCACTCTTTTTTTCACATCTCCCTATTGGACTCCTTTTACCCAATCAATAGGAATCTCTGGCAAATAGCAGTAGACAAGTTGAGGTCACTTGGTATCCAGTACAGTTAGGTTTCGAAAAAAGGCGGGGCTTTGGGAGCATGGCGAAAATCGCCATCACGCCAAGGAAATACGTTTGCCTCTCATTTCTTCAGTTTTCGTGATATCGCTACGAAACTTCTGGTGAGTGATCCTAGTCTGAGCCCCAAGAGAAATAGACAGCTGAAGTTTGTGGGCGTGGCCTATTTTCTTAAATAGCGCCCCCTAGAGCCATTAAAACTGTCAGCCCCAAGCCATGCTTTGACTGAGGATTACGAAATTTGGTACACTAATGTGGTGTCTCAGGACCTACAAAAAAGTCTCTTGGAGCCAAGAACAAAGTCGCACAGGAAGTCGGCCATTTTGGTCCAAGTACTAGAATTAGTGGTTTTCGCACACGTTGTTTGGAGAGTGATGCTCCGTCGCCCTTTTCACCAATCGCCTTCAAACTTCTGCCATGTACTCTTAAGACGTAGGGGAAAAAATTCAACCGTCGGATTTTTCAAAAGTTGAAAGGTGTGGGCGTGGCTAAGCCTCAAACTTTGACCTTTCGCCACGCCACTCTTTTTTTCCACAGCTTCCTATTGGACTCCTTTTACCCAATCACCCATAATCTCTGGCAAATAGCAGTAGACAACTTGAGGTCACTTGGTATCCAGTACTGGCAGGTTTCGAGTAAAGGCGGGGCTTATGCAGCATGGCGAAAATCGCCATCACGCCATGGAAATACGTTTGCCTCTCATTTCTTCAGTTATTGTGATAGCGCTACGAAACTTCTTGTAAGTGATCCTAGCTTGAGCCCCAAGAGATATCCATAGCTGAAGTTTGTGAGCGTGGCCTATTGTCTTAAATAGCGCCTCTAGGACCATTTAAACTATCAGCCCCAAGCCATGCTTTAACTGAGGATTACGAAATTTGGTACACTAATGTGGTGTCTCAGGACCTACAAAAAAGTCTCTTGGAGCCAAGCACAACATTGCACAGGAAGTCGGCCATTTTGGTCCAAGTACGCGATTTAGTGGTTTTCGCACACGTTGTTTGGAGAGTGATGCTCCGTCGCCCTTTTCACCAATCGCCTTCAAACTTCTGCTATATACTCTTAAGACATAGGGGAAAAAATTCAACCGTCGGATTTTTCAAAAGTTGAAAGATGTGGGCGTGGCTAAGCCTCAAACTTTGACCTTTCGCCATTACTTTACTTGACTTAATAACTCCCATGTGCATGATCAGATCTTTTTCGAACTTTGTCTGTGTGATCATTGACCATATCTGTAAACAATGACAATGTGGACAGCTGACATCACCTAAGCCCCGCCCCCTGACTACAGGAAGCCTATTGTTTTATGGTGAACTGCCCATATTTGTCCCCTCTAATTTAGTCAACATGAAACAAAGGTCATGCACTGTCTTCATGATGCTGTATTGACCATTCAGATCTGATAGCTTTCCAGAAAGGGAGGGGCGTTGATGCCATGGCGAATTCTGGCGTAACGCCGTAATCTTAATATTCAATTTAATGGTGAGCTCAGAGGGGATGCTGAGTCAGGGTGAGGTGCGGACTAGGAGGCCATTCGCGGTTTCTGGTGTCGGGGTGGTTGACGTTTCTGTTCTGTCAGACGTGCACTGGTGCCCCGGGCTGCCGTCCAGACCGGAGCGGCGCGGAGCTGCGAGGGCCGAACGACGCTGCTTGCAGCTTTAATTAGGCCCGAGCAGCGAAAGCGCTGCGAAGGCCTCTTGTTTTTGCTCTGTTTATTCTTTCTTTCTTTTTTATTATTCTCGTGCCCCTTTGAACGGCGTTTTGGGGACCTTAACATACCCCAAAACTCACAATATTTTGCAAACTTGTCAAGCCTGGTGAAAAATTTGATATTTTAAAGGTCCCAAAAAAATCGCAAAGAAAATGGCTGAACAGCGCCCCCTACAATGTGAAAAATACCCCTTTCCATAAAGCTTAGTTTATTGTACAGTTATGAAATTTGGTACACTTGTAGTACTCAACAGACCGCACAGAAAAGCCTCTTGCAACCATGGTCAATATCAAACAGGAAGTCGGCCATTTTGGGTTGAAATGGCGATTTTTAGCCATTTTTGCCGTTTTTAGGGTCTGTTTCTGATTGGATTACTCGATCATTTTTCGCACGATCATCTCAAAAATTGTGTAAAATTGCTCAGAAGGGATGGGCGAACAAAATGAGATGAGGATTCTGAGTTTTCGTATATGTTGAAGGGGCGGGACCAGGCCTCGAAGTTTGACTACTCGCCAAAAAAATTTAAATTGCTATAACTTCATAACTGATTGGATTATAGTTACCAAACGTTCTGTGGTCATTCATCATCTACCCACAAAGTAATCTGAATGGTCGGATTATGACATCACACAAGCCCCGCCCCCTCAGGGCCAAAAAGGTAAAGTTTTACTGTGAAAAGTCCCAAAGTGTCCCATTTCACTTAATCAACACAAAACTGTAGCTGGTAACTCAAGACAAGTGGAGGTTGCTTGGCGTGCCTTTATGGGAGTTTTCGGCAGAGGGCGGGGCTGCGGCGGCGCGGCGAAGTCAGGCGTACCGCTGTGGCCTTACGTTTGCTTCTCATTTGGTCAATTCTAAAGATATCGCCACAAAACTTCTTGTGAGTGATCCTAGCCCGGCCCCCCCAAAAATCTGATGAGAACATCCGGTGGGCGTGGCCTATTGTCTGAAATAGCGCCCCCTAGGACCATTAAAACTGTCAGCCCCAAGCCATGCTTTGACTGAGGATTACGAAATTTGGTACACTAATGTGGTGTCACAGGACCTACAAAAAAGTCTCTTGGAGCCAAGTGCAAAGTCGCACAGGAAGTCGGCCATTTTGGTCCAAGTGCGTGATTTAGTGGTTTTCACACACGTTGTTTGGAGAGTGATGCTCCATCGCCCTTTTCACCAATCGCGTTCAAACTTCGGCGATATACTCTTACGACATATAGGAAAAAATTCAACCGTCGGATTTTAAATAAGTGTAAAGGTGTGGGCGTGGCTAAGCCTCAAACTTTTAACTGTCGCCACGCCACTCTTTTTTTCACAGCTCCCTATTGGACTCCTTTTACTCAATCACCAGGAATCTCTGGCAAATCTCCAGTACTGGCAGGTTTTGAAAGAAGGCGGGGCTTTGGTAGCATGGTGAAATTCGCCATCACGCCATGGAAATACGTTTGTCTCTCATTTCTCCATTTATCGTTATATCACCTCGAAATTTGTTGTGAGTGATCGTAGTCGGACCCCCGATAGAAATAGACAGCTGACTTTTGTGGGCGTGGCCTATTTTTTTAAATAGCGCCCCCTAGGACCACTAAAACTTTCAGCCCCAAGCCATGCTTTGAATGAGGATTACGAAATTTGGTACACTAATGTGGTGTCTCAGGATCTACAAAAAAGTCTCTTGGACCCAAGTGCAAAGTCGCACAGGAAGTCGGCCATTTTGGTCCGAGTACTCGATTTAGTGGTTTTCGCACACGTTGTTTGGAGAGTGATGCTCCGTCGCCCTTTTCACCAATCGCCTTCAAACTTCTGCTATATACTCTTAAGACATAGAGGAAAAAATTCAACCGTCGGATTTTAAATAAGTATAAAGGTGTGGGCGTGGCTAAGCCTCAAAGTTTGACCTTTCGCCATTACATTACTTGACTTAATAACTCCCATGTGCATGATCAGATCTATATCAAACTTTGTCTGTGTGATCACTGACCACATCTCAAGACAATGACAATGTGGAAAGCTGACATCACCTAAGCCCCACCCCCTGAATACAGGAATTCTATTGTTTTATGCTGAAATGCCCATATTTGTCACCTCCAATTTAGTCAACATGACACTAAGGTCATGCACTGTCTTCATGATGCTGTAATGACCATTCAGATCTGATAGCTTTTCAGATAGGGAGGGGCTTTGATGCCATGGCGAATTCTAGTGTGACGCCGTGACCGTACGTTTGACTGCAACTTCTACAAACAGCCTCCGATCTGTCCGAGACTGAACATGGCAATGAACAATCATGCCTTTTAGCCAACGAAGCAAAAACGGTTGGTGAATGTTGTATGATATCACCACAGCGCCCCCTACATTCCTTTAAAACAGTAATAACTCCTACAGACGAGGTCCTAACTGCACCAAACTTCCTATGTGTCATCACACAAAGGCACCCAACAAAATCCTGTAGTAATTGGTTCATATCACTTTAGCTCCGCCCCTGACAGATATTAGGCCCTGAATAACACATGCATGATGCAATTCACATGATGCAATTCACACCAAACTGCACACAAATGACTGTTATCAACCTACAAACTTCTTCATGGAATATTTCCTAAATTTTGGACAGTGCCCCTAGATTCAAAAAACCTTTGTAACTTCTGCAAAAAAGCTCCAACCTATATCAAACTTGGTGAGAGTCATCACACAACTGCAATCAACACATTGTATGTACTCACTTGTTCAATTCACTTTAACACCGCCCACTTACAGCTTTTTGTCTCTAGATGACCCATGCAACGTTTGATTGATGCCAAATTAACAGAAAACCATCATTGATGACCAAAGATGACCTCTATGGCATTTAGTTGTAAATGGTCACAGCCTCCCCTAGATGGGTTCAAACTTGATTAACTTCTAAAGACAAAGTCAGAATGGCATTATACTTGGCTTGTGATATCACGTGACTGCACCAAACACATTGATGTGGTTGTTGGTTCAAACCCCTGAAGCTCCGCCCCTTTCAGCTCACTGGCTTTAGATAACACACACAACGTCTGATTTATGGCAAGAAAACAGAAAACCATCTATGTCAACCAAAGCTGACCTCAATGGGACTTTTCTGTAGTTGCTCACAGTGCCCCCTAGTGAACTTTAACCTTCGATAACTTTAACAAACGTGGTCAGAATAGCATAAAAATGGGTCACTGTCATCACACCACCAGTGAGGTAAAGATAGATGGTATGCCTTAGTGGTGAGACAATGGTGGGCTCAGAGGGGATACTGAGTCAGGGTGAGGTGCGGACGTGGTGACCGTTAGCGGTTTCTGGTGTCGGGGTGGTCGACGTTTCTGTTCCACGGACGTGCCCTGGTGCCCCGGGCTGCCGGGCAGGCCGGAGCGGCGCGGAGCTGCGAGGGCCGAACGACGCTGCTTGCAGCTTTAATTATTATTTTTTTTATTTATTATTCCGGTGCCGCTTTGAATGGCTTTTTGGGGATCTTAACATACCCCAAAACTCACAATATTTTGCACACTTGTCAGGCCTGGTGAAAAATTTGATATTTTAAAGGTCCCCAAAAAATCGCAAAGAAAATGGCTGAACAGCGCCCCCTAGAAAATGAAAAAAAACCCTCTCCATAAAGCTTAGTTTATCGTACCGTTATGAAATTTGGTACACTTATAGTACTCAATAGTCCGCACAGAAAAGTCTCTTGCAAGCATGGTCAATATCAAACAGGAAGTCGGCCATTTTGGGTTGAAATGGCGATTTTTTGCAGTTTTGGCCGTTTTTAGGGTCCGTTTCTGATTGGATTGCTCAATCATTTTTTGCACGATCATCTCAAAAATTGTGTAAAATTGCTCAGAAGAGATGGGCGAACAAAATGAGACAATAAAATTGACTTTTCGTAAATACTGAAGGGGCGGGGCCAGGCCTCGAAGTTTGACTACTCGCCAAAATTTTTTAAATTGCTATAACTTCATAACTGAATGGAATAGAGTTACCAAACTTTCTGTGGTCATTCGTCATCACCTCACAAAGTAAAGTGAATGGTCCCATGATGACATCACACAAGCCCCGCCCCCTCAGGACCAAAAAGGTTAAGTTTTACTGTGAAAGGTCTCAAATTGCCCCATTTCACTAAATCACCACAAATTTGTAGCTGGTAACTCAAGACAAGTGGGGGTTGCTTGGCGTCACATTATGTGAGTTTTCGGCAGAGGGCGGGGCTGTGGCGGCGCGGCGAAGTCAGGCGTACCGCCGTGGCCTTACGTTTGCCTCCCATTTCGTCATTTCTAAAGATATCATCACGAAACTTCTTGTGAGTGATCCTAGTCTGGCCCCCCAAAAGATATGATGTGAACATCCGGTGGGCGTGGCCTATTTTCTGAAATAGCGCCCCCTAGGACCATTAAAACTGTCAGCCCCAAGCCATGCTTTGACTGAGGATTACGAAATTTGGTACACTAATGTGGTGTCTCAGGACCTACACAAAAGTCTCTTGGACCCAAGTGCAAAGTCGCACAGGAAGTCGGCCATTTTGGTCCAAGTACGCGATTTACTGGTTTTCGCACACCTTGTTTGGAGAGTGATGCTCCGTCGCCCTTTTCACCAATCTCCTTGAAACGTCTGCTATATACTCTTAAGACAAAGAGGAAAAAATTCAACCGTCGGATTTTTCAAAAGTTTAACGGTGTGGGCGTGGCTAAGCCTCAAACTTTGACCTGTCGCCACGCCACTCATTTTTTCACAGCTCCCTACTGGACTCCTTTTACCCAATCAGCAGGAATCTCTGGCAAACAGCAGTAGACAACTTGAGGTCACTTGGTATCCAGTACTGGCAGGTTTCAAAAAAAGGCGGGGCTTCAGGAGCATGGCGAAAATCGCCATCACGCCATGGAAGTATGTTTGCCTCTCATTTCTTCAGTTATCGTGATATCGCTACGAAACTTCTGGTGCGTGATCCTAGTCTGACCCCCAAGCGACATAGACATCTGAAATTTGTGGGCGTGGCCTTTTTTCTTAAATAGCGCCCCCTAGGACCATTTAAACTAATAGCCCCAAGCTATGCTTTGACTGAGGATTATGAAATTTGGTACACTAATGTGGTGTCTCAGGACCTACAAAAAAGTCTCTTGGAGCCAAGCGCAAAGTCGCACAGGAAGTCGGCCATTTTGGTCCAAGTACGCAATTTAGTGGTTTTCGCACACGTTGTTTGGAGAGTGATGCTCCGTTGCTCTTTTCACCAATCACTTTCACACTTCTGCTATATACTCTTAAGACGAAGAGGA
Organism: Nothobranchius furzeri; assembly: GCF_043380555.1. Classification (NCBI taxonomy): domain Eukaryota; kingdom Metazoa; phylum Chordata; class Actinopteri; order Cyprinodontiformes; family Nothobranchiidae; genus Nothobranchius; species Nothobranchius furzeri. The sequence continues at coordinate 4,174,070 of NC_091751.1, read as the reverse complement.
AAAAATTCAACCGTCGGATTTTTCAAAAGTTGAAAGGTGTGGGCGTGGCTAAGCCTCAAACTTTGACCTTTCGCCACGCCACTCTTTTTTTCACATCTCCCTATTGGACTCCTTTTACCCAATCAATAGGAATCTCTGGCAAATAGCAGTAGACAAGTTGAGGTCACTTGGTATCCAGTACAGTTAGGTTTCGAAAAAAGGCGGGGCTTTGGGAGCATGGCGAAAATCGCCATCACGCCAAGGAAATACGTTTGCCTCTCATTTCTTCAGTTTTCGTGATATCGCTACGAAACTTCTGGTGAGTGATCCTAGTCTGAGCCCCAAGAGAAATAGACAGCTGAAGTTTGTGGGCGTGGCCTATCTTCTTAAATAGCGCCCCCTAGAGCCATTAAAACTGTCAGCCCCAAGCCATGCTTTGACTGAGGATTACGAAATTTGGGACACTAATGTGGTGTCTCAGGACCTACAAAAAAGTCTCTTGGAGCCAAGAACAAAGTCGCACAGGAAGTCGGCCATTTTGGTCCAAGTACTCGAATTAGTGGTTTTCGCACACGTTGTTTGGAGAGTGATGCTCCGTCGCCCTTTTCACCAATCGCCTTCAAACTTCTGCCATGTACTCTTAAGACGTAGGGGAAAAAATTCAACTGTCGGATTTTTCAAAAGTTGAAAGGTGTGGGCGTGGCTAAGCCTCAAACTTTGACCTTTCGCCACGCCACTCTTTTTTTCCACAGCTTCTTATTGGACTCCTTTTACCCAATCACCCATAATCTCTGGCAAATAGCAGTAGACAACTTGAGGTCACTTGGTATCCAGTACTGGCAGGTTTCGAGTAAAGGCGGGGCTTTGGCAGTATGGCGAAAATCGCCATCACGCCATGGAAATACGTTTGCCTCTCATTTCTTCAGTTATTGTGATAGCGCTACGAAACTTCTTGTAAGTGATCCTAGCCTGAGCCCCAAGAGATATCCATAGATGAATTTTGTGGGCGTGGCCTATTGTCTTAAATAGCGCCTCTAGGACCATTTAAACTATCAGCCCCAAGCCATGCTTTGACTGAGGATTACGAAATTTGGTACACTAATGTGGTGTCTCAGGACCTACAAAAAAGTCTCTTGGAGCCAAGCACAACATTGCACAGGAAGTCGGCCATTTTGGTCCAAGTACGCGATTTAGTGGTTTTCGCACACGTTGTTTGGAGAGTGATGCTCCGTCGCCCTTTTCACCAATCGCCTTCAAACTTCTGCTATATACTCTTAAGACATAGGGGAAAAAATTCAACTGTCGGATTTTTCAAAAGTTGAAAGATGTGGGCGTGGCTAAGCCTCAAACTTTGACCTTTCGCCATTACTTTACTTGACTTAATAACTCCCATGTGCATGATCAGATCTTTTTCGAACTTTGTCTGTGTGATCATTGACCATATCTGTAAACAATGACAATGTGGACAGCTGACATCACCTAAGCCCCGCCCCCTGACTACAGGAAGCCTATTGTTTTATGGTGAACTGCCCATATTTGTCCCCTCTAATTTAGTCAACATGAAACAAAGGTCATGCACTGTCTTCATGATGCTGTATTGACCATTCAGATCTGATAGCTTTCCAGAAAGGGAGGGGCTTTGATGCCATGGCGAATTCTGGCGTAACGCCGTAATCTTAATATTCAATTTAATGGTGAGCTCAGAGGGGATGCTGAGTCAGGGTGAGTTGCGGACTAGGAGGCCATTCGCGGTTTCTGGTGTCGGGGTGGTTGACGTTTCTGTTCTGTCAGACGTGCACTGGTGCCCCGGGCTGCCGTCCAGACCGGAGCGGCGCGGAGCTGCGAGGGCCGAACGACGCTGCTTGCAGCTTTAATTATTTATTATTCTTAGCCCGCTTTGAACGGCTTTTTGGGGACCTTATCATACCCCAAAACTCACAATATTTTGCACACTTGTCAGGCCTGGTGAACATTTTGATATTTTAAAGGTCCCAAAAAAATCGCAAAGAAAATGGCTGAACAGCGCCCTCTAGAATGTGAAAAAAAACCCTCTCCATAAAGCTTAGTTTGTCGTACAGTTATGAAATTTGGTACACTTGAAGTACTCAACAGTCCGCCAGAAAAGTCTCTTGCAAGCATGGTCAATATCAAACAGGAAGTCGGCCATTTTGGGTTGAAATGGCGATTTTTAGCCGTTTTTGCCGTTTTTAGGGTCCGTTTCTGATTGGATTGCTCGATCATTTTTCGCACGATCGACTCAAAACTTGTGTAAAATTGCTCAGAAGGGATGGGCGAACAAAATGAGACAAGGATTCTGACTTTTCGTATATGATGAAGGGGCGGGGCCAGCCCTCAAAGTTTGACTACTCGCCAAAAAAATATAAATTGCTATAACTTCATAACTGAATGTAACAGAGTTACAAAAAATGCTGTGGTCATTCGTCATCGGCCGTCAAAGGAAATTGAGTGGTCGGATGATGACATCACACAAGCCCCGCCCCCTCAGGAGCAAAAAGGTCAAGTTTTACTGTGAAAGTTCCCAAATTGCCCCATTTCACTTAATCACCACAAATTTGTAGCTGGTAACTCAAGACAAGTTGGGGTTGCTTGGCGTCACTTTATGGGAGTTTTCGGCAAAGGGCGGGGCTGTGGCGGCGCGGCGAAGTCAGGCGTACCACCGTGGCCTTACGTTTGCCTCCCATTTCGTCATTTCTAAAGATATCATCACGAAACCTCTTGTGAGTGATCCTAGTTTGGCCCCTCAAACAATCTGATGTGAACATCAGGTGGGCGTGGCCTATTTTCTGAAATAGCGCCCCCTACGACCATTAAAACTGTCAGCCCCAAGCCATGCTTTGACTGAGGATTACGAAATTTGGTACACTAACGTGGTGTCTCAGGACCTACAAAAAAGTCTCTTGGAGCCAAGTGCACAGTCGCACAGGAAGTCGGCCATTTTGGTCCAAGTGCGCGATTTAGTGGTTTTCGCACACGTTGTTTGGAGAGTGATGCTCCGTCGCCCTTTTCACCAATCTCCTTCACACTTCTGCTATATACTCTTAAGACATAGGGGAAAAAATTCAACCGTCAGATTTTTCAAAAGTTGAAAGGTGTGGGCGTGGCTAAGCCTCAAACTTTGACCTGTCGCCACGCCACTCTTTTTTTCACAGCTCCCTACTGGACTCCTTTTACCCAAACACCAGGATTCTGTGGCAAACAGCAGTAGACAACTTGAGGTTACTTGGTCTCCAGTACTGGCAGGTTTCGAAAAAAGGCGGGGCTTTGGGAGCATGGCGAAAATCGCCATCACGCCATGGAAATACGTTTGCCTCTCATTTCTTAAGTTATCGAGATATCACCTCGAAATTTGTTGTGAGTGATCCTAGTCTGACCCCCAATAGAAATGGACAGCTAAAATTTGTGGGCGTGGCCAATTTTCTGAAATAGCGCCCCCTAGGACCATTAAAACTGTCAGCCCCAAGCCATGCTTTGACTGAGGATTACGAAATTTGGTACACTAATGTGGTGTCGCAGGACCTACAAAAAAGTCTCTTGGACCCAAGCACAAAGTCGCACAGGAAGTCGGCCATTTTGGTCCAAGTACGCAATTTAGTGGTTTTCGCACACGTTGTTTGGAGAGTGATGCTCCGTCGCCCTTTTCACCAATCCATTTCAAACTTCTACTATATACTCTTAGGACGTAGGGGGAAAAATTCAACCGTCGGATTTTTCAAAAGTTGAAAGGTGTGGGCCTGGCTAAGCCTCAAACTTTGACCTTTCGCCATTACTTTACTTGACTTAATAACTCCCATGTGCATGATCAGATCTTTTTCAAACTTTGTCTGTGTGATCATTGACCATATCTGTAAAAAATGACAATGTGGACAGCTGACATCACCTAAGCCCCGCCCCCTGACTACAGGAAGTCTATTTTCTATGCTGAAATGCCCATATTTGTCCCGTCTAATTTAGTCAACATGACACCAAGGTCATGCACTGTCTTCATGATGCTGTATTGACCATTCAGATCTGATAGCTTTCCAGAAAGGGAGGGGCTTTGATGCCATGGCGAATTCTGGCGTAACACCGTAACCTTACAATTCAATTTAATGGTGAGCTCAGAGGGGATGCTGAGTCAGGGTGAGGTGCGGACTAGGAGGCCATTAGCGGTTCCTAGTGTCGGGGTGGTTGACGTTTCTCTTCTGCCAGACGTGCCCTGGTGCCGCGGGCTGCTGGCCAGGCCGGAGCGGCGCGGAGCTGCGAGGGCCGAACGACGCTGCTTGCAGCTTTAATTAGGCCCGAGCAGTGAAGCTGCGAAGGCCTATTGTATCTGCTCCGTTTCTTATTTATTTATTAGGCCCGAGCAGTGAAGCTGCGAAGGCCTATTGTATCTGCTCCGTTTATTTTTTTTTTTTCTTCCGCGTCTTTGGGTGGCCTTTAGGGGGTCTTAGCATATCCAAAAAGTCACCAAATTCTGGCCCGTTATAGAAAGTGCGTGAAATTTACGTATTTCACTGGCGATGTGAAAGTTCTTAAAAAAGTGGCTGAACAGCACCCCCTAGAAAGTGAAAAATACCCCTCTCCATAAAGCTTAGTTTATCGTACAGTTATGAAATTTGGTATACTTGTAGTACTCAACAGTCCGCACAGAAAAGTCTCTTGCACCCATGGTCAATATCAAACAGGAAGTCGGCCATTTTGGAGTAAAGTGGCCATTTTGACCCCGTTTTGGCCATTTCTAGGGTCTATATTTGGTTGAACAGTTTGGTCATTTTTCGCACCATCGTCTCAAAAATAGTGCAAGATCGAACAGAAGCGATAGACGATTCAAATGAGACAATAAAATTGACTTTTCGTAAATACTGAAGGGGCGGGGCCAGGCCTCAAAGTTTTAGCACTCGCCCAAAAAATTCAAATTGCTATAATTTCATAAATGAAAGAATTACAGTTAAAGAAATGTTCTATGGACAATCGTCATCGCCCTCCGAAGACAAATGAGTGGTCGATTAATGACGTCACATAAGCCCCGCCCCCTCAGGACTTAAAAGGTCAAGTTTTACTGGGAAATTTTCCAAAATTCGCCCTTTCAAATAATCATCCCAGATTTGTAGCAGGTAAATGAAGACAAGTTGGGGTTGCTTGGCGTCACTTTATGGGAGTTTTCTGCAGAAGGCGAGGCTGTGGCGGTGCGGCGAAGTCAGGTGTACCGCTTAGGCCTTACGTTTGCCTCCCATTTCGTCATTTCTAAAGATATCGCCACAACACTTCTTGGGAGTGATCCTAGTCCGGCCCTAAATAGAATCTGATGTGAACATCCGGTGGACGTGGCCTATTTTCTGAAATAGCGCCCCCTAGGACCATTAAAACTGTCAGCCCCAAGCCATGCTTGGGTTGAGGATTACGAAATTTGGTACACTAATGTGGTGTCTCAGGACCTACAAAAAAGTCTCTTGGAGCCAAGTGTAAAGTCGCACAGGAAGTCGGCCATTTTGGTCCAAGTACTCGATTTAGTGGTATTCGCACACGTTGTTTGGAGAGTGTTGCACCATCGCCCTTTTCACCAATCACCTTCAAACTTCTGCTATATACTTTTAAGACAAAGGGGGAAAAATTCAACCGTCGGATTTTAAATAAGTATAAAGGTGTGGGCGTGGCTAAGCCTCAAACTTTGACCTGTCGCCACGCCACTCTTTTTTTCACAGCTCCCTATCGGACTCCTTTTAACCAATCACCAGCAATCACTGGCAAATAGCAGCAGACAAGTTGAGGTCACTTGGTCTATAGTACTGGCAGGTTTCGAATAAAGGCGGGGCTTTGGGAGCATGGCGAAATTCGCCATCACGCCATGGAAATACGTTTGTCTCAAATTTTTTCAGTCATTGTGACATCGCCACACAATTTCTGATGAGTGATCCTACTCTGACCCCTAATAGAATTGGACAGCTAAAGTTTGTGGGCGTGGCCTATTTTCTGAAATAGCGCCCCCTAGGACCATTAAAACTGTCAGCCCCAAGCCATGCTTTGGCTGAGGATTACGAAATTTGGTACACTAATGTGGTGTCTCAGGACCTACAAAAAAGTCTCTTGGAGCCAAGTGCAAAGTCGCACAGGAAGTCGGCCATTTTGGTCCAAGTACTCGATTTAGTGGTATTCGCACACGTTGTTTGGAGAGTGTTGCACCATCGCCCTTTTCACCAATCACCTTCAAACTTCTGCTATATACTTTTAAGACAAAGGGGGAAAAATTCAACCGTCGGATTTTAAATAAGTATAAAGGTGTGGGCGTGGCTAAGCCTCAAACTTTGACCTGTCGCCACGCCACTCTTTTTTTCACAGCTCCCTATCGGACTCCTTTTAACCAATCACCAGCAATCACTGGCAAATAGCAGCAGACAAGTTGAGGTCACTTGGTCTATAGTACTGGCAGGTTTCGAATAAAGGCGGGGCTTTGGGAGCATGGCGAAATTCGCCATCACGCCATGGAAATACGTTTGTCTCAAATTTTTTCAGTCATTGTGACATCGCCACACAATTTCTGATGAGTGATCCTACTCTGACCCCTAATAGAATTGGACAGCTAAAGTTTGTGGGCGTGGCCTATTTTCTGAAATAGCGCCCCCTAGGACCATTAAAACTGTCAGCCCCAAGCCATGCTTTGGCTGAGGATTACGAAATTTGGTACACTAATGTGGTGTCTCAGGACCTACAAAAAAGTCTCTTGGAGCCAAGTGCAAAGTCGCACAGGAAGTCGGCCATTTTGGTCCAAGTACTCGATTTAGTGGTATTCGCACACGTTGTTTGGAGAGTGTTGCACCATCGCCCTTTTCACCAATCACCTTCAAACTTCTGCTATATACTTTTAAGACAAAGGGGGAAAAATTCAACCGTCGGATTTTAAATAAGTATAAAGGTGTGGGCGTGGCTAAGCCTCAAACTTTGACCTGTCGCCACGCCACTCTTTTTTTCACAGCTCCCTATCGGACTCCTTTTAACCAATCACCAGCAATCACTGGCAAATAGCAGCAGACAAGTTGAGGTCACTTGGTCTATAGTACTGGCAGGTTTCGAATAAAGGCGGGGCTTTGGGAGCATGGCGAAACTCGCCATCACGCCATGGAAATACGTTTGTCTCAAATTTTTTCAGTCATTGTGACATCGCCACACAATTTCTGATGAGTGATCCTACTCTGACCCCTAATAGAATTGGACAGCTAAAGTTTGTGGGCGTGGCCTAATTTCTGAAATGGCGCCCCCTAGGACCATTAAAACTGTCAGCCCCAAGCCATGGTTTGACTGAGGATCACGAAATTTGGCACACCAATGTGGTGTCTAAGGACCTACAAAAAAGTCTCTTGGAGCCAAGCGCAATGTCGCACAGGAGGTCGGCCATTTTGGTCCAAGTACTCGATTTAGTGGTTTTCGCACACGTTATTAGGAGAATGATGTCTCGTCGTCCTTTCCACCGATCAGCTTCAAACTCCTGCTATATACTCTTAAGACATAGAGGAAAAAATTCAACCGTCGGATTTTAAATAAGTATAAAGGTGTGGGCGTGGCTAAGCCTCAAACTTTGACCAGTCACCATTACGTTACTTGACTTAATAACTCATGTGCATGATCAGATCAATTTCAAACTTTGTCTGTGTGATCACCGACCACATCTGAAGACAGTGACAATATGGACAGCTGGCATCACCTAAACCCCGCCCCCTGACTACAGGAAGTTTACTATATTATGGTGAAATGCCCATATTTGTCCCCTCTAATTTAGTCAACATGACACTAAGGTCATGCACTGTCTTCATGATGTTGTAATGACTATTCAGATCTGATAGCTTTTCAGAAAGGGAGGAGCTTTGATGCCATGGCGATTTCTGGCGTGACGCTGTGACCTTACGTTTGACTCTAACTTCCACAAACAGCCTCCGATTTGCCCGAGACTGAACATCACATCACCAGTGTGGTAAAGATAGAGTATATCTTAGTGGTGAGACGTGTAATGGTGGGCTAAGAGGGGATGCTGAGTCAGGGTGAGGTGTGGACGGGGAGGCCGTTCACGGTTTCTGGTGTCGGGGTGGTTGACTTTCAGTTCCGCCAGACGTGCCCTGGTGCCCCCGGCTGCCGGCCAGGATGGACAAGCGCGGAGCTGGGTTTGGAGAGCGTCGGGGATGGAGCGGAGGGGGTGCGGAAGAAGGGCGAGCAGCTTCGCTGCGAGGGCCGAACGACGCTGCTTGCAGCTTTAATTAGGCCCGAGCAGTGAAGCTGCGAAGGCCTATTGTATCTGCTCCGTTTATTATTAGGCCCGAGCAGTGAAGCTGCGAAGGCCTATTGTATCTGCTCCGTTTCTTCTTCTTATTAGGCCCGAGCAGCGAAGCGCTGCGAAGGCCTATTGTATCTGCTCCGTTTATTATTATTATTACGCTTTCTTTTTTCTTCCGCGTCTTTGGGTGGCCTTTAGGGGGTCTTAGCATATCCAAAAAGTCACCAAATTCTGGCCCAATATAGAAAGTGCGTGAAATTTACGTATTTCACTGGCGATGTGAAAGTTGATAAAAAAGTGGCTAGACAGCGCCCCCTAAAGAGTGAAAAATACCCCTCTCCATAAAGCTTAGTATATCGTACAGTTATGAAATTTGGTATACTGGTACTACTCAACAGTCCGCACAGAAAAGCCTCTTGCAACCATGGTCAATATAAAACAGGAAGTCGGCCATTTTGGGTTGAAATGGCGATTTTTAGCAGTTTTGGCCATTTCTAGGGTCTATATTTGGTTGAACAGTTTCGTCATTTTTCGTACCATAGTCTCAAAAATAGTGTGCCATTGAACAGAAGCGATGGACGATTCAAATGAGAAAATAAAATTGACTTTTCGTAAATACTGAAGGGGCGGGGCCAGGCCTCAAAGTTCGAGCACTCGCCAAAAAAATTCGAATTGCTATAATTTCATAAATGAAAGAATTACAGTTAAAGTAACTTTCTATGGATAATCGTCATCGCCCCCCGAAGACAAATGAATGGTCGCTGGATGATGTCACACAAGCCCCGCCCCTCAGGACTTAAAAGGTCAAGTTTTACTGGGAAATTTTCCAAAATTCGCCCTTTCGAATAATCAGCCCAAATTTGTAGCAGGTAACTGAAGAGAAGTTGGCGTTGCTTGGCGTCACTTTATGGGTGTTTTCTGCAGAAGGCGGGGCTGTGGTGGTGCGGCGAAGTAAGGCATACTTCCGTGGCCATACGTGTGCCTCCCATGTCGTCATTTCTATAGATACAGTCACGAAACGTCTTGTGAGCTATCCTAGTCCGGCCCCCCAAAATATCTCATGTGAACATCCGGTGGGCGTGGCCTATTTTATGAAATAGCGCCCCCTAGGTCCATTAAAACTGTCAGCCCCAAGCCTTGCTTTGACTGAGGAGTACGCAATTTGGTATACTAATGTGGGGTCTCAGGACCTACAAAAAAGTCTCTTGGAGCCAGGTGCAAAGTCGCACAGGAAGTCGGCCATTTTGGTCCAAGTACTCGATTTAGTGGTTTTCACACACGTTGTTTGGAGAGTGTTGCACCATCGCCCTTTTCACCAATCGCCTTCAAACTTCTGCTATATACTCTTAAGACAAAGCGGGAAAAATTCAACCGTCGGATTTTATACAAGTATAAAGGTGTGGGCGTGGCTAAGCCTCAAACTTTGACCTTTCGCTATTACATTACTTGACTTAACAACTCCCATGTGCATGATCACATCTATATCAAACTCTGTCTGTGTGATCATTGACCACATCTCAAGACAATGACAATGTGGACAGCTGACATCACCTATGCCCCGCCCCCTGACTACAGGAAGTCTATTTTTTAATGGTGAAATGCCCATATTTGTCCCCTCTACTTTAGTCAACATGACACTAAGTTCATGCACTGTCTTCATGATGTTGTAATGACCATTCAGATCTGATAGCTTTTCAGAAAGGGAGGGGCTTTGATGCCACGGCGAATTCTGGCGTGACGCCGTGACCTTACGTTTGACTGTAACTTCCACTAACAACCTCCGATCTGCCCGAGACTGAATATGGCAATCAACAATCATGCCCTTTATTCAACGAGGCACACACGGTTGGTGAACATTGTGTAATGTCACCACAGCGCCCCCTACACACCATTAAAACTGTAATAACTCCTACAGACGAGGTCGTAACTGCAACTTGCTATGTGTACTCACACAATGGCACCCACCACAATCCTGTGGTAATTTGTTGATATTGCTTTAGCTCCGCCCCCTGACAGATATTAGGCCCTGAATAACACATGCATGATGCAATTCACACCAAACTGCACACAAATGACTGTCATCAACCTACAAACCTCTTCATGGAATAATTCCTAAATTTGGGACAGCGCCCCCTAGATACAAAAAACCTTTGTAACTTCTGCTAAAAAGCTCCAAACTACATCAAACATTGTGGGAGTCATCACACATCTGCAATCAACACATGTATGTGATCACTTGTTCAATTCACTTTAACTCCACCCACTTACAGCTTTTTGTCTCTAGATGACCCATGCAACGTTTGATTGATGCCAAATTAACAGAAAACCATCTTTGATGACCAAAGATGACCTCTATGGCATTTAGTTGTAAATGGTCACAACGCCCCCTAGATGGGTTCAAACTTTATTAACTTCTAAAGTCAAAGTCAGAATGGCATTATACTTGGCTTGTGACATCACGTGACTGCACCAAACACATTGATGTGGTTGTTGGTTCAAATCCCTGTAGTTCAGCCCCTTTCAGCTCACTGGATTTAGATAACACACACAACGTCCGTTTGATGCCACAATAACAGAAAACTGTCTTTGTCAACCAAAGCTGACCTCAATGGGATTTTTCTGTAATTGATCACAGCGCCCCCAGATAACTTTAACTTTCGATAACTTTAATAAATATGGGCAGAAAAGCACTAAAGTTGGTCTGTGTCAAAACACCAACAGTGTGCTAAAGATAGAGTATGCCCTAGTGGTGAGACATGTAATATAATGGTAGACTCAGAGGGGATGCTGATTCAGGGTGAGGAGTGGACGAGGTGACCGTTAGCTGTTCTTGGTGTCGGGGTGGTGGACGTTTCAGTCCGTGGACGTGCCCTGGTGCCCCGGGCTGCCGGCCAGGCCGGAGCGGCGCGGAGCTGCGAGGGCCGAACGACGCTGCTTGCAGCTTTAATTATTATTATTCTTTTTTCTTCCGCGTCTTTGAATGGCCTTTAGGGGGTCTTAGCATATCCAAAAAGTCACCAAATTCTGGCCCAATATAGAAAGTGCGTGAAATTTACGTATTTCACTGGCGATGTGAAAGTTCGTCAAAAATTGACTGAACAGCGCCCCCTAGAATGTGAAAAATACCCCTCTCCATAAAGCTTAGTTTATCGTACAGTTATGAAATTTGGTATACTTGTAGTACTCAACAGTCCGCACAGAAAAGTCTCTTGCAACCATGGTCAATATCAAACAGGAAGTCGGCCATTTTGGAGTAAAGTGGCCATTTTGACCCCGTTTTGGCCATTTCTAGGGTCTATATTTGGTTGAACAGTTTGGTCATTTTTCGCACCATCGTCTCAAAAATTGTGCGAGATCGAACAGAATTGATGGACGATTCAAATGAGACAATAAAATTGACTTTTCGTAAATACTGAAGGGGCGGGGCCAGGCCTCAAAGTTCGAGCACTCGCCAAAAAAATTCAAATTGCTATAATTTCATAAATGAAAGAATTACAGTTAAAGAAATGTTCTGTGGACAATTGTCATCGCCCTCCGAAGACAAATGAATGGTCGATTGATGATGTCACATAAGCCCCGCCCCCTCAGGACTTAAAAGGTCAAGTTTTACTGGGAAATTTTCCAAAATTCGCCCTTTCCAATAATCACCCCAAATTTGTAGCGGGTAACTGAAGACAAGTTGGGGTTGCTTGGCTTCACTTTATGGGAGTTTTCTGCAGAAGGCGGGGCTGTGGCGGCGCGGCGAATTCAGGCGTACCACTTAGGCCTTACGTTTGCCTCCCATTTCGTCATTTCTAGAGATATCGCCACGAAGCTTCTTGTGAGTGATCCTAGTCTGGCCCCCCAAAAGATCTGATGTGAAATTCCGGTGGGCGTGGTCTATTTTCTGAAATAGCGCCCCCTAGGACCATTAAAACTGACAGCCCTAAGCCATGCTTTGACTGAGGATTACGAAATTTGGTACACTAATGTGGTGTCTCAGGACCTACAAAAAAGTCTCTTGGAGCCAAGTGCATTGTCGCACAGGAAGTCGGCCATTTTGGTCCAAGTGCGCAATTTAGTGGTTTTCGCACACGTTGTTTGGAGAGTGATGCTCCGTCGCCCTTTTCACCAATTGCCTTCACACTTCGGCTACATACTCTTAACACATAGATGAAAAAATTCAACCGTCGGATTTTAAATAAGTATAAAGGTGTGGGCGTGGCTAAGCCTCAAACTTTGACCTGTCGCCACGCCACTCTTTTTTTTCACAGCTCCCTATTGGACTCCTTTTAACCAATCACCACCAAACAGTGGCGAATAGCAGCAGACAAGTTGAGGTCACTTGGTCTATAGTACTGGCAGGTTTCGAATAAAGGCGGGGCTTTGGAAGAATGGCGAAATTCGCCATCACGACATGGAAATACGTTTGTCTCTCATTTCTTCAGTCATTGTGACATCGCCATACAAGTTCTGATGAGTGATCCTACTCTGACCCCTAATAGAATTGGACAGCTGAAGTTTGTGGGTGTGGCCTATTTTCTGAAACAGCGCCCCCTAGGACCATTAAAACAGTCAGCCCCAAGCCATGCTTTGACTGAGGATCACAAAATTTGGCACACTAATGTAGTGTACCAGGACCTACAAAAAAGTCTCTTGGAGCCAAGCACAATGTCGCACAGGAGGTCGGCCATTTTGGTCCAAGTACTCAATTTAGTGGTTTTCGCACACGTTATTAGGAGAATGATATCTCCTCGCCCTTTCCACCGATCACCTTCAAACCTCTGCTATATACTCTTAAGACATAGAGGAAAAAATTCAACCGTCGGATTTTAAATAAGTATAAAGGTGTTGGCGTGGCTAAGCCTCAAACTTTGACCAGTCGCCATTACCTTATTTGACTTAACAACTCCCATGTGCATGATCAGATCAATTTCATACTTTGTCTGTGTGATCACTGACCACATCTGAAGACAGTGACAATGTGGACAGCTGACATCACCTAAGCCCCGCCCCCTGACTACAGGAAGTCAACTGTTTTATGGTGAAATGCCCATATTTGTTCCCTCTAATTTAGTCAAGATGACACTAAGGTCATGCACTGTCTTCATGATGTTGTAATGACCATTCAGATCTGATAGCTTTTCAGAAAGGCAGGGGCTTTGATGCCATGGCGATTTCTGACGTGACACTGTGACCTTACGTTTGACTGTAACTTCCACAAACAGCCTCCGACTTGCCCGAGACTGAACATCGCATCACCAGTGTGGTAAAGATAGAGTATCTCCTAGTGGTGAGACGTGTAATGGTGGGCTCAGAGGGGATGCTGAGTCAGGGTAAGGTGTGGACGAGGAGGCCGTTCACGGTTTCTGGTGTCGGGGTGGTTGACTTTCTGTTCCGCCAGACGTTCCCTGGTGCCCCCGGCTGCCGGCCAGGATGGAGAAGCGCGGAGCTGGGTTTGGAGAGCGTCGGGGATGGAGCGGAGGGGGTGCGGAAGGAGGGCGAGCAGCTTCGCTGCGAGGGCCGAACGACGCTGCTTGCAGCTTTAATTTTTTTTTTTCTTTCTTTCTTTTTTTTTCTTCCGCGTCTTTGGATGGCCTTTAGGGGGTCTTAGCATATCCAAAAAGTCACCAAATTCTGGCCCAATATAGAAAGTGCGTGAAATTTACGTATTTCACTGGCAACGTGAAAGTTGGTAAAAAAATGTGTCAACAGCGCCCCCTGGAAAATTAAAAATACCCCTCCGCTTTGACCTTTTTTCATAGTAGAGTGATGAAATTTGGTACACTTGTAGAACTCAACAATACGCACAGAAAAGCCTCTTGCACCCATGGTCAATATCAAACAGGAAGTCGGCCATTTTGGACTAAAGTGGCCATTTTGACCCCGTTTTGGCCATTTCTAGGGTCTATATTTGGTTTAACAGTTTGGTCATTTTTCGCACGATCGTCTCAAAAATAGTGTGCGATCGAACAGAAGCGATGGACGATTAAAATGAGACAATAAAATTGACTTTTCGTAAATACTGAAGGGGCGGGACCAGGCCTCAAAGTTCGAGCACTCGCCAAAAAAATTCAAATTGCTATAGATTCATAAATGAAAGAATTACAGTTAAAGAAATGTTCTAAGGACAATCGTCGTCGCCCTCCGAAGACAAATGAATGGTCGATTGATGATGTCACATAAGCCCCGCCCCCTCAGGACTTTAAAGGTCAAGATTTACTGGGAAATTTTCCAAAATTCGCCCTTTCCAATAATCACCCCAAATTTGTAGCGGGTAACTGAAGACAAGTTGGGGTTGCTTGGCGTCACTTTATGGGAGTTTTCTCCAGAAGGCGGGGCTGTGGCGGCGCGGCGAAGTCAGGCGTACCGCTTAGGCCTTACGTTTGCCTCCCATTTCGTCATTTCTAGAGATATCGCCACAAAACCTCTTGGGAGTGATCCTAGTTCAGCCCCCCACAAAATGTGATGTGAACATCCGGTGGGCGTGGCCTATTTTCTGAAATAGCGCCCCCTAGGACCATTAAAACTGTCAGCCCCAAGTCATGCTTTGACTGAGCATTATGAAATTTGGCACACTAATGTGGTGTCTCAGGACCTACAAAAAAGTCTCTTGGAGCCAAGTGCAAAGTCGCACAGGAAGTCGGCCATTTTGGTCCAAGTACTCGATTTAGTGGTTTTCGCACACGTTGTTTGGAGAGTGATGCTCCATCGCCCTTTTCACCAATCGCCTTCAAACTTCTGCTATAGACTCTTAAGACATAAAGGAAAAAATTCAACCGTCGGATTTTAAATAAGTATAAAGGTGTGGGCGTGGCTAAGCCTCAAACTTTGACCTGTCACCACGCCACTCTTTTTTTCACAGCTACCTATTGGACTCCTTTTACCCAATCGCCAGCAATCTCTGGCGAATAGCAGCTGACAAGTTGAGGTCACTTAGTCTCCAGTACTGGCAGGTTTTGAAAAAAGGCGGGGCTTTGGGAGCATGGCAAAATTCACCATCACGCCATGGCAATACGTTTGCCTCTCATTTCTTCAATTATCGTGCCATCACCACAAAATGTCTGGTGAGTGTTCCTAGTCTGACCCCCAATAGATTTGGACAGCTGTAGTTTGTGGGCGTGGCCTATTTTCTGAAATAGCGCCCCCTAGGACAATTAAAACTGTCAGCCCCAAGCCATGCTTTGGCTGAGGATTACGAAATTTGGTACACTAATGTGGTGTCTCAGGACCTACAAAAAAGTCTCTTGGAGCCAAGTGCAAAGTCGCACAGGAAGTCGGCCATTTTGGTCCAAGTACTCGATTTAGTGGTATTCCCACACATTGTTTGGAGAGTGTTGCACCATCGCCCTTTTCACCAATCACCTTCAAACTTCTGCTATATACTTTTAAGACAAACGGGGAAAAATTCAACCGTCGGATTTTAAATAAGTATAAAGGTGTGGGCGTGGCTAAGCCTCAAACTTTGACCTGTCGCCACGCCACTCTTTTTTTCACAGCTCCCTATCGGACTCCTTTTAACCAATCACCAGCAATCACTGGCAAATAGCAGCAGACAAGTTGAGGTCACTTGGTCTATAGTACTGGCAGGTTTCGAATAAAGGCGGGGCTTTGGGAGCATGGCGAAATTCGCCATCACGCCATGGAAATACGTTTGTCTCAAATTTTTTCAGTCATTGTGACATCGCCACACAATTTCTGATGAGTGATCCTACTCTGACCCCTAATAGAATTGGACAGCTAAAGTTTGTGGGCGTGGCCTATTTTCTGAAATGGCGCCCCCTAGGACCATTAAAACTGTCAGCCCCAAGCCATGGTTTGACTGAGGATCACGAAATTTGGCACACTAATGTGGTGTCTCAGGACCTACAAAAAAGTCTCTTGGAGCCAAGCGCAATGTCGCACAGGAGGTCGGCCATTTTGGTCCAAGTACTCGATTTAGTGGTTTTCGCACACGTTATTAGGAGAATGATGTCTCGTCGTCCTTTCCACTGATCACCTTCAAACTCCTGCTATATACTCTTAAGACATAGAGGAAAAAATTCAACCGTCGGATTTTAAATAAGTATAAAGGTGTGGGCGTGGCTAAGCCTCAAACTTTGACCAGTCACCATTACGTTACTTGACTTAATAACTCTCATGTGCATGATCAGATCAATTTCAAATTTTGTCTGTGTGATCACTGACCACATCTGAAGACAGTGACAATGTGGACAGCTGACATCACCTAAACCCCGCCCCCTGACTACAGGAAGTTTACTGTTTTATGATGAAATGCCCATATTTGTCCCCTCTAATTTAGTCAACATGACACTAAGGTCATGCACTGTCTTCATGATGTTGTAATGACTATTCAGATCTGATAGCTTTTCAGAAAGGGAGGAGATTTGATGCCATGGCGATTTCTGGCGTGACGCTGTGACCTTACGTTTGACTGTAACTTCCACAAACAGCCTCCGATTTGCCCGAGACTGAACATCACATCACCAGTGTGGTAAAGATAGAGTATCTCCTAGTGGTGAGACGTGTAATGGTGGGCTCAGAGGGGATGCTGAGTCAGGGTGAGGTGTGGACGAGGAGGCCGTTCACGGTTTCTGGTGTCGGGGTGGTTGACTTTCTGTTCCGCCAGACGTGCCCTGGTGCCCCCGGCTGCCGGCCAGGACGGAGAAGCGCGGAGCTGGGTTTGGAGAGCGTCGGGGATGGAGCGGAGGGGGTGCGGAAGGAGGGCGAGCAGCTTCGCTGCGAGGGACGAACGACGCTGCTTGCAGCTTTAATTTATTTTTAGGCCCGAGCAGCGAAAGCGCTGCGAAGGCCTCTTGTTTTTGCTCTGTTTATTCTTTCTTTTTATTTATTATTCTTAGCCCGCTTTGAATGGCTTTTTGGGGACCTTACCATACCCCAAAACTCACAATATTTTGCAGACATGTCAGGCCTGGTGAAAAATTTGATATTTTAAAGGTCCCCAAAAAATCGCAAAGAAAATGGCTGAACAGCGCCCCCTAGAAAGTGAAAAAAAAAACCCTCCATAAAGCTTAGTTTATCGTACAGTTATGAAATTTGGTACACTTGTAGTACTCAACAGTCCGCACAGAAAAGTCTCTTGCAAGCATGGTCAATATCAAACAGGAAGTCGGCCATTTTGGGTTGAAATGGCGATTTTTAGCCGTTTTTGCCGTCTTTAGGGTCAGTTTCTGATTGGATTGCTCGATCATTTTTCGCACGATCAACTCAAAAATTGTGTAAAATTGCTCATAAGGGATGGGCGAACAAAATGAGACAAGGATTCTGACTTTTCGTGTATGCTGAAGGGGCGGGGCCAGGCCTCGAAGTTTGACTACTCGCCAAAAAATTTTAAATTGCTATAACTTAATAACTGAAAGGAATAGAATTACCAAACTTTCTGTGGTCATTCGTCATCCTGCCACAAAGTAATTTGAATGGTCGGATGATGACATCACACTAGCCCCGCCCCCTCAGGACCAAAAAGGTCAAGTTTTACTGTGAAAGGTCCCAAATTGCCCCATTTCACTTAATCACCACAAACTTGTAGCTGGTAACTCAAGACAAGTGGAGGTTGCTTGGCGTGACTTTATGGGAGTTTTCGGCAGAAGGCGGGGCTGTGGCGGCGCGGCGAAGTCAGGCGTACCGCCGTGGCCTTACGTTTGCCTTCCATTTCGTCATTTCTAAAGATATCGTCACGAAACTTGTTGTGAGTTATCCTAGTCCGGCCCCTCAAACAATCTGATGTGAACATCCGGTGGGCGTGGCCTATTTTCTGAAATAGCGCCCCCTAGGACCATTAAAACTGTCAGCCCCAAGCCATGCTTTGACTGAGGAGTACGAAATTTGGTACACTAATGTGGTGTCTCAGGACCTACAAAAAAGTCTCTTGGAGCCAAGTGCAAAGTTGCACAGGAAGTCGGCCATTTTGGTCCAAGTACGCAATTTAGTGGTTTTTGCACACGTTGTTTGGAGAGTGATGCTCCGTCGCCATTTTCACCAATCTCCTTCAAACTTCTGCCATCTGCTCTTAAGACATAGAGGA
Organism: Nothobranchius furzeri; assembly: GCF_043380555.1. Taxonomy (NCBI): domain Eukaryota; kingdom Metazoa; phylum Chordata; class Actinopteri; order Cyprinodontiformes; family Nothobranchiidae; genus Nothobranchius; species Nothobranchius furzeri. Next base: position 4,155,807 of record NC_091751.1, on the reverse strand, counting down.
AAAAATTCAACCGTCGGATTTTTCAAAAGTTGAAAGGTGTGGGCGTGGCTAAGCCTCAAACTTTGACCTGTCGCCGCGCCACTCTTTTTTTCACAGCTCCCTACTGGACTCCTTTTACCCAATCAGCAGGAGTCTCTGGCAAATAGCAGTAGACAACTTGAGGTCACTTGGTATCCAGTACTGGAAGGTTTCAAAAAAAGGCGGGGCTTTGGGAGCATGGCGAAAATCGCCATCACGCCATGGAAATACGTTTGCCTCTCATTTCTTCATTTATCGTGATATTGTTACGAAACTTCTGGTGAGTGATCCTAGTCTGACCCCAAAGAGACATAGACAGCTGAAATATGTGGGCGTGGCCTAATTTCTGAAATAGTGCCCCCTAGGACCATTTAAACTATTAGCCCCAAGCCATGCTTTCACTGAGGATTACGAAATTTGGTACACTAATGTGGTGTCCCAGGACCTACAAAAAAGTCTTTTGGAGCCAAGCACAAAATTGCACAGGAAGTCGGCCATTTTGGTCCAAGTACGCGATTTAGTGGTTTTCGCACACGTTGTTTGGAGAGTGATGCTCCGTCGCCCTTTTCACCAATCTCCTTCAAACTTCTGCCATCTGCTCTTAAGACATAGAGAAAAAAATTCAACCGTCGGATTTTTCAAAAGTTGAAAGGTGTGGGCGTGGCTAAGCCTCAAACTTTGACCTGTCGCCGCGCCACTCTTTTTTTCACAGCTCCCTACTGGACTCCTTTTACCCAATCAGCAGGAGTCTCTGGCAAATAGCAGTAGACAACTTGAGGTCACTTGGTATCCAGTACTGGAAGGTTTCAAAAAAAGGCAGGGCTTTGGGAGCATGGCGAAAATCGCCATCACGCCATGGTAATACGTTTGCCTCTCATTTCTTCATTTATCGTGATATCGTTACGAAACTTCTGGTGAGTGATCCTAGTCTGACCCCAAAGAGACATAGACAGCTGAAATATGTGGGCGTGGCCTAATTTCTGAAATAGCGCCCCCTAGGACCATTTAAACTAATAGCCCCAAGCCATGCTTTGACTGAGGATTATGAAATTTGGTACACTAATGTGGTGTCCCAGGACCTACAAAAAAGTCTCTTGGAGCCAAGCACAAAATTGCACAGGAAGTCGGCCATTTTGGTCCAAGTACGCGATTTAGTGGTTTTCGCACACGTTGTTTGGAGAGTGATGCTCCGTCGCCCTTTTCACCAATCGCCTTCAAACTTCTGCTATATACTCTTAAGGCATAGGGGAAAAAATTCAACCGTCGGATTTTTCAAAAGTTGAAAGGTGTGGGCGTGGCTAAGCCTCAAACTTTGACCTTTCGCCATTACTTGACTTAATAACTCCCATGTGCATGATCAGATCTTTTTCGAACTTTGTCTGTGTGATCATTGACCATATCTGTAAACAATGACAATGTGGACAGCTGACATCATCTAAGCCCCGCCCCCTGACTAAAGGAAGTTATTATTAGGCCCGAGCAGCGAAAGCGCTGCGAAGGCCTCTTGTTTTTGCTCTGTTTATTATTCTTTCTTTCTTTATTATTCTTAGCCCGCTTTGAACGGCTTTATGGGGACCTTAACATACCCCAAAACTCACAATATTTTGCAAACTTGTCAGGCCTGGTGAAAAATTTGATATTTTAACGGTCCCAAAAAAATCGCAAAGAAAATGGCTGAACAGCGCCCCCTACAAAGTGAAAAAAAAACCTCCCCATAAAGCTTAGTTTATCGTACAGTTATGAAATTTGGTACACTTGTAGTACTCAACAGTCCACACAGAAAGGTCTCTTGCAAGCATGGTCAATATGAAACAGGAAGTCGGCCATTTTGGGTTGAAATGGCGATTTTTTGCCGTTTTTGCCGTTTTTAGGGTCCGTTTCTGATTGGATTGCTAAATCATTTTTCGCACGATCGTCTCAAAAATTGTGTAAAATTGCTCAGAAGGGATGGGCGAACAAAATGAGACAAGGATTCTGACTTTTCGTATATGTTGAAGGGGCGGGGCCAGGCCTCGAAGTTTGACTACTCGCCAAAAAAGTTTAACTTGCAATAACTTCATAACTGAATAGAATAGAGTTACCAAACTTTCTGTGGTCCTTCGTCATCCACCCACAAAGTAAATTGAATGGTTGGATGATGACATCACACAAGCCCCGCCCCCTCAGGACCAAAAAGGTCAAGTTTTACTGTGAAAGGTCCCAAATTGCCTCATTTCTCTTAATCACCACAAATTTGTAGCTGATAACTCAAGACAAGTGGAGGTTGCTTGGCATCACTTTATGGGAGTTTTCGGCAGAGGGCAGGGCTGTGGCGGTGCGGCGAAGTCAGGCGTACCGCCGTGGCCTTACGTTTGCCTCCCATTTCGTCATTTTTAAAGATATCATCACGAAACTTCTTGTGAGTGATCCTAGTCCGGCCCCCAAAAAGATCTGATGTGAACATCAGGTGGGCGTGGCCTATTTTCTGAAATAGCGCCCCCTAGGACCATTAAAACTGTCAGCCCCAAGCCATGCTTTGACTGAGGATTACGAAATTTGGTACACTAATGTGGTGTCTCAGGACCTACAAAAAAGTCTCTTGGAGCCAAGTGCAAAGTCGCACAGGAAGTCGGCCATTTTGGTCCAAGTGCGCGATTTAGTGGTTTTCGCACACGTTGTTTGGAGAGTGATGCTCCGTCGCCCTTCTCACCAATCTCCTTCAAACTTCTGCTATATACTCTTAAGACATAGGGGAAAAAATTCAACCGTCGGATTTTTCAAAAGTTGAAAGGTGTGGGCGTGGCTAAGCCTCAAACTTTGACCTGTCGCCACGCCACTCTTTTTTTCACAGCTCCCTACTGGACTCCTTTTACCCAAACACCAGGATTCTGTGGCAAACAGCAGTAGACAACTTGAGGTTACTTCGTCTCCAGTACTGGCAGGTTTCGAAAAAAGGCGGAGCTTTGGGAGTATGGCGAAAATCGCCATCACGCCATGGAAATACGTTTGCCTCTCATTTCTTAAGTTATCGAGATATCACCTCGAAATTTGTTGTGAGTGATCCTAGTCTGACCCTCAATAGAAATGGACAGCTAAAATTTGTGGGCGTGGCCAATTTTCTGAAATAGCGCCCCCTAGGAACATTAAAACTGTCAGCCCCAAGCCATGCTTTGACTGAGGATTACGAAATTTGGTACACTAATGTGGTGTCTCAGGACCTACAAAAAAGTCTCTTGGAGCCAAGTGCAAAGTCGCACAGAAAGTCGGCCATTTTGGTCCAAGTGCGCGATTTAGTTGTTTTCGCACACGTTGTTTGGAGAGTGATGCTCCGTCGCCCTTTTCACCAATCTCCTTCAAACTTCTGCTATATACTCTTAAGACATAGGGGAAAAAATTCAACCGTCGGATTTTTCAAAAGTTGAAAGGTGTGGGCGTGGCTAAGCCTCAAACTTTGAACTGTTGCCACGCCACTCTTTTTCACAGCTCCCTACTTGACTCCTTTTACCCAAACACCAGGATTCTGTGGCAAACAGCAGTAGACAACTTGAGGTTACTTGGTCTCCAGTACTGGCAGGTTTTGAAAAAAGGCGGGGCTTTGGGAGCATGGCGAAAATCACCATCACGCCATGGAAATACGTTTGCCTCTCATTCCTTAAGTTATCGAGATATCACCTCGAAATTTGTTGTGAGTGATCCTAGTCTGACCCCCAATAGAAATGGACAGCTAAAATTTGTGGGCGTGGCCAATTTTCTGAAATAGCGCCCTCTAGGACCATTAAAACTGCCAGCCCCTAGCCATGCTTTGACTGAGGATTACGAAATTTGGTACACTAATGTGGAGTCTCAGGACCTACAAAAAAGTCTCTTGGAGCCAAGTCCAAAGTCGCACAGGAAGTCGGCCATTTTGGTCCAAGTACGCGATTTAGTTGTTTTGGTACACGTTGTTTGGAGAGTGATGCTCCGTTGCTCTTTTCACCAATCGCTTTCACACTTCTGCTATATACTCTTAAGACGTAGGGAAAAAATTCAACCATCGGATTTTTCAAAAGTTGAAAGGTGTGGGCGTGGCTAAGCCTCAAACTTTGACCTGTCGCCACGCCACTCTTTTTTTCACAGCTCCCTACTGGACTCCTTTTACCCAATCAGCAGGAATCTCTGGCAAATAGCAGTAGACAACGTGAGGTCACTTGGTCTCCAGTACTGGCAGGTTTCAAAAAAAGGCGGGGCTTTGGGAGCATGGCGAAAATCGCCATCACGCCATGGAAATACGTTTGCCTCTCATTTCTTCAGTTATCGTGATATCACTACGAAACGTCTGGTGAGTGATCCTAGTCTGACCCCAAGAGAAATAGACAGCTGAAGTTTGTGGGCGTGGCCTATTTCCGTAAATAGCGCCCCCTAGGACCTTTTAAACTAATAGCCCCAAGCCATGCTTTGACTGAGGATTACGAAATTTGGTACACTAATGTGTTGTCTCAGGAAAAAAAGTCTCTTGGAGCCAAGTGCAAAGTCGTACAGGAAGTCGGCCATTTTGGTCCAAGTACTCAATTTAGTGGTTTTCGCAGACATTGTTTGGAGTATTATGCCCCATCGTCCTTTTCACCAATTGCCTTCAAACTCCTGCTATATCCTCTTAAGACATAGGGGAAAAAATTCAACCGTCGGATTTTTCAAAAGTTGAAAGGTGTGGGCGTGGCTAACCCTCAAACTTTGACCTTTCGCCATTACATTTCTTGGCTTAATAACTCCCATGTGCATGATCTAATCTATATCAAACTTTGTCTGTGTGATCACTGACCACATCTGAAGACAATGCCAATGTGGACAGCTGACATCCCCTAAGTCCCGCCCTCTACTACAGGAAGTCTATTGTTTTATGGTGAAATGCCCATATTTGTCATGATCTGAAAGCTTTCCAGCGGCCCTAGATAAGTTTAACCTACAATAACTTCAAACAACGTGGTCAGAAAAGCATTACAGTTGGTCTGTGTCATCAGATCCACGAGAGTCGTAAAGGTAGAGTATGCCCTAGTTGTGAGACGTGTAATATAATGGTGTCCTCAGAGGGGATGCTGAGTCAGGGTGAGGTGCGGACGAGGTGATCGTTTGCGGTTTCTGGTGTCGGGGTGGTCGACGTTTCTGTTCCGCGGACGTGCCCTAGTGCCCCGGGCTGCCGGCCAGGCCGGAGCAGTGCGGAGCTGCGAGGGCCGAACGACGCTGCTTGCAGCTTTAATTAGGCCCGAGCAGCGAAGCGCTGCGAAGGCCTATTGTATCTGCTCCGTTTATTTTTCTTTTTTTTTCTTTTTTTTTCTTCCGCGTCTTTGGGTGGCCTTTAGGGGGTCTTAGCATATCCAAAAAGTCACCAAATTCTGGCCCAATATAGAAAGTGCGTGAAATTTACGTATTTCACTGTCAACATGAAAGTTGGTATAAAAATGTTTCAACAGCGCCCCCTGGAAAATTAAAAATACCCCTCCGCATTGACCTTTTTTCATAGTAGAGTGATGAAATTTGGTACACCTGTAGAACTCAACAATACGCACAGAAAAGCCTCTTGCACCCATGGTCAATATCAAACAGGAAGTCGGCCATTTTGGACTAAAGTGGCCATTTTTACCCCGTTTTGGCCATTTCTAGGCTCTATATTTGGTTGAACAGTTTGGTCATTTTTCGCACGATTGTCTCAAAAATAGTGTGCGATCGAACAGAAGCGATGGACGATTAAAATGAGAAAATAAAACTGACTTTTCGTAAATACTGAAGGGGCGGGACCAGGCCTCAAAGTTCGAGCACTCGCCAAAAAAATTCAAATATCTTTAATTTCATAAATAAAAGAATTACATTTAAAGTAATTTTCTATGGACAATCGTCATCGCCCCCCGAAGACAAATGAATGGTTGATTGATGATGTCACATAAGCCCCGCCCCCTCAGGCCTTAAAAGGTCAAGTTTTACTGGGAAATTGTCCAAAATTCGCCCTTTCAACTAATCACCCCATATTTGTAGCAGGTAACTGTAGACAAGTTGGGATTGCTTGGCGTCACTTTATGGGAGTTTTCTCCAGAAGGCGGGGCTGTGGCGGCGCGGTGAAGTCAGGCGTACCGACGTGGCCTTACGTTTGCCTCCCATTTCGTCATTTCTAAAGATATCGCCACAAAACCTCTTGTGAGTGATCCTAGTCCAGCCCCCCAAAAAATTTGATGTGAACATCCGGTGGGCGTGGCCTATTTTATGAAATAGCGCCCCCTAGGACCATTAAAACTGTCAGCCCCAAGCCATGCTTTGACTGAGGATTTCGAAATTTGGTACACTAATGTGGTGTCTCAGGACCTACAAAAAAGTCTCTTGGAGCCAAGTGCAAAGTTGCACAGGAAGTCAGCCATTTTGGTCCAAGTACGTGATTTACTGGTTTTCGCACACGTTGTTTGGAGAGTGATGCTCCATCGCCCTTTTCACCAATCGCCTTCAAACATCTGCTATATACTCTTAAGACATAAAGTAAAAAATTCAACCGTCGGATTTTAAATAAGTATAAAGGTGTGGGCGTGGCTAAGCCTCAAACTTTGACCTGTCGCCACGCCACTCTTTTTTTCACAGCTCCCTATTGGACTCCTTTTACGCAATCACCAGCAATCTCTGGCAAATAAAAGCTGACAAGTTGAGGTCACTTGGTCTACAGTACTGGCAGGTTTTGAAAAAAGGCGGGGCTTTGGGAGCATGGCGAAATTCGCCATCACGCCATGGCAATACGTTTGCCTCTCATTTCTTCAATTATCGTGACATCGCCACAAAATGTCTGGTGAGTGATCCTAGTCTGACCCCCAATAGAATTGGGCAGCTGAGATTTGTGGGCGTGGCCTATATTCTGAAATATCGCCCCCTAGGACCTTTAAAACTGTCAGCCCCAAGACAAGGTTTGACTGAGGATTACGAAAATTGGTACACTCATGTAGGGTCTCTGGACCTACAAAAAAGTCTCTTGGAGCCAAGCGAAATGTCGCACAGGAGGTCGGCCATTTTGGTCCAAGTACTCGATTTAGTGGTTTTCGCACACGTTGTTTGGACATTGATGGCCCGTCGCCCTTTACACAGATCACCTTCAAACTTATGCTATGTACTTTTAAGTCAAAGGGGAAAAAATTCAACCGTCGGATTTTAAATAAGTATAAAGGTGTGGGCGTGGCTAAGCCTCAAACTTTGACCTTTCGCCATGACATTACTTGACTTAATAACTCCCATGTGCATGATCAGATCTAATTCAAACTTTGTCTGTGTGATCACTGACCACATCTCAAGACAACGACAATGTGGACAGCTGACATCACCTAAGCCCCGCCCCCTGACAACAGGAAGTCTATTGTTTTATGGTGAAATGGCCATATTTGTCCCCTCTAATTTAGTGAAAATGACACTCAGGTCATACATTGTCTTCATGATGTTTTAATGACCATTCAGATCTGATAGCTTTCCAGAAAGGGAGGGGCTTTGATGCCATGGTGAATGCTGGCGTGACGCCATGACCTTACATTTGACTGTAACTTCCACAAACGGCCTCCGATTTGCCCGAAACTGAATATGGCAATGAACAATCATGCCCTTTAGCCAATGAGGCACAAACGGTTGGTGAATGTTATATAATGTCACCAAAGCTGACCTCAATGGGACTTTTCTGTAGTTGGTCACAGCGCCACCTAGATAACGTTATCCTTCGATAACTTTAAAAAACATGGTCAGAATAGCATTAAAGTTGGTCACTGTCATCACACCACCAGTGTGGTAAAGATAGAGGATTCCCTAGTGGTGAGACATAAAATGTAATGGTGAGCTCAAAGGGGATGCTGAGTCAGGGTGAGGTGCGGACAAGGTGGCCGTTAGCCGTTTCTGGTGTTGGGGTGGTCGACGTTTGTGTTCTGCGGACGTGCCCTGGTGCCCAGGGCTGCCGGCCAGGCCGGAGCGGCGCGGAGCTGCGAGGGCCGAACGACGCTGCTTGCAGCTTTAATTAGGCCCGAGCAGCGAAAGCGCTGCGAAGGCCTCTTGTTTTTGCTCTGATTATTATTATTTTTTGTTATTCCGTGCCCCCTTTGAACAGCTTTTTGGGGACCTTAACATACCCCAAAACTCACAATATTTTGCACACTTGTCAGGCCTGGTGAAAAATTTGATATTTTAAAGGTCCCAAAAAAATCGCAAAGAAAATGGCTGAACAGCGCCCCCTACAAAGTGAAAAAAACCCCTCTCCATAAAGCTTAGTTTATCGTACAGTTATGAAATTTGGTACACTTGTAGTACTCAACAGTCCGCACAGAAAAGTCTCTTGCAACCATGGTCAATATCAAACAGGAAGTCGGCCATTTTGGGTTGAAATGGCGATTTTTTGCCGTTTTTGCCGTTTTTAGGGTCCGTTTCTGATTGGATTGCTCGATCATTTTTCGCACGATCGTCTCAAAAATTGTGTAAAATTGCTCAGAAGGGATGGGCGAACAAAATGAGATAAGGATTCTGAGTTTTCGTATATGTTGAAGGGGCGGAGCCAGGCCTCGAAGTTTGACTACTCGCCAAAAATATTTAAATTGCTATAACTTCATAACTGAATGGAATAGAGTTACCAAACTTTCTGTGGTCATTCGTCATCCACCCACAAAGTAAATTGAAAGGTCGGATGATGACATCACACAAGCCCCGCCCCCTCAGGACCAAAAAGATCAAGTTTTACTGTGAAAGGTCCCAAATTGCCCCATTTCACTTAATCACCACAAATTTGTAGCTGGTAACTCAAGACAAGTGGGGGTTGCTTGGCGTCACTTTATGGGAGTTTTCGGCAGAGGGCGGGGCTGTGGCGGCGCGGCGAATTCAGGCGTACCGCCTTGGCCTTACGTTTGCCTCCCATTTCGTCATTTCCAAAGATATCGTCACGAAACTTCTTGTGAGTGATCCTAGTCCGGCCCCCCAAAAGATCTGATGTGAACATCTGGTGGGCGTGGCCTATTTTCTGAAATAGCGCCCCCTAGGACCATTAAAACTGTCAGCCCCAAGCCATGCTTTGACTGAGGATTACGAAATTTGGTACACTAATGTGGTGTCTCAGGACCTACAAAAAAGTCTCTTGAAGCCAAGTGCAAAGTCGCACAGGAAGTCGGCCATTTTGGTCCAAGTGCGCGATTTAGTGGTTTTCACACACGTTGTTTGGAGAGTGATACTCCGTCGCCCTTTTCACCAATCACTTTCAAACTTCTGCTATATAGTCTTAAGACATAGAGGAAAAAATTCAACCGTCGGATTTTAAATAAGTATAAAGGTGTGGGCGTGGCTAAGCCTCAAACTTTGACCTTTCGCCACGCCACTCTTTTTTTCACAGCTCCTTATTGGACTCCTTTTACCCAATCACCAGGAATCTCTGGTAAATAGCAGCAGGCAAGTTGAGGTCACTTGGTCTCCAGTACTGGAAGGTTTTGCAAAAAGGCGGGGCTTTGGGAGCATGGCGAAATTCGCCATCACGCCATGGAAATACGTTTGCCTCTCATTTCTTCATTTATCGTGATATCACCTCGACCATTGTTGTGAGTGATCCTAGTCTGACCCCCAATAGAAAAGGTCAGCTTAAGTTTGTGGGCGTGGCCTATTTTCTGTATTAGCGCCCCCTAGGACCATTAAAACTGTCAGCCCCAAGCCATGCTTTGACTGAGGATTACGAAATTTGGTACACTAATGTGGTGTCTCAGGACCTACAAAAAAGTCTCTTGGAGCCAAGTGCAAAGTCGCACAGGAAGTCGGCCATTTTGGTCCAAGTGCGCGATTTAGTGGTTTTCACACACGTTGTTTGGAGAGTGATGCTCCGTCGCCCTTTTCACCAATCGCCTTCGAGCTTCTGCTATATACTCTTAAGACATAGAGGAAAAAATTCAACCGTCGGATTTTAAATAAGTATAAAGGTGTGGGCGTGGCTAAGCCTCAAACTTTGACCTTTCGCCACGCCACTCTTTTTTTCACAGCTCCCTATTGGACTCCTTTTACCCAATCACCTGGAATCTCTGGTAAATAGCAGCTGACAAGTTGAGGTCACTTGGTCTACAGTACTGGCAGGTTTTGAAAAAAGGCGGGGCTTTGGGAGCATGGCGAAATTCGCCATCACGCCATGGCAATACGTTTGCCTCTCATTTCTTCAATTATCGTGACATCGCCACAAAATGTCTGGTGAGTGATCCTAGTCTGACCCCCAATAGAAATGGGGATCTGAGATTTGTGGGCGTGGCCTATATTCTGAAATAGCGCCCCCTAGGACCATTAAAACTGTCAGCCCCAAGACAAGGTTTGACTGAGGATTACGAAAATTGGTACACTCATGTAGGGTCTCTGGCCCTACAAAAAAGTCTCTTGGAGCCAAGCGCAATTTCGCACAGGAGGTCGGCCATTTTGGTCCAAGTACTCGATTTAGTGGTTTTCGCACACGTTGTTTGGACATTGATGGCCCGTTGCCCTTTACACCGATCACCTTCAAACTTATGCTATGTACTTTTAAGTCAAAGGGGAAAAAATTCAACCGTCGGATTTTAAATAAGTATAAAGGTGTGGGCGTGGCTAAGCCTCAAACTTTGACCTTTCGCCATGACATTACTTGACTTAATAACGCCCATGTGCATGATCAGATCTAATTCAAACTTTGTCTGTGTGATCACTGACCACATCTCAAGACAACGACAATGTGGACAGCTGACATCACCTAAGCCCCGCCCCCTGACAACAGGAAGTCTATTGTTTTATGGTGAAATGCCCATATTTGTCCCCTCTAATTTAATGAAAATGACACTCAGGTCATACAGTGTCTTCATGATGTTTTAAAGACCATTCAGATCTGATAGCTTTCCAGAAAGGGAGGGGCTTTGATGCCATGGTGAATGCTGGCGTGACGCCATGACCTTACATTTGACTGTAACTTCCACAAACGGCCTCCGATTTGCCCGAAACTGAATATGGCAATGAACAATCATGCCCTTTAGCCAATGAGGCACAAACGGTTGGTGAATGTTATATAATGTCACCAAAGCTGACCTCAATGGGACTTTTCTGTAGTTGGTCACAGCGCCACCTAGATAACGTTATCCTTCGATAACTTTAAAAAACATGGTCAGAATAGCATTAAAGTTGGTCACTGTCATCACACCACCAGTGTGGTAAAGATAGAGGATTCCCTAGTGGTGAGACATAAAATATAATGGTGGGCTCAAAGGGGATGCTGAGTCAGGGTGAGTTGCGGACAAGGTGGCCGTTAGCAGTTTCTGGTGTTGGGGTGGTCGACGTTTGTGTTCTGCGGACGTGCCCTGGTGCCCCGGGCTGCCGGCCAGGCCGGAGCGGCGCGGAGCTGCGAGGGCCGAACGACGCTGCTTGCAGCTTTAATTTTCTTTCTTTCTTTTTCTTCCGCGTCTTTGGGTGGCCTTTAGGGGGTCTTAGCATATCCAAAAACTCACCAAATTCTGGCCCAATATAGAAAGTGCGTGAAATTTACGTATTTCACTGGCAACGTGAAAGTTGGTAAAAAAATGTTTCGACAGCGCCCCCTAGAAAATTAAAAATACCCCTCTGCTTTGACCTTTTTTCATAGTAGAACGATGAAATTTGGTACACTTGTAGAACTCAACAATACGCACAGAAAAGCCTCTTGCACCCATGGTCAATATCAAACAGGAAGTCGGCCATTTTGGACTAAAGTGGCCATTTTGACCCCGTTTTGGCCATTTCTAGGCTCTATATTTGGTTGAACAGTTTGGTCATTTTTCGCACGATCGTCGCAAAAATAGTGCGAGATCGAACAGAAGCGATGGACGATTCAAATGAGACAATAAAATTGACTTTTCGTAAATACTGAAGGGGCGGGGCCAGGCCTCAAAGTTCGAGCACTCGCCAAAAAAATTCAAATTGCTATAATTTCATAAATGAAAGAATTACAGTTAAAGAAATGTTCTATGGACAATTGGCATCACCCTCCGAAGACAAATGAATGGTCGATTGGTGATGTCACATAAGCCCCGCCCCCTCAGGACTTAAAAGGTCAAGTTATACTGGGAAATGTTCCAAAATTTGCCCTTTCAAATAATCATCCCAGATTTGTAGCAGGTAACTGAAGACAAGTTGGGGTTGCTTGGCGTCACTTTATGGGAGTTTTCTGCAGAAGGCGGGGCTGTGGCGGTGCGGCGAAGTCAGGCGTACCGCTTAGGCCTTACGTTTGCCTCCCATTTCGTCATTTCTAGAGATATCGCCACGACACTTCTTGGGAGTGATCCTAGTCCGGCCCCAAAAAGAATCTGATGTGAACATCCGGTGGGCGTGGCCTATTTTCTGAAATAGCGCCCCCTAGGACCATTAAAACTGTCAGCCCCAAGCCATGCTTTGACTGAGGAGTACAAAATTTGGTACACTAATGTGGTGTCTCAGGACCTACAAAAAAGTCTCTTGGAGCCAAGTGCAAAGTCGCACAGGAAGTCGGCCATTTTGGTCCAAGTACTCGATTTAGTGGTATTCGCACAAGTTGTTTGGAGAAGGATGCTCCATCACCCTTTTCACCAATCACCTTCAAACATCTGCTATACACTCTTAAGACATAGATGAAAGAATTCAACCGTCGGATTTTAAATAAGTATAAAGGTGTGGGCGTGGCTAAGCCTCAAACTTTGACCTGTCGCCACACCACTCTTTTTTTCACAACTCCCTATTGGACTCCTTTTAACCAATCACCAGCAATCTCTGGCAAATAGCAGCAGACAAGTTGAGGTCACTTGGTCTATAGTACTGGCAGGTTTCGAATAAAGGCGGGGCTTTGGGAGCATGGCGAAATTCGCCATCACGCCATGGAAATACGTTTGTCTCTCATTTCTTCAATCATTGTGACATCGCCACACAATTTCTGATGAGTGATCTTACTCTGACCCCTAATAGAATTGGACAGTTGAAGTTTGTGGGCGTGGCCTATTTTCTGAAATAGCGCCCCCTAGGACCATTAAAACTATCAGCCCCAAGCAATGCTTTGACTGAGGATCACGAAATTTGGCACACTAATGTAGTGTCTCAGGACCTACAAAAAAGTCTCTTAGAGCCAAGTACAATGTCGCACAGGAGGTCGGCCATTTTGGTCAGAGTACTCGATTTAGTGGTTTTCGCACACGTTATTAGGAGAATGATGTCTTGTCGTCCTTTCCACCGATCACCTTCAAACTCCTGCTATATACTCTTAAGACATAGAGGAAAAAATTCAACCGTCGGATTTTAAATAAGTATAAAGGTGTGGGCGTGGCTAAGCCTCAAACTTTGACCAGTCGCCATTACGTTACTTGACTTAATAACTCCCATGTGCATGATCAGATCAATTTCAAACTTTGTCTGTGTGATCACTGACCACATCTTAAGACAGTGACAATGTGGACAGCTGACATCACCTAAGCCCCGCCCCCTGACTACAGGAAGTCTACTGTTTTATGGTGAAATGCCCATATTTTCCCCTCTAATTTAGTCAACATGGCACTAAGGTCATGCACTGCCTTCATGATGTTGTAATGACCATTCAGATCTGATAGCTTTTCAGAAAGGGAGGGGCTTTGATGCCATGGCGAATTCTGGCGTGACGCTGTGACTTTACGTTGGACTGTAACTTCAACAAACAGCCTCCGATTTGCCCGAGACTGAACATCACATCACCAGTGTGGTAAAGATAGAGTATCTCCTAGTGGTGAGACGTGTAATGCTGGGCTCAGAGGGGATGCTGAATCAGGGTGAGGTGTGGACGAGGAGGCCGTTCACGGTTTCTGGTGTCGGGGTGGTTGACTTTCTGTTCTGCCAGACGTGCCCTGGTGCCCCCGGCTGCCGGCCAGGACGGAGCGGCGCGGAGATGGGTTTGGAGAGCGTCGGGGATGGAGCGGAGGGGGTGCGGACAGAGGGCGAGCAGCTTCACTGCGAGGGCCGAACGACGCTGCTTGCAGCTTTAATTAGGTCCGAGCAGCGAAAGCGCTGCGAAGGCCTCTTGTTTTTGCTCTGTTTCTTCTTTCTTCTTTCTTTTTATTAGGCCCGAGCAGCGAAGCGCTGCGAAGGCCTATTGTATCTGCTCCGTTTATTAGGCCCGAGCAGTGAATCTGCGAAGGCCTATTGTATCTGCTCCGTTTATTAGGCCCGAGCAGCGAAAG